>NW_006784126.1:430381-448374 GCF_000442215.2 Lipotes vexillifer | reverse complement strand
TCGTGTCCCCATCACGGAGAAGGCCCCAAATGTGAGAGGTCCGCGTACGGCGGCAAAAAAAAAAAAAAAAAAAAATTCCTTCTTTCCTAGGAAGGAATAATATTTAATGTATTAGCTTTCCAATGACCAAACAATAATGTTCTATTTTAGAAATTTTAGGCAATAGCCAGCTAGGCAGAGTTTTTCTATTCATCCTCTAACTATCCGAATTCATAAAGCTAGATCACATGATGGTTATCCTTTTGCCTATTTACAAAGCAAGCCCTTAAGCTAGTCTCATAGTTCTGGTTACTGTGTTTTTCTACCAACAGTAAGATATCCCATAAAAGAACTTTATATGAAAAAGTTTGATTTACTTAGTCTGACATCATGTGCTTTATGTCACTTTTGGTACAAAACAAATTCAAAATTTTTTAAGTTTTAAATACTAAACATATTTAGCCTACTGGAGATTAGCAACCTACTTTTTTTTAAAATTTTATTTATTTATTTATTTATTTTTGGCTGTGTTGGGTCTTCGTTTCTGTGCGAGGGCTTTCTCTAGTTGCGGCGAGTGGGGGCCACTCTTCATCGCGGTGCGCGGGCCTCTCACTGTCGTGGCCTCTCCTGTTGCGGAGAACAGGCTCCGGACGCACAGACTCAGCGGCCATGGCTCACGGGCCCAGTTGCTCCGTGGCACGTGGGATCTTCCCAGACCAGGGCTCAAACCCGTGTCCCCTGCATTGGCAGGCAGATTCTCAACCACTGCGCCACCAGGTAAGCCCAACCTACTTTTAAAAAACTTTAAAAGCATAATTGGAGAGACTCTAAAACTATTTCAGAATTCTTTAACTAATACTTATAATGAAATTACTATAGGTAGTTCACTGTGCTAAACTGTATAGGGGTTACAAAGGAAAATGATGAAAATTTTTCAGTTAAATCCCATTAGACAGTCTAACGGACCTGAATTTTAAAACGACGATTTAAAGAGGATTTTAGAAAATTTAATATCTTATTCTAGCTTCTTCATTGTACTTGGGTCAACTTTAACTCAATCTTATGTTCATTGTAATGAAGTAAGGCAAAGATTTAATGTCAAGTCATCACATCAGAATAAGTACTAAGAGATGCTACGACCTGGACACCAAGCACTGTGTAACAGTTCCAAGCAAAAGTGTTTTTCTGTAGATATGGACTATGAGCCACAGAACACAACCCGAGCTCTCCTCCTCTGAGCGCTCTCTGCTCACTCATCCTACCCTTCTTACTCTTGGAAGCAGAGTGCTCACAAGTATAATTTATAAATTAAAGCTGAGTGGATCCACATCACATGAAAAATAATATTCATATTAGAGATGCAGGCATATCTTACCCAAAGGAAGCCCTCTTAACTGTTAAATAAACTCACCTGTAAATAATACAGAAAATAAGTTAACAGTCCTAAAAATATCACTAACATTGAGGGTAAATACAACACTTAATTGTAAGCAATATATAGGTCAAACATTACGACAAGTAAAGCTGTAAACTATATGTAAAAAAACCTATGTCCCGTGGCTATCAGAACTGATGCTGCATTAGCTATGCAAAGAAAAGTTATAAAAGATTTGTTTAAAGCCGTACCTACAATCTTTTTCTCCTGAGATTTGAACTTGAGCTTTCTTGTTCACCAGTGTATTTCAAGTCTGTAGCAGCATGTCTGGCTGAAGGGTAAATGACGGATGAAAAGTTAAAATTGTTTAAAGGCTGCACACGGACTTCCTGCAGAGCTCATATGTATAACCACATCTCAATTATGCAAAGGACAGACTGCAGGAAATCTTTGTTAATTGTAAAAATGGACGATTTTAATAAAGAAAAAAAGAAAATTTCTCCAGCTCATTAGCAATCACAAAAAGTGACAGAAAAAAAACAGGCAACCCCAGGAGTAGGCCTGGTTACCATATTTGCTCATTTCTCCAAGTGCACTGCCCATATATGGCTCCTGGCTAGCGGAATGAAAGTGTCATAGTTTACTCCAAATCCTGTGCTTTTATAATTTGGAGACTATGGAGTTGTAAAGAACAGAGTATTTCATTCGAGCACTAAATGGTCTGTAAAAAGTAACACTATCCTTGCAAATCCAGTGTGCCATCTGAGCGATAGGGTTTATGACTCTAGAAAGATTAACCAATGACTTCAAGCACTGAAGACAGCCTCATCTGCCCTGGGAAACCCTGTACAGGGAACCAGATGTAGATGCAGGGAGTTTGGGGCAAAATTTCCTCCACTTTTCCTTGTTTACAGAATGTGTTCTCACTATTGCTCACAATCCCACTTAAGGGCATCAAGCTATTATTAAAGAAGTCTATATATATATTTTTTTTGATGGAGAACTAATGGACTTAATAATAAAGAGATTGGGAAGAAATGATTAAGATGGTTAGATCAGAATTGAAACTGGGAATTAAATTTAAAAAACGAAAAGAAAACAGTGAGAGATAAGAGAACAGAAAGTTAAAGATCTAAATAATCCCAAAATCGAAGGTGAAAGTATAAAACACAAGCTACAGTAAAATGACAATTTGGAAATTTTAGAAAGAGGCTTAGAATCATCACAGTAAAAAGTTAAGAAACTTAAGATTGACCTTCGAGCTAAACCCTCAAAAAGAAAGCTTAAACTTTAGGTAACTGAATTTAGAATTAGCAAGAATAAAGGTAATACGGAAGGAAGTAGGAAGAGTCCAACATGTGAAGCCTCAGAGCAGCTGGACGAATCCAGCATGTTTAAATCCTGCTCCAGAGCTGACAGGATTGACGAGATACACAAAGCGCCCTCTAGTGGCGAATAGAAACACGTTCCTTGTTTAATATGGAGCTCTCTCTCACCCCACTCTTTTATTTCCTCCATCTTTCCTTATTTTTGGTTAACAGAGTATCATTATATTTAGTAGGATTATTTAGAAGAGTCCATTTTTCCAGAAATATCTTAATAAGAGAAGACAACTTATAAAATAACTTCTCAAGGTGAGGTGAAATTACTGTAATCAAATGTGGAAGAAAAAATCTCATGGAGCAATAAAAAATAGAGAACTTTAAAGCTATTCACATAAAAACTAATCATATAAAAGACAAGAAACATAGTTCATTTGAACTCTGAAATATCATTAGTTTCAATGAGAACAGATTATTTTCAAGAGGAAATAAAAGAGCAAAACAGTATTTTACCTCTTTGGAAACATAAAACATAACAAGTAGCCAGTCATTAAAGATTTTTTTTTTTTTGAGGGCGTGATTGCCAAATTCACTCAGACTAATGTTCATTTGATTACGTATCATTCACTCAGCAAAAGTGGTTTGGTTAAAGTCAAATTTCAGTTGATTATGTCTGTAAGGTAGAAGAGAAAATCTGCATTTGTTATCAGATACTGTGCACCTGAAATGTGAGATCTTGCAAAGGGAGGAAAAAAACTAATATTGACAACTCATTGTGCCAGGTGCTATACCTTCATTATCACATTTAATCCACAAGCAATTTTATTAGGTTAGAAATTATTATCCCTACTTTACCAATGGGAAACAGAAGCTTAGTAAATCCAAGTAATTTGGATCTAATTTATACACGTGTAGTTTGTAAAGTGATTGAAACTTAGGTCTGCTATGATTACTGCAGTACAGCACGCTGTCTGCTTAGCTTTTCTGAATACAAATACTCTCTTGTAAAAGCAGTTTTAAACACTGAGAAATGTGAAAGCACTTTGCAAATTCCAAAGCATTGTATAAATATATGGAATTATTTTGGTTGTCAAGATTTAATGGGCTTATTTAAAAATATTAAGGGAGAAATCGGTTCAATTCAGGATTGCATTCTACATTTGTAGATGGTTATTCCCAATTTTCATTTTTTTTCATTACATCAATTCCACACCATTAGTCTGTGTCTAGGTCTGAAACTTTCCAAAAATATAGTCTTATTTGTCAACATTTCTCAGATACCTTATTCAGCCATGTAATTCATTTTAGTGTACTTTTTTAATTAAAAAAAGTAAATTCCCTTTTCTTTGTTCTCTGTAAATTGTACTAACTCTAGATTAATAAAAAATAGTGTTTGTTGGCAAAAAGAACAGCAAATAAGGAATAGACCAATGAACATACGTGGAAGGCCCGTGTCTGTTGGGCTATGCTTTGCAGCTAGCCATGAACACGTTGCAATCTTCAGAAAAATTGTTCCATAAACCTGGACATGCTCTGCGGGGAAAGTGTGTGCCCCAAAGTTTGTTCCTTAGGGAACATTGCTCCACTACAACGTGGTAGAGTGGTCAATGAGTTCGGGAAATGTTTCATACTATATAGCTTGGACTTTCAAATGCACATTCATATATTCGAAACTCTGAAAAGTGCAACAGTAACCCTCTTTAACTTTGTATCAATTTTCCACCGCTATTCGTATTTTCCATGGAACACACCTCTCGCCTGGGGGGTAGGGGATGCTGCCATAAGTCTATTCAATTGACCATTTTCTTCTCATAAACTACCAGTTTGACTAGGCTGGATTTGGATACAACTGTCAATCAAGATCTTGTAAGGCTAAGATGACCAAAAATAGATAAAACTATATAAACTATGTTTGTGATCCAAATAATCTATGGAAAAGGGATGGTTCAGGATGGTGAATAAGCATTTCATACAGCTAAATTTATTCAGTTTGAAGGACTGACATTTATTCTGAATCCTTCCATTTAAAAAATAAATAAATAAAGATAGGAGATTTTATTTGGCTCAGCTATGAGCTTTACCATGAGGCTATAATCTCCATCATGGCAGAGACAATATCTGTTTTTACTCACAATCATAAGCTCAACATTCTAGTAAGAGCCTGACTCCAAGTAGGCTTTCAGAAAAATTGTTAAATAAATACTAATAATCCTGTTTAGTGACCTACTTGACAAATATATATAGTTGACAACACTATACTGGTCTGATAATTGTCTCTAAAACTCGAAACTCTTGGAATTTACTGGATTAGACGGAAGTCAATTTTGCTAAAAATATCTATTGCATCAGAGCTTCTCTTCTGTAGTGCTATCATTAGGAGGCAGCTATCCAAACAGACATTACGTTCCCAGCCCCCTTCACATTCCAGTGAAGCCACGTCACTAATTTTAATCAGCAGAGTGAAAGTGGTCATTTATGTCACTCTAGTTCAGGTCTTTCTCTGTTAGCTGGCTGAACGCATAGGACCCCCAGGTTCTAGGAATGATGGAACTGTAGGATCTTGGGTCCCTGAATCACCACAAAAAGGAAAGCCCAGGGAGATCTGCTCAGTGCTTTGTGACCACCTAGAGGAGTGGGATAGGGAGGGTGGGAGGGAGGGAGACTCAAGAGGGAGGAGATATGGGGATATATGTATATGTATAGCTGATTCACTTTGTTATAAAGCAGAAACTAACAAGCCATTGTAAAGCAATTATACTCCCATAAAGATGTTTAAAAAAAAAAAAAAAGGAAAGCCAATTAGAAAATGAACCACACACATCAAACTAGTAAATGAATACGAATAAACTTTATTATGTTAAGCCATTGATATTTTGGAATTTGTTTCGGAAGCTAGTGTTATCTAATATCAAATATGGATTCACATAAATATATACTTTCACAGACATATACTAGAAGCATATGAACCAAAAAGAGTTGGTAGTCTCTAGGTAATAGGATTAACAGATTTGGGTTTTGTCTATTTTTTAAGTTACCATATTTTCTAAATTTTCTTCAGTGAATAGGCATTACTATGCATTAGATTTATAATCAGGGGAAAAAACATGAAATAAATGATACATATTTTTAATGATTTCTAGCTCCAAAACCGCTTCCTTTTTTGTTTTGGGATCCTTTCAAAATCCCTAAATTTTTCAAGCCCTTTGTTCTGGACCTCTAAACTGGGAATATATTCCATCCTTAGTCAGAACTGGCAAATTGCCAGTCATCCCTGCACTTACCCATGGGCATCGAGGCATAATCACATTCCAACTTCTCTCTTTGCCACTGTCTAGGGAAGGTCACCTGTCTGGATCACTTTACTATAGGTGGATCTTTCATTATTGCATTTGTAACTTTTTATTCTGAAAAAATTTCAAATTTTAAAAAGTTGCAAGAATAGTATTTAAAAACTCCTATATCTTTCACCCACTGTCCTCAATTGGTATCATGTTACCATATTGAATTATTATTCTCTCTCTGTGGACAGATGATAGATAGATGATAGATAGAGCGATAGATAGATAGATAGATAGATAGGATTCTTTTTTGAACCATTTGAGAATAATTTGAACAATAAGTTGAAGGCATCTGGCAGTATTCATCAAAATTCTCAAAAATATGCAATTATTAATATGTAATTCCACTTATAGTAACTTATAAGGCAATACTTATAGAAATGAGAGTTTTAATTATAAGAACGTTAATCACAGCAATGTTTATCATACTGAAAAACTGGAAATGGCCTGTACGTCCAACAATAAGAGTTTAGTTGAGCAAATTGTACAGTGCAGTTATATCCTGCTTCCAAATGTCCTGCTATTTGCTATTCATCATTGGCCTCCGTAGCCGTTAAGATAAAGTCCAGAGCTCTTAATTCATCTGCCTCTGTTGACTGCATCACTCTAATCACTCTTATCACCCTTGACCCTGCCTGAGACTACTCCAGAGAAAATGATCACCCAAGATACTTTCAACCTCACATGGCCTTGATGAATTTTGGTTTTATCATGGATGCTTCTCTGACCCTCCCCACACAGAGGCTCGAACCAGGGACCATTGTACATGGAGACTCCGTCCTCCCTTGAGTCTCAGGCATTCCTCCCTTGAGTCTCAGGCACTCCTCCCTGATAGCCTAGGAAACAGGTACTGTGACCTGATCCAGGGCAGCAGTAAAAAGCCTGGGCTGTTCAGGAAGGTCTGCTCAACTAAAGAGCAAACTAACTTAGAATATAATCAGAATCCTACCAAATATTCAACAGATAACCTATCCCAATTTCAAAGAAAGAGTCAATGCCTCAAAATTATATATATTCATGAGAATTCCTACCAGAAGAATGTCAGCTTTATTCTTAGCAACATCAAGTAGAAAAATAGATTCCCCTGGCTCCAAAGATTTGAGTTTCCAAAAGCTGTGTATCCTTTTCTAGCCAGTATGTGCACCTTCCTTACTAAGAACAATGAAAACAAATATAATATTACACAATTTCCAAAGGAAATCATTTTACTTTGATATCTCAGATTCAGACATTCTGAAGTAAAAATAAACATGAAATTTTAAATAGGGAGTGTTTGAGATGATCATATTTCTTACATAAATATTTAGAAGGAAAATCATAGAATCTGATATAACACTTATGAAATAAAAAGAATTAAAGTTAACAATAAAATATTCCTCATAAACATTACAAGTATTTCATTAGACGGACAAATTCTGAGAATCGAGAAGGAAGAACTCTGAAACATAATATTTATTTAAAAGACAATACAGTTTGTGTTGAAGACATTGTTTGCTAGGGAGAAATGGCTTAAAAATGGAATGGAAAAATGCAACATTCTTAATTGATCGGACTGGCAAATCAAGCGGTATTGAACCACTTGCTTCTCTCAAGGAGTATGCAAGATACCACACAGAAATTTAATTTTATTTAGTTTATTAATATGATCCAAACAGAATTAGTTTAAGAAATGAGCAAAAGACACAAAACAAGATTTGGCTAATCTATACTATACCAAGAGAACCAAAAAAGGTGACAAGATTTTCAGTTGGTGACAATTTTACGATGGAAAGTTAGTTTATTAACTAATATAAAAATACATCTACAATAGCAACTGTGACTCAGATTGAGCCAGTATGCAACACGTGTGACACCCACCATGGTCAGGGAGGTACTACAGGGACCTCACACCCTCCTCAGCTGGTTCACACTATCTGGCCTTTGCCCTGGAGCCCCACAAAACACCCCTCACAGCATAGAGTTTGCGGCCAATTATATTTTCTCCTCAGCCTACAATCAGTTATGTACCATTTCTATGTTTCCCATAGCCTCTTTCTTTTTAGGTAGTGACAGAGCTCAAGGAAAAAAACTCACCTGGCCAGTGCTGAGCGGGAAAGGGGGAAAAAAAAGTACTTTGAGATGGATTCAGGGTAGCTTGGGACTCAGACTCAGAATGGGCACCATCAGAAAGCATTGAGGTCCGTGGGTAATGCACAGAAAAGGACAGAACCAGATAACGCGGAAAGGTAGGAAGGACCACTGTTACATCTGGGAAGTCACACCAGAGAGCAATAAAGAGGAAGAAAACTGGAAGGCAGAGAACTTCCTTTTACACCTTTAAGATGAAAACATTAAAAAAAAAAAAAAAAAAAGGAATATAGAAACCAAATCAACAATTTTAAAAAGTAAAATAACAAGGAGTATTTCAATAAAATGAAATACAGAAGGAGATAAAGAATTCTTTTACTTCCACTGGACTTTATCCCTAGTTTTGAAGAGGTTATATTAAGTCAGGCCAGCTTTGCTCTATTTGGGGGTCGATACATTTTATCAGATGTTTCTGAGGAAAAGATGAGAACCCGACTGACATCTCTCAGGCAGCCTGGGAAGAGGGGGAGGGGAGGAAGGGAACATGTGAAAGGAAAGTCTCCAAGAGCTTCACCCTCACCCTTCACGCCCAAAGTGTCTTTAACCTGCACGTTAAATGTCAGGTTCGGATCTCGGAAAACCACGGTTACGGAGCACAACAGGACTACGTGCTTAGTGGCGCACGTGATTACAAGCTCGTGATGCTTAGTGTGCCGCCCAGAACCATGAAGCACAGGAGCAGCTCGAGAGACACATTTCCACGCAGAGAAGTGGAAGAAGCTCCACACACCAAAGGCTCTGCTTTATAGGGTCTTTCTATATCCGGAGGTAACGCTGTCATCCCTTGAATCTGCAAAGGAAAGAGCAGACATCGCCACTGAGTGTGTGATTTAAGAGCAGGACTGCGGCCAAGCTCGCTCAGCCTTTGCGCTTCTGCAGGGCTTAAAGGGGTGGCGGTATGGATGCTCAAGTTGTGCACCGTCCGGGGGTCAGAACCTTAAGGATTCCCAGCGAGGGGGCGAAGAGGGCCGGACACGCCTTTGGGAAAGAAGTCATAGAAAACACGCTCTGTCTTTTTTTGAAGCTCTCATCCCATTTTATTCCTTCTTCACCCCAACTTTAGTTTTAGAATAGACTGGCCTCTTCAAAGGAAGTGGAATCAGGAGTTTTGGGCCAATCTAGGTAATCACTGAATAAATTCGCAGACATATCAAAAGACAGCTGGACCACTGGGTTTACGGATATCTGTCTGTTCCTTTGATTGTACTTGTTGTGGATTCAGGTAAGATGTAACATCTGGTTTCCCCGAAGATTAAAACAAAATGGGGCTTACCGACCACTCTGCGTTGTCTGTCTTGGAACATCTCACGTTCACCGGCAGGCTAAGGACAATCTTATTGAAGGCAAGACCTTCCTTTTTAGTCCATTTAAACTTATTCATTGCATCCATAAAAGAAAGGTTTTTATACTGCTTGGGGCTTTTAATAATGAAAGGCCAGGTCCTGAATTTAAAATAAATAACCATAATTAGTCACATTCAGAACAAAAGCATTACATGTTTCCATCACTTTTCAACATTCTAAAATAGACTTCATACTTGTTCACTTTTACACACACAGATAACCTAATGCAAAGCACTGATGAACTCTTAAGCAGTTGCTAGAAGAAATACGTATAAAATAAGGAGTCTTCTAAAAAAAAACAAAATTCCTCGGTTTAGTAACAGATGGGCATTACTTTTTTTTTTTTTTTTTTGCTGTATGCAGGCCTCTCACAGTTGTGGCCTCTCCCGTTGCAGAGCACAGGCTCCGGACGCGCAGGCTCAGTGGCCATGGCTCACGGGCCCAGCTGCTCTGCGGCATGTGGGATCTTCCCGGACCCGGGCACGAACCCGTGTCCCCTGCATCAGCAGGCGGACTCTCAGCCACTGTGCCACCTGGGAAGCCCGGGCATTACTTTTAAACAAATCGTTTTGGCTTAGAAAGCTTCCCCAGAGCCTCATAATTCCTCACGTACTTGTTTCGGTTCTAGTTAACAATATAACTGGTAAGCATTCAGTTCTGACGAGTATAATGCTAATGGTGTAATGAAGAAACATATAGAATCTCAAAAGGTACTGAACAACGTTGGAAATTTCAATTCCATGCTGTTGAAAAGCCTGACCGCTGCTGGCTGCCCTGTTTTAGCTTGCCTAAGTGACAAAAAGTTTTGAAAAATTTGAAATTGAACCAGTGTCTTTAATATTCCACTGAGAAAAAAATACTCTACAGATGATACATTCTGCTTCTACTTTGCTGCTCTAAAAAAATTATGTTAAATGTCCAAGAAAGAAGGACGAAATCACAGAAGAATGACATGACCAGCTTCAATAGGTACTCTTCAGGTGATGTCTTTCATTAAATATAAGTTTGATATTATTGATTCTTGAAAAAAGGAAAAGTGTAAGTGTTGGCATAGCTCAGAAATTTACATAAACTACTCCACGGACCTTCCAGGAGATTATCATGGGTAAGCAGTAGGTATTTGGCTCCCTTGACACCCCAAGAGGAAGTTCCAGTGATTTTCAGTAACTAACAATGAATTAACCTCCAGCTGAGGAATCTACATTTTTAATATTTGATCTTCACAATTTCTTCATTTAATTATGTCACTACCGACTCTCTCTCTTACACACATAACCTACTCAGGCACATTGAATATTATCCTTTTAATTAAATTAAACATCCTTTATTAATCTTTTACAGTTACAAAGATAAATTTTTAATGTTTAAAACAAAATCATTTCCTCTGCACTCCAATAAGACAATGAATAATACAATAGGTCATATATGAGAATCTTTATATTCTTTATTCCTAACCTTCTTTTTCCTTTAATTAAAGTCAATATATCTTTGTTGAGTTTTAAATGTACTATTTTGCACAGAGACCTTAAAGTACCATAGAGAGCAATCACCATCATACTACATTAAACATATCTAGCAATGACCTTAGATCTATAACATTGTAAATTAAATACACTGTGAAGACTTGCAGAGATACAATCCAGAATTAGTATAAAATAAAACTTGTACATGTAAAAACTTGCATAAAGTAAAAATTTGACTTGAAAGGGGCCCATTATATTTACATACAATGTCCTTTTAAATACACTAAAAGCTTTACATTTCATTAAATATAAAATAACTTTAAATCAAATATTAAAAATCAAATTTACTTTTCAAAGAGCTAAGGTATTTGTCTTGAAAAAAGGAAAATCAACTTCATCACCAGGGAAATGCTGGGGGTTAGCGGGGTGGGAGTGGGCGGGGGGTGTGGAGATCATCAGCCTGTAATCACCTAAAACACCACAAGGTGGCAATGGAATCTCTGCTAAAGCACTAAGGTGGACTAAGTGCCCTAAAATTTCCGCAGCCTTGCTGGTAAGAGTGAATAGTGTTATTACATACGTAGATGAAATCTTTAAAAGTTTTACCGCTGAAACAAATTAGTAAAATAGTATCTGTTTGAGATTTCACAGTATAAAATGACAGAAGAGGTATAAACACATTTATTTACTTACTATAAATATATGGAAAAGGATGTAGGAAAGGGCAGACCCAATGAATCCTATGCTGGAGCCAGCATGACAGGCCGGGTGAGGAGAAGCACGTCACAACCTCCCTGACCTGGCATCTTGTCTCATTTTTATTGTCTCCTTTCCCTTCCTACTAAATCTGTTCAGGCTCCTACTCTGTAACATCACACCAACTAATTTCCTAACCTTTCCAGCCTGTCCTACACCACACTTCCAGATTACCATTGGAGAAAAGAGAAGGAAAAGACAGAATGAGGAGAAATCCTGAAATAGTAAATATTTATCCTGAGAGGAATGTTCTAGAAATTAAAACAGTTACATTCCTGCACATCTGGGCAGTGTCCAAATGACTACCCAGATATACGTATAAATAGAAGGGTATTATTTATATATCACTATAGTTGATAAAAAGGAAGGATTTAATATTAATGAGTAACTTTCCTTTGTAAGCTTAATTTAATTGACTAGTTGATTTAAAAATACACAAATATGGCATACACTTAGACTATCCAAAATAATTTTGGAAAAAGAAAAAAAAATGACAAGTTTGGAGACTTACACATTACACACTCTTATTTCAAGATTTACTATAAAACTATAATAATAATCGAGTGTGGTATCATAGTAAAGCTAAACATGTACCACAATGAAACAGAACTCAGAGTCCAGAAATTGTCAGTATATGGTGAAATGATTTTCAGCAAACCTTCCAGAGTAATTATATAGGAAAAGGGTAGTTTTTTTCATCAAATGGTTCTTGTACAACTTGATATCTGTATGAAATACAATGAACCTCAGCATATACAACACACAAAAAATTATTCAAAATGGATCATCAGCCTAAAGCTAAAACTGTAACGTTTTTAGGAAAAAAAAACAGGAGAAAATCTTCACAACCTTGGGCAGGCAGCAATTTCTTACGTGGAATATCAAAAGCACAAAACAAACCAAAAACGATAAAACAGACTTCAAAAAATACAGTTGAAAAAGTAAAATCAAGCCAGACTGGGAAAAATTATTTGCAAACATATACCTGACAAAGATTTATACCCAAAGTATAAAGAACTCCTTAAAATTATGAAGGACTCTTACAACTCAATAATTTTTAAGAAAGTAACCCAATTAAATGGACAAGAATTTGAACCATTATGAAGGAACATATATAAATGACTAATAACCATGTGAAAAGAGGCTCTATATCATGCGTCATGGGGAAATGGAAAATAAAACTACAATAAGATACCACTGCATACACATTAAAATAGATAAAATTTAAAATCTGGAAAATACATTGGGAAGATTGTTAAGCAGTAGGAGATCTTATTAATCTGGTGAGAATGTAAAAAGGTACGCTATTCTGGAGAACATTTTGAGAGTCTTATGCAGTAAACATAAACTTAGTGTACAATCCAGGGATTCCACCACTAGGTGTTAACCCAGAAATTGAAAACATATGTCCATACAAGGATGAACACAATCATGTTCATAGCAACTTTCTTCATAATAGCCACAAACTGGAAAGAATCCAAATGTCTTTCAACTGGTGAATCGATAAATGAATTTGGGTATATACACACTGGGGAATACTACTCAGCAATAAAAAGGAAAGGACTGCTGATACATACATACATATATATTCATGTATATATATGAATCTCAGTATATATTCATCAGTGTAGATGAATCTCAGAAACATTGTAAGTTAAAGAAGCCAGGCACAAAATAGTACATACCATCTTATCCTATTTTCATAAAACCTAGAAAAGATCAAAGCCAATAGATAGTGACAAAGCAGTTTCATGGAGCTTTGTGTGGAGGGTCGATTGTCTCCAGAGGTGTGAGAGAAGTTTTGGCGGTGATGAAAATGCTCTATATCTCATTTGTGATGTGGTTAAACAGGGGTACACATCTGAGAAAACTTTAGAACAGTATACTTAACCATAGGGGCATTTTATTGTATGTATGTTCTACCTCAAGCAATTTGACTTAAAAAAAAAATAAAAACATAACAAACCAACAAAAAAGACACAGCGTACACTTTACCAATCAAATTGCTAAAGAAGGAAACCAGGAAACCTGACTTTACGAGGCACAACTCCTAATCCTCTGGACACTCCCTGAGCCAGTGAATGTTGCAAAGCACCCAGTAAAGCTGAATCTCCCTGATAGAAGCAAAAGCTTGAGAGCTGCAACAGATCTGACAGCATGATATAAGGCCTGGGACATTCCCTTATGGAAAGGCATTCAGCCCTAACCACTGAGTAAACATCCTCTAATAGATTTTTAATAAAATCTGAGGAAGGAATAACCCATGCATTGTGATATAGAGTCCCACCTCTACACACACAGCTCTTTACCCTCAAAATACAGAAAAGGAAGTACATAAAAATACATCACCCAAACTTCAAACTGTGGTGTGGAGAGAAAGAAAGCTACTCTCAGATTTGCTTAGAAGGTAGTAAAAATTCACCTATGTTTTACCAGAGCAAAGAGAAGTTTTAAACAGAACTGGCTCAGCATAAGCAAGAAATGACAAACAACCATGCAAACTTAGAGTGAAAGGAAATTATATCACATTTCATATAAGGAGACAGAAAAAATCAACTCTAGAGGAAGATATAAATCAATTATACTGGAGAGAACTCCCTCAAGTGTTTCACGCTGTAAGTTTATTTAATCAGAACATGAATTCAATTAAACAAGAGCTCAAATACAAGATGATAAAACAACACAATGAGATGAAAAGAGGGATAGCAGACTAAAGGAAATACATTTAAGACAAAAAAATTAGTACCAAATAAGTGAGAAAAAACAGGAAGCAGAAGAGCACTTCTGAAAAATTATGGGAAAATGCTTGAGAAAAATCCCAAATAGATTAGAAAAAAGTTTGTAGATATAAGATAAAATTCCCTTGAAATGAAAAAAAAGAAGTGAATATATGTACTGAAAGAACACTTTGTGTTTCGGGAAAATTTGATTCATATGCTCAACAATGAAATATGTTCAATTTAACTTATGAATTCTCCAGGTAGAGGAAGAATGAGCCCATTCATCCAAAGACATCTCCAAAGGGGGAAAAAAAACCCTAAGACCCCAAAATATTATATGCTGCCCAAATACAAATGCAGAAATTTTCAAATATAAAAGAACTCAGGGCACATGGAAGCCCTTCTTGATTAAGCAACTTGAGGACAAAACCCTGAGGAATCAAATTAAAGAACTCAGAAATGCAGAAATCATATAAAGATCAGGGATTATCACTGAATCTATCAAAGTTGCATTAAATATTGTGGAAATTTTGTTTTAGAATTAAATGTGAAAATTTAAAATCTTGAGAATACAAAAATTCTAATATAAATAACACATATTTGGAGGTACAAAAGGGAGGTTGGGAGAAAATGTGAAAGTGTGAATGTCCTCATCTTTATGATCTAAAACTGAAACATGTTTTTTAAAAAAATGTGTTAATATCTTTTATGATCTATTTGCTCAACAATTTGAGAGCTCCTTTATACAATATTATCTCTTGTAGTTAAAAACAATAGCAATGCTTATTTGTTCAATAATTATTCAGTTTTGATTTAGTTTCTTTTTCTTCTGATAAAACAAAATTAAATTTTAATATTTTTGTTTAAAGCAGTGCACAAATTATAATCTTTCTAACTCTACTCTATTCATCTTCATATCAATACCTACATAGAAAAATGTCTGTAATGACATTCCATTAATGTTAGTGTTGCTTATTTCTAACAGAATTTGGGGTGATTGCTTTCGTCCTCTTCTTTTTTTCAATTTATTTATTTTTGGCTGCGTTGGGTCTTTGCTGTGCATGAGCTTTCTCTAGTTGCGGCGAGCGAGGGCTACTCTTCATTGAGGTGCGCGTGTTTCTCACTGCAGTGGCTTCTGTTGCTGCGGAGCACGGGCTCTAGGCGCGCGGGCTTCAGTAGTTGTGGCATGTGGGCTCACTAGCTGTGGCTCGCGGGCTCTAGAGCGCTGGCTCAGTAGTTGTGGTGCATGGGCTTAGTTGCTCCGCGGCGTGTGGGATCTTCCCGGACCAGGGGTTGAACCCCTGTCCCCTGCCCTGGCAGGTGGATTCTCAACCACTGCGCCACCAGGGAAGCCCTGTCCTCTTTTTAAAAACCTTTTTCCGCATTACCTAAACTCTATAATAAAGTCTGTGTGACTTTTACACCTTATCAACATAAAGCAATTTTTTTCCTGCAAAGAAAAATACAAACACCTCTCTTGATTTTTTTTTTTAAGAAATAGAACAAATAAGGCAGGAACTTTCCATCACATAAACCTCACTGGAACCACACAGACAGTGGTGATGTATGGTGCAGCAGAGAATACAAATTTATCTGAGCTCATTGTCTACTCTGTTATCTGATCTTTGGGAGTTTTTTGTTTTTCCTTAAGCCTTGCCAGATCTGTAGGAGGCAGAGAAAAACTGCATCCCCCAAAACAGACAAATCCTGAGACAGGATGTACTTGTCTCTATCTTTCCGCCAATGCATCCTTTAATCCTAGAATTGCTACAGAATGTTTAAAAAAAAAACTGGACACCTAAATAGTCCTTATATTAAAAGTAAAAATAAGAGATTCTAGGTTATATGTTATATAATATTCCTGTTTAGTATTGTGTCCTAAAACCAAATTAGCGATATTCTTATAAGCTAAACAGAAAAAAAGCACTCAAACCATTTCTCTCTTTCTGATCTTTTCACCAGAACCTTGTTGGTTTGGCCTTTAATGATATTTATGTCAGTATGATGATGAACTAGACTTGAAAGTCTGATTTAAAGTCCAAACATGTATTCTATAACAGAGGCTCTTTTTCACTCATATTTTTGAATAATAACTATATTTAACCATGTAGTTAAATGGTTTTATGTGGGCAATAACATCTCAAAACTGGCCTTGTTCTTTGAAGCAACCCTCCCTGTCTTGAGAAGTGATGAAAACCCCAACTTCAATATTTCCTGAAGGAGACCAAACGTACGGACACTGACAGAGCTCGTTGGGACACAGGAGCTGAGTGTTTCAGAGACTTCGCACAAGTTGAACACAAAAGAAAATAACTGGACCACAGAACACATTTCATTCATCTTGTAAATACACGGTTTTGAATGTTCATCCAACATTCACTCCAACATTCTCTCGATTAGGAAAAGTTTCTAGTCAATACGTTAAAAATATTCTAAAGGGGAAAAAAAACTACTTAAGTCTCAGGAAGAAACAATATAATCTCAATATTTTAAAGCCAAGACTACATCCTATTGTTTTTAGAATGATGTTTTATGTGCTGTTTTGATTTTTATTGATATTTTATTTACTTATTTGAAATGTAGTTATTGATTGTGAACAAAAAGGCACATATATCAGCAACCACAATACAAACCCCAGCTCCCCCATTTAGTATGTACTCTATGAGGTTGAACAGATTTTTAATCTCATAGCTTCCATTTCCTTCTCTAAACTGGGATTGCAAATACTGCTCTACCTATTGGAATTGTGCGAAAATAAATTAAATGAAATCATGTACGTGAAAATACTTCATAACCTACAACCTAATTTACACCAGCATTTTGTTATTTGTATTTTAGTAAATACAGACTTATTGTCTAGTGGTCATTGGGTTGTCTGGATAAGAACTCAGTAGAATATATCTATGAATAGCAGGTTTAATTTAAAAAGAAGAGTGTTTTTAGTTCCTTATTTATAATCCCTATAAAATTTTGGAACAAAGAGGAGACCAGGGCTTCCCTGGTGGCGCAGTGGTTGAGAGTCCGCCTGCCGATGCAGGGGACACGGGTTCGTGCCCCGGTCCAGGAAGATCCCACATGTTGCGGAGCGGCTGGGCCCGTGAGCCATGGCCGCTGAGCCTGCACGTCTGGAGCCTGTGCTCCGCAACGGGAGAGGCCACAACAGTGAGAGGCCCGCGTACCGCAAAAAAAAAAAAGGAGACCATAATTATATTCTCCTTCAGATCTGCACTTTACCACATCCTCATTAAGAGTTTATTTAATCTCTCCTTAAATACACCCCCTCAAAAATCTATGTGTATCTTTTGCCTAATTACATCAGTCCTTTTCATTTTGAAAAATCCTAATCATTAGAAAATTCTTCCTTATATTAAAATAAAATCTACACTTCAAAATTTCTACCAGACACCCTAATTCTTTGTGGCACTACTAAGAATGGATAAAATCCTTTCATTGTACCTCAACCTTAATATTAATAATAATAATTAATTAATAATAATTCTCAATTTCTTCTTCAAACATGTTTCCCTGCACCATTCACATATCCTTACTTTCCCTTTACTCTTCTCTTTC
>NW_006784126.1:371227-430235 GCF_000442215.2 Lipotes vexillifer | reverse complement strand
TCTTTCCCTCATCATCTCCCAGAGATGCAGTCAATCAACAAGTCCAGAGAGTGCTACCTTCAAAAGCTAACCTGATTGGAACCATTTCTCATAAACACTATTGGCACCATCCTGGTCCAAGGCACCCTCACCTCTCAACTGGACAATCACAAGTCTCCAGATAGATATTATTCTTTCCAATCTTGCCCTCCTAGAGTCCTTTCTCAATGCAGTAGCTAAATTAACATTCTTAATACCCTATACCCTATAATAGCTCCTTTTCACACTTAAAACCCAAAGTCCTTATGTTGCCTGAAAAGTTCTACACTATATGGTCCCACTTGCTTTTAGACCTCGTCACCTACTCTCTGCCAAATTTCACTCTGCTTCAGCCAAACTCACCTTCTTGTTGTTCTTTGAACATGCTAACCTTATACCCACCATCCATTATACTGGCTTTTCTCCCTGAAGAGTATACTTGCATATCTTTTTTTGACTGGCTCCTGATCACTGAGGTCTCTGCTCAAACATCACCTCCTGCTACGGTCTGAATATCTGTGTTCCGCCACCCTCCGAAATTCACATGTTGAAATCTTAATGTCCAGGGTGACATTATTAGGAGGTGGGGCCTTTGGGAGGCTCTGTCCTCATAAACGGGATTAGTGCCCTTATAGAAGCAGCTTGAGAAAGCTCCCTTGACCCTCTGCCACATGAGGTCACTGTGAGAAGATGGCTGTCTGTGAGGAAGTGGGTCCTCACCAGATGCTGAATCTGCCAGAATCTTGATCTTGGACTTCTCAGCCTCTGGAACAGTGACAGATACATTTTCTGTTGTTTATAAGCTACCCTGTCTATGGCAGTAATAAGAGTCCAAATGGACTAAGACACCTCCCAAGAGAAGCTCTCACCACCCTACTGAGAACAACTATACACTTCCTTCACTGTCTTGATTATTTTCATAACATCTTTTAATAACTGAAATTTTATATTATGTTGTTTATTTGCTTATTACCTCCTCCCCACTCTAGCACACAATCTCAAGGGAGCAGGGATAATATTTCTCTTGTTTATAATTTTATCCTAAGTCATTTCTATTACATGCAATTGCGCACAAAGAGTTAACACAGAAGGCCTGAGACTGCCATCCTTAGGAACACCTGCTTGGAAGGCTGACCTTTGGCTGGCATCAGGGAACTTAAATAGCAAACAATTTCCTATAGGACATAAAACTTTCTCCAAATGATAAGAGTAATTTACTGTACCTAGACCGCCTGTACGAATGATGCTGTTTATGTTGAACCCTTGCTTTCCTTCTGGGAGTCTGGAATTTTGGTATTGCTAAGCAGAGGGCACCTATGTGACCAGCCCCCAGTAGAAACTCTCAGCACTGAGTCTCTAATGAGCTTCTCCAGTTGACAACACTTCGTATATGTTGTCATAAGTTGACGTGGGTGGAATTAAGCACACTCTGTGTGACTCCACTAGGAGAGGTCTCTTGGAAGCTTGCACCTGGTTTCCTGTGGACTTTACCTCATGTGCCTTTTCCTTTTGTTCATTTTTCTTTATATTCTTTCACCGTAATAAATATTAGTCATGAGTACAACTATAAGCTGAATCCTTTAGGTCTTCCTAGAAAACTACTGAACCTAAGAGTAGTCTCAAGGACCCTGGACATAACAAGCAAGAAGGTTCCTTGGACTCCCCAATTGAAAATAATCAAATAGAACAGCACATTAAGGAATCCCATAACATGGTGATGAATCTAGTATGAAAATAAAGCCCATCCTTACCCCTACCATGAAATCCGTTTACTACTTACGTGACTGGCCTGTAGATCTCCTTAACACCAATGAACTGAAGTTGTTCCATAATGTCTGGGATACTTGCACATCGAGTAAGGTTAATTCGTGGGTAATAAAGAAGGTATGAGAGACACATTTCATTCCTGGTGCTTAATCCTCCCTGAAAATGGAGATACTTTATTTAGAAAAGTCTATGTTCCACCAACTCTGATACTTATAGAACACAAGCTGCAAATGTTATGCAGTTTCTTCCCATATTGAAATGTCATAAACCTTAAAGCTGAAAGATAATCACTTAAAGGCCAATTTGGTTTTTCAAAAGACAGTGGCACATTTAAAAACTAATAAAGTTATTTCCATCTCTTTAAAAGCTGCCTTTCTTAAATAACTTAATAATCTCCTCAGAGTTCAGTGTATGTGATGTAAACTTCTCACCACAGTGAACATTTCAGAGGATGTTCAGTAACAAGATACCAATCGGTCAGTTTGATGGAATCTTTGCCTGATTGCACTGAGTTTTCCATAATCTTGCTGTCATGTATATAAACATCAGCAGCTGCGTACCACAGGGGAGGCACAGTTCACAGTTTGAATCTAAGTAGTAAATTATGTACTAATTAAAAAAGAAGAACGGCATCTGGAGTTGCTACAACAATGTCCAATTTTCAACCAAAAGTTTATTAAACATGAAAAGAAACAGGAAACTATGATCTGTATTCAGGACAAAAAGTTAGTAGAAATAAACTGTGAGAGGACATGGATGCTGGACTCAGCAAAGACTTAAAAACAGACATAAATATATTTAAAGAGCTAAAGAAAGATGTTCAAATAATTAAAGGTAAATATGTGAAAAATGAGTGAACAAATAAGGAGTGACATCAGACAAAGGAAAACATGAGAAAAAGTTGAAAGGTACTATAATTAAATTAAAAATTCACAGGATGAGCTCGAGAGCAACTTGACATGGCAGAGGAAGGAAGCCGTGAACTTGAAGATCAAAATCAATAGCAATTTCCCAACCCAAAGAACGAGAAAAAAAGACTAAAGAAAGTGAAAACATCTCAGAGATCTGTAGGATAATATTAAATGTTCCATGTATGTAATTTGAATTCCAGAATGAGAGGGAAGAGAAAAAGAGAATAGAAAAAATTATTTGAAAACAATGGTGGAAATCCTCCCAAATTTAGTGAAAAACATTAACTTACAGACTCAAGAAGCTCAATAAATGCCAAAGATAATTATGAAGACAGCCATACCTAGACACACCATAGTCATATTGCTAAAAGCCAAAGACAGAGAGAAAATCTTGAAAGCGGCAAAGAAAAATGATACATTGCATACAGGGGAACAGTAATACAGTGAACAACTGACATTTCATCATAAATGATGGAAGTAATAAAATGATATTGGAGTCACATTTTCAAGTGCTCCAGGGAAAAAGAAATTAATCAAGAATTCTGTATCCAGCAAATCATCTATCTTTCAAAAGTGAAGGTGAAAAACATAGTAGTGTTGTTCATAGTTATACATTAATGTAGTGGTTAATATGCAATGATTTTACAAACTGCAAAACAGAATGCTTTGCACTTGATGCAGGACTGGGCAAAAGGAGAAGCTGATCTGCAAATGAGGTGCAGCTGACACCTCAGTAAATATATTTAATCTGTTCTTGAGCTGGGTTGGCTATTCAGAGTTATACCAAATTGTAGGAAGGGAATTGGGCTTTTGTATTCTCACATCAACCAGTCATTGGCTGCTGGCTGCCCCACTGAAGAGAGTATAACTTTAAGTGGGTCATTCCTTGACACCGATGGCAATGTCCAGTGAGGGACACACTTCTGCTTTTTTTCTATTGTATGTTTGTCTTATGTTATGGATTTATAGAATTTATTTATTTTATTTTATTTATTTATTTTTTTTGCGGTACGCGGGCCTCTCACTGTTGTGGCCTCTCCCGTTGCGAAGCACAGGCTCCGGAGGCGCAGGCTCAGCGGCCATGGCTCACGGGCCCAGCCACTCCGTGGCATGTGGGATCTTCCCAGACCGGGGCACGAACCCGTGTCCCCTGCATCGGCAGGCGGACTCTCAACCACTGCGCCACCAGGGAAGCCCTATAGAATTTATTTTATATGCTGGATACTAATGCTTTATGTATTGCAAATTTTTTTTCAGTTTAGAACTTATCTTTTCACTTAATAGTGTTTTGGGGGTAACCAAAAGTGTTAAGGTAATCAAATTCATCAATCTTCTAATTTATAGTTTGCACTTTTTATGTTCTGTTTAATAAGTTCTTACCCCAAAGTACTAAAGTTATATTTATATATATTTCACCTAGTGGTTTTAATATTTTGTTCTTCACATTTTGATGTTTAATCTACCTAGAAATTATTTTTTTGTGCATTGTGGGAGATAAAGATGTAATTTTATTTTTGTCATCTGGATACCCAACTGTGCCAGTAATTCTTTAATGAAAACCTCCATCCTTTGCCACTTATCTGAATGCCATTTCTATCTTAAACCAAGTTTCCATATAGGGGGTTTGTAGGTCTGTTTCCAGGATCCCTATTCTGGTCCACTCTTCCAACTATGCACCCAAACCACACTATTAATCACCATAGCTTTAAAATAAGTCATCAAATCTAGTAGCTTGTTTCCCATCTTGTTCTTTTTAGTAGTGTCTTGCCAATTTTTAACCCTTTGCTCTTGTATGTAGATTTTACAATCAACTTGCTCCGTGTAAAAGCTAAAACTGTAACAGTTTTAGAAAAATTGTTTTAAAAAAATAGGAGAAAACCTTTGGCTAGGTGAAGATTTCTTAGTTAGACACCAAAACCCCAAATCATAAAATCTCTCTGATCTTTCTTTACTGGAATTATATCAAATTTATAAACCAATTTAAAAAGAAAAAAAATAAAAAGAAAGATTATCTTTGTTTCACTGAGCTTTTCTATCCATGAACACAGTATCTCTTAATTTCTTTAGGTGATCTTTAATGTCTTACATAATGACTAATAATTTTCTCCATAGAGATCAAACATATCTAATGTTATTTTATTTCTATAGGATTTATAGCCTTAAATTGAATTTTCTTGAGATAATTTATTGTACACTAAAATACAATTAACTTTAGATTTATCAGTTTGGGGGAGGTTTTGATGTGGAAAATTAAAATATCTGTAAATAATGTGTTTTCTTTCTTCACTTCTTCCTTTCTGATCTTTATATCTCATTTTTTTCTTTTCTACTATGATATTGAATAAAACCAGTGATAATAAACATCCTTGTCTTCTTCCTGACTTTAAAGAATTACTTCTAGTATTTCACTTAGTTTGATATTTGCTATAGATTTTTCACAGCTAATGTTTATCTGTTTAAGGCAATTCTCTCCTATTCCTAGTTTGCTAAATGTCCTTTATTCCCCCCATGACTGACAAATGCTTTTTCTGCTCCTATTGAAGTGATCATAAGCCTTTTTCCTTCGATCTCTTAATGTGTAATGGCATTAGTGTATTTTCTAATTTGAACCAATTTTACAGTCCTTAGTTAAGCCCAAATCAGTCCTAACGTTACATTTTTATATAATGCTGGATTTGGTTTGTCAATACTTTGTCAAAGTTACTTCCCTCTGGTGCATGTTGTGGACCTTTCTCATATTGCCCATATCAAGTTTCAGTATTAAGCTTATGCTAACTTCCTAAAATGAGTTGGTAGAAGGTGTTCCCCCTTTTTTTGTGCTCCCTGGAAGAGACCGAGGAAGGCATGAGTGATTTATTTCTTGAATGTTTGGCAGAACTCCCCAGTAAATCTGTTGGGACCAGATTTCTCTTTGGGTCAGAAGCGCTAAGGTCATGGAATTTATTCTTCCTTTTGAAGTCTCGATTCATCTAAGTCCAGACTCACGCACATGGTCATTAGTGACCACAGGTCTTTATAATAATATTTGGTGAGGAAAAACGGAAAGACTAAGGATAGCTTTTCATGAAAGGGTCACTAAATTATACTGCAAATATTACCAAAGTATCATTAGTTAATCTGATAAAATGCTAAAACAGCTCTGATTTTACTTTTATGATGATTCATGTTCAAGACATTCAGGAATTTTGCTTCCAAATTTGAGTGCTTTTCACTTATTTCTCTTCTAAAATCAAAGTTTATGCCTCCTCCTCCACAAATAAATTTTAATAATAATAAAATTCTTCTTACCCAAGTCATCCGGGCTCTATCTTTTGTGTTGTAGCGACACTCAGTAATTAGATTATCTCCCTAAAACATAAAAGTAGAAGCTTTCAGATTGGAGTTTCATGTTGTTCTATTTATCTAATACATTTGTAGACCAACAGTTTAATTTGCTATATGAATGCATGCATTAAGTAATTTGATTCATAAGAAGACCTTTGATCTATTAAATTCTAGATTTGCTAGTATAATAAGCAAGCAAACAAACAAATAAGGCTCTCTTTGTTCAAGCCAGACTCCACCATGTTCTAGCTGCATGACCTAGGTAAGGAAATGACTCAACTGGGCACAATTTGTTCATCTAAAAAATAATGATAAAAATAGCACTTATCTTGCACAGCTGTTGGGAGATTACATGACAGAGCACACATTTAGCTCTTAGTACACATAAAACACTTCATAAATGTTAGCCACAGATACTATTATCTATAATCACAGTTATTGTGATTATCTCCTCATTTACATTATTTTCTTTAAAGGTCCTTAGGTATTCATTTTCTTAAAACAGATTTATGAGGCAAATTACTAGTAATTTATTTTCCACATACTTTCCAACCTTTTGAACAGTTCTGCACATAATGAAAATAATTTTGTATGGCTCCCCAGTCAGGTAAGTTGACAGGCTATTCTTCAGAGGGAGTGAGCTCTGGGTAATGGCCCCCAGATTTGTCCTCCCTGCCTAGATATTCAGAGAGCCCAGAGATCAGTATCTCAACATATTTATACCCTACTTATGGCACACCAGTTATGTGTCAAAAGGAGTTCTGAGATAACCCAATAAAACTGGTTGGAGAGTCCCAAGACAAGACAACACCATAAAATGGAGGGTAGTCCTTAAGAATCTTGAGATTACTGTTTCTCAAATGTCATCTTCCTACTCTCAGGGTGTATCAGGGAATTTCTGCATGTAGAAAAGATATTGCTATTACTCTCACTTCATAACTAGTATAAGTATATGACTTTTAAGAAGAGAATAAGGGTAGGAATTTATATAGCTATTGAGCTTGATGGCCATTAAACAAAAAATTTGACAAAATGAAGCATCATAAAATTTTTTAAATTCTTCATTATTATAAAACATAAAATCCTCTTCTGTGTCCTTCCACTAGAACCCCAAGTACTATTGCAAGCTGGATTACACACAATAGAATAATTAGCTATGTCCAAATATCTT
This sequence comes from Lipotes vexillifer, assembly GCF_000442215.2. Lineage (NCBI taxonomy): Eukaryota > Metazoa > Chordata > Mammalia > Artiodactyla > Lipotidae > Lipotes > Lipotes vexillifer. The sequence goes on along the minus strand of NW_006784126.1, from coordinate 423,044 downwards.
TGTCAAATGAAAGAATTACCTTATATTCATTTTTACTGAAATGAAACTTCCAAAAACTATCTTATGGTGAAAGCAAACTTCTGATCTTACCATTACCTGAACTGCAAGCCAAAGGATTGTTAACTGGGGAGTCAAGTAAAAAAAAAAAAAAAAAAAAGTTGCTTACAGCACAAAACCCAAGTTTTTATTTTCTTTGTAAATCAACAACTTGAGTTGCCCCTGGGAATAGTAAGAAAAATGAGTTTCAATTTGGGAAAACAGAGCAAACACATTCCATGTGGCTTGTGCGACAGCCATGTGGGTGGCTTTGAGGATGTGGATGAGCGAGTTATTTCACCAATAGAAACCTGGCTAATTCTCAGCAGACCTACGTCTCAGGACTTTGATGAAATAAAAAAAAAAAAAAAAAAAAAGTTGCTTACAGCACAAAACCCAAGTTTTTATTTTCTTTGTAAATCAACAACTTGAGTTGCCCCTGGGAATAGTAAGAAAAATGAGTTTCAATTTGGGAAAACAGAGCAAACACATTCCATGTGGCTTGTGCGACAGCCATGTGGGTGGCTTTGAGGATGTGGATGAGCGAGTTATTTCACCAATAGAAACCTGGCTAATTCTCAGCAGACCTACGTCTCAGGACTTTGATGACATTCAGTGAAAAAGAACAAAACAATCATACTGGTAAGATTGTTCGTTCTTCCTTTAGGTACTGAAACTCCTGGAAATTGAAGTCAAAATCATCATCATAAGCGAGTAATCTCATTTCCTCCCCTTTGCGAAAATGACGCAGCCTGATGCCTCTGCCTGCCAGGTGAGCGTGGAGCAGAACAGCAAACACGTGGATGCCACTTGGCTTTTCAACTTCCAAAGCCTACAGGGGACACAGGGGAGGCCTGATTAGCCCAAATAAGCTCAGACAGTTCACCTTAAAACAGACTTGTAGAGACAACTGAGAAGAAACGCTTACACAACTTAAGTGAATGCATGAGCTGCCAGACATTTTGAATTTGGATTTTTCCTGACTTATACCTAGCAGTGTTATCTTTGTGCAGCAATACTGGCTGGCAGAAAAGAAAAGGAACTAATGCTTGCTGAGGACCAACTGAACCACTTCTAAATATTATCTTTCTTTTTTCTTCTTTTAGTAGGTAAGAAAGCAGTCAAAGCTCCTGGCAGAAAGATTCCAGTATGTTGGTAGCTTGCACATTGAAACTCTTAAAAGGAGACTCTATTCCCACTTTTCCAGATAAGAAAACTGAACTGGGAGAGTGAAATGAAATGAAATGCTCATGGTCCTACAGCTAGTGGTTGATGTCATGGCAATTTAATTCATGGTCTAAATGGCTTAAATAACTCAGAAGAGCACAATCTTTCCACTCCACCAGTTTGCCATACTGTTTACAACCATAATATCCTATGATTCATAAGGAATACTAACCATGCCGAAATACTTTAATTCAAGAAAAAAGAACTATAAATGGAAGCAGCCATTATGAAATACTTATATATGGTTTTCTCTTAACCAATATGTATTTTTATATTAGTTATTCTTGCTCTTTGGTTAAAGAAGGGAAGGCAACTATAAATCAGAGAAAATGAGAAAAAAATGAAAATGAATCATGGAAAAAAAATATGGATAAAAGATAAAGTTGAGAAAGGAAAAGGGGACTCTACACAAACAAAGGTCAAAATTGTAAAAGAGAAAGTATCCACTATGAAACAATCAAAGGAGGGGAAAGGAAGGAAAACACCCTGAAAATTATTCCTGTCGTTAGAATTCTACACCTGTAGTCTTCAAGATTTAAAAAAGCAATAAAGGTCTTGCTAAAATTGTAAACAATTGTTTTACAGCATGACAACAAGAAAAAGATTAATAATAAACTAACTTGGAATTTTCCAAACATAGTTTCTAAGAGCATAGATTAATCTGGAAACAGCAGCTCATAGACTCAGACATAGCATACCTCTTCCAGGCATTCCAGGGTGCAGTGACCCTCAGACCGGAAATCAGGCAGGCCTGGAGGGATTGTGTGGAAGAGGCTTACCCAGAGGCCAGCCTCAATCACCCCAGCGTCGTATTTCCTTATATCTGTCGTGTGAAATAACCTCAATCCAGAATTATCTAATAAGCCTGGAACGAGCATTTAAACAAGAATAATTAAAAGTGAGTTTAAGTTCTTAAAAAAGAAAAAGTTTTCCAGATTCAGTTGAAATGGGTTCATTGGCTTTTCTTAAAAATCTCACAAGGGAAAGGAGTACAAGCAAAGATTAATGGATGGCAACATTCAGCTTCACAAAGAGGTATTAAAAGACGAGTCGCCATATGGTCTGCAACCATTCTTGACTTACACAGCATACCATAAGAGACACATTTGTGTTGACTAGCTGATATATTCCACAATTACCTAACTTGAAGACAGAACGAAAATTCTAAAGTCATTCATTAGAATATAGAATAACTCAACAGGAGTTTCATTTTATATTGTTTTGAGGTGAAGTTCAGTAACATTTACATAGAGTTGAAAACCCCTTGGTCTAGAAACCACCTGGTGATGGAGAAAAGTATTAATGGTTAACTTTCTTTACAGTTTATTACCAGTCTTGTAATAATTCATCAGTCGTTCGATCAACAGTTATTAAGAATCTATCATGTGAACAGCACAACAACAGGCACAGTGGGGAGGAAAGATGAATAAGACACATCTCTTTCTGTGACATAAGTTATCATAAGGATGGACAGTATGAGCCCCAACACTTCATAAATCTGTTCCACTATAAAATTAATTGCTTCTTCTCTGCAATGGTGACTTACCTACCTGTGACTACCGAACTGACCTTTGGATCAATTAACATATATATAATTTTGTATTAATTGTTGTGATTATTTTATTGTTTCTCTTTTCCCCTACATTCTAATGTCCATGAGGGTGGGGACATTATGTTGTTAAACACAGATCCAGCACATCACTGGTGCTCAGTATTTGCTGAAAAATTGCACTAATCAGTGTAAAATAATAACTTTAAGTTTCTTCTGTTGATAATTTCATATTAAATCCTTCAGTTTTTTAGCTTTGGAATATTACATAGTAAATTCAGGTGTAAATACTTATCTCTCTTCATTTCAACATCATATTACACAGTGTCACTGCATAAATATTTTTGAGTATATTTATGGTTTGCCTATCACACAACAAAATGCTTAATATTTTCTAGTGTGATGAATGATAGTTTTTTATATATGCTTTTAGAAAGAAAATATTTTGTAAGCACCATGTATTTGGGACTAATTTACATCATAAAGGGAAAAGTCTATTATTCTACTTCCTGGTAAGTAATATGCAAATTGCTTTTTAAAATTAGTGATCACATGCACCCATTTGCCCGATTCATGGCTGGTTAATGACTGTTGTCCCAGTGTAACTACTAATAGTGCCCTTTTTCATTCTAAAAAAAGTATCCTAACTGGATGACAAATGTATAGGTTAATTCTTTCTACCACCGGATGCTATTTTATTTTAAGTCTGTTTAACTCTGTTAAAATAAAAAGTTACAAAACTTTTACAATCATAGGTAGAATGTATAAAGAATACACTCACCTTCCTTATATGTTGGATTGTCGTAATGGACTTCCAGGAGCACATAATGAGGGTCTAACGGAGTACCGAGGGATAATCCAACATGAGGTGGATAGGAAAAACCCTAAACAAGCACAATTCCATGACATACTGTCCTGTGAAAGTCCCTCAGAGCTCTGTTCCACCCAAAAGTCAGCCATTCTCAACGATATTTCAACGTTTCTCAACTCCATTAATCTATAGTTGATCAAATAAAATGGCTTAAGGAAAGAATTACTTCCTATGGAAAGAAAAATAAACCACCCTCATATCAAAAATACTATATAGGGCCTCCCTGGTGGCACAGTGGTTAAGAGTCCTTCTGCTAATGCAGGGGACACGGGTTCGAGCCCTGGTCCGGGAAGATCCCACATGCCACGGAGCAACTAAGCCCGTGCACCACAACTACTGAGCCTGCGCTCTAGAGCTCGTGAGCCATAACTACTGAGCCCACGTGCCACAACTAATGAAGCCCGGGCACCTAGAGCCCATGCTCCACGACAAGAGAAGCCACCGCAATGAGAAAGCCTGTGCACCGCAATGAAGAGTAGCCCCCTGCTCACAGCAACCAGAGAAAGCCCACGTACAGCAATGAAGACCCAATGCAGCCAAAAATAAATAAATACATTAAAAAAAAATAGTATATAGAGTTTTACATGTAAGTGTTAGACTCGTAGGGGGAAAAATGATCAATTAACTTCATTACATCTCAGTAATCACTGGCCCACCTCTCCACCAATGGCCCACGCAAAAATGACAGTCTCGCACGTGAGGAAGGCATCGGGCATGTTAGGGTGGTAGCACTCGTGGCCGTGGTCCAGGACGCTGTCGCTGAAGTTGCTGCTGCACTGATAGAGCAGGATGTGATGGACCAGACTCTCGTGGCCTCTCTGTATCACGGGCTTAACCTAAGCAAGCACAGGTGAGAGGGAGAATGCAATGAATAAAAACACCCTACAACACCCTACGATAAGCATGAAGCGAGCATAAATGATTATTAGTTTTTCAAAGGAATAGTTTTCTCAACTATGTAACGGTTATGTGGCTGAAGCATAATTTGTTCTGGAGACGATGACAGTGATGATGATGACGATGCTGATAGTGACGGCAGTGGCAAAGACAATGGCAACAGCAAAGATGCGATAACCATTTACTCCTCTGAGAATCCTAGGACTTTACTAATCTCTTGTTTGCTTTTTTAACTCACTGTTGTTTCCCTTAACATTCTGTATAGCAGCTGTTTCAAAACTTGCTTGCTCTCTTCCAGGTTTTACTCTGCCCTGGCACTCTCTGTCTCTCTCTGTCTCTCTCTCCATCTCTCTGTCTCTGTCTCTCTCTCCATCTCTCTGTCTCTGTCTCTCTCTTTTTCACATAGAAAAAAAAACCACACAGGCATAAACGCCTTCAGTCTCCCTCTCTACCACCTCAAAATGTTATCTTTACCCATCCCTACTGGCAGTAATAGACCATGTATCACCTATCTATCTATCTTTCTATCATCTATCATCTATCTATATGGTACAGAGCATAGTGCTAGGCACAGAGGAGGGCTCAATAAAGGATATTTTTATTTTAGTGATTAAAATCAAATTCTAACAAGAATTTTACCATTAGAACTTAGGAGAGAAAAAGTCACTGTAGCGATGCACTCCTGTGACACTGCTCAAATTAGAAGAAGAAAACTGGTGAAAATAGAATGAATGGTAAGGTTGGTCCTGAAAGCGTGATTTACGTGACTATGCTCCTTCCACTGTCCCTTCTGTAAGTTCCCTTCAGAACATTGTCCAGGAACCCAGAATGAGCTAAAAGCACATCCTAACAACCCAAAGAGCCTTATATCCAGAGGAAGTGGACAAGCCCTGTACTTAGCTTAGCTGGGCTATAGTTGTTGCCATGAGTTACAGGGTTCTTTGAACCTTCTGTTCATTTGCCGAAGAAGGCCTGGTGTGTTCCTAAATTTCCAAGAGTTTAGCTGTCTTAGAGCTCATCCACATTTGTGCTTTTAGCCCTAACTACTCAAATGCAAACAATTCATTTTAAAATCCTTGCTTTAGACAGTCATAAAGGTGAAGCGTTTTCAGCTATTTTCTCCTAAGTCTCTCCATTTTGATTTTCTAGTTTTCTTTATATACATGTGTTTATATATATATATGTTTATATATATATATATATATATATATATGTTTATATATATATGAAAATCTAAGCAGCCAAAGAGAGAAGCAGTAGGCAGTGAGCAGAGATCTGAATGGGCAGCCAGAGGTTCAAGTTTTTAAATCCAGCTTTTCTTTTGTGTTGCATAGAGTCCTGCCACACCTAACCCACACGTACATTTTTAACATCACATTCACAGAAAATGACGCTGCACATGGTTGTGTTTGCACTTGCCTCATCTCTAGAGGATCGTGTGCCCTGAAGACAGAAACTATTTTCTATTTTGCTTGAAAATGACAGTTATTGTTCAAGCATGATTGCGTAATATATAACAAGTACACAGAAGGACAGCCCAGGATTTCTATTAGATTGTAGTTTCCACATTTAGTTTGAGCTTTTTTGCGAGTACTTATTTGGGCACCTCAGTACTCCAAGGGGGACAGGAAACTGCTAATATGTCCATAGTAAAATATTCAGGCACATGTGAGATTTTTGCTATGTGCCTTCTAAGTTCAGGCAGAACCTGTAGGTTGTACCGAGCTCTACAAGGTAGGTCCTGGATAGGAGCCCTTAGGGCAAATGAGGGTTGGCTGTTGCCGAGGCAGCTACATAAACTAGAGGCCTTCATAATGGCACAGCAAGAGGGTGCTAAGAGAGGGCGGGGGCAGAGTATGTGAGGTTGGGTGGTGCCTGTCTTAGAGGAGCTTCAAATAAACTTCTTAAAAAAAGGCTCTTTAAGAACAAGTGCCTTTTGTATGTACAAAGGAAGTGCTGAAGCCAACACCAAGTTGCCAAGCTAACAATGCATTCTAGGAACAATAATAGTAACATGTGTCTTTTATTTAGCACCTACTTACTACCAGCCACTATTGAGTCATTTCATATATTTCATTTACTATTTATAACAAATCTACAAGGTAAATGTTATTGTCTCCATTTTACAGATGAGAAAACTAAGACTCAGAGGTTTAGGCAGCAAGTTCAAAGTACCATGGCTAGGAAGTGGTGGATGGGGATTTGAAACTAGGCTGGTCTGACCCCAAGGTCAGTACTCTTCTGCTGCAACACGTTGTTGAAGGAAGATATGTTGGAGATGCGCCAATGACCTTGGAGGTTGCTCCCAGTGAGCGGGCGGATGAAGGGTTTCACATAAGGCAAGTTGCCGACAGCTGTCAGGCAGATGTCAATGCCAGGAGGTGCTTTCAGAGCCACTGTGAAAATCCCCATGCAATACTGCCATCAGGGGAGCAGTGCCAGACTGGGAGGGAGCGTCATGCCTGGGGAGTCTCCTGCCCTCCTTGCCACCCAGTCCAAGTACCCTTAGCCTCTAGGGAGAGGAGACAGACTGTGACCTTTAACTGTGCTCTCTCCTAAGGAGAGCAAATAACAAGGTCTCTCCTCAAAACTCAGTGAAGGATTTAAGGAGAATTAAATTGCAATCCAAGCCCTAGGTTACAAATGTATAGTACAGCCCAGAAAATGAGGATTTCCTAAGAAAAATACACTCATAAAACAAGAAGGAAACTTACTGCAGGCAAACCTAGGTACTGATCATAAGAAAATATAGGAAGCCTTGTTAGAAGTGAAGCCCTTGGAAAAAAAGAATTTTTTTTCTACTGTGAGACGAAAGAGACAAAGAAAGAGAAGTGCCTGAGAATGATAGGTAAGGATAACTACTGAATGAAGAGGACACAGACGTGGGAGGAAAAATACGAGTTATCAAACTCCTGAAAAGAGGAGAATTTCTTGATAGAGAATTTTAAGTTGACCATGGGGGATAATTAAGTGAGACACCAAGAAAATCCCCATGGATGGGAATAACCCGACAGTGCAGGGTCCAAGTTCCAGGGAACGTGAGCTCCTTGATGAGAGCGGGACAGGGCCATTGGCTTACGGTGCCCAGCACAGGAGAGAATTTCCCACAAAGCTTCCTGTCATGCTTAAGAGCCTAGTGACGCCAGTGCATGGCTACCAATCACCAAATGATGGCTGCACGTTATCTTCTGCTGCCACAACCAGTTCCACAGACATCTGAAGCAGTCATAGCACTTGAGTTTTATCCCCTGTTGTGATATCCTTCTTTTCTCCCAAGTAAGGCTGAGGCAGAGACCAGTGAGTACATCTGAGGAAGGAGACTGAGGTGCACAAGGCGTGCATGACTCACCCTGCTTGTTGGCTGAATGCAAGCACTCAACACTACCCTTTCTTGTGCTCTTGAAAGAATTTTCCTTTTGCATCACTGCCTTGTTTGAAACAATGGCGGAGTGCTATACTTTTGTATTTAAATATTTCCGAGACAAACAAGGCTGTAAGGCTTATTTGTCTATCAGTGCTATAAGGGGCAGCACTTACAAAGGATTTCCTATTTTGATCACTATTTCACAGGTGTCACATTACTATCACAATCAAAATGGGAATGCCAAAAGTTGCCTCTATTCAGAAAAGTATTACAGTGATAGAAATTGTCAGACGGTCATGGCAAGATAAAGTACACAAATATAAATAAACTGGCATATCGTAAGTTTAAAAAAAAATTTGCCATTCTAATAGGTAGGTATTAGTATCTCATTGTGACTAAACATGCTGAGCATCTTTTCATGTGGTTATTTGCCATCAGTATATCTTTGGTGAAGTGACTGCTCAAATATTTTGACTTTTTTTTTGAGTTTTCTTACTGACCTTTGAGAGCTATTTATTCTGGTTCAAGTCTTTATTACATATGTAATTTGCACATATCTTCTCCCAATCTAGAGATTATCTTTTCATTTTCTTAAGAGGACCTTTTGGGAGTTCCCTGGTGGTCTAGTAGTTAGGATGCGGAGCTTTCACTGCCATTGCCTGGGTTCAGTCCCTGGTTGGGAAATTGAGATCCTGCGAGCCATATGGCGTGGCCAAAAAAAAAAAAAAAAAAAAAGTGCCTATGGAAGTGGGTGGCAATGACACCCACCTCATGACATGTTAAACTGTGTGATTGATCACTGTGTTCTTGCACATAGATGGAATTTACAGACCTAGAACAGATGGTAGGCCTGTACGCCCACCTTCGTATGCAACAGAAGCCAAGCAAGGATGGCCTGGCAGCTGCGGGTTATCTGTTAGCATGGGTGCTAAAAAACAGCCAGAGAACAAAAACGCAGATGAAAAAGAGAGGGAAGTCTTCAACCTGAAGGATTTTAGCAGGTAAAACAATCCCTTCAGTTAGTTCAAGAAATTGGAACTTTGGGGGCTTCCCTGGTGGCGCAGTGCTTGAGAGTCCGCCTGCCGATGCAGGAGACGCGGGTTCGTGCCCCGTTTCGGGAAGATCCCACATGCCGCGGAGCGGCTGGGCCCGTGAGCCATGGCCACTGAGCCTGCGCGTCCGGAGCCTGTGCTTCGCAAATGGGAGAGGCCACAACAGTGAGAGGCCCGCATAACGCAAGGAAAAAAAAAAAAAAGAAATTGGAACTTTGGGATACTCTTGAGAGGACTTAACAGTAAAAAAGAGAAGAAACAAGAGCTGCTAAGCATAGGCAAGACAAAGATGAAAATTAACATCGACGGTAAAATAACCTAGACATTGAAAAGCCCCCGATATTTATACTGTTTCTCATGAACCCATCTTTTCTTGACCTCTTTTGTCAGGTGAAAGCAAAGTCCCTGCAACACCCAGACTATTTAATAACTACTTATTGAATGGAAATGAAGTGACTACTCCCTTTTTCATGAAGCCAACATTAAGGAGGCTGAGTCATCAAATGCAACGCCTCCTAACTTCCTGACCATCTCAACTCCAGTGACTTATGCTGCATCCCACTTCCCTCACCATCTCCCAGAGATGCAGTCAATCAACAAGTCCAGTGAGTGCTACCTTTAAAAGGTAGCCTGATGCCAAGGAGCAACAAAGCCTGTGCGCCACAACTACTGAGCCTGTGCTGTAGAGCCCGCGAGCCACAACTACTGAGCCCACGTGCCACAAATTCTGAAGCCCACGTGCCTAGAGCCCGTGCTCTGCGATGAGAGAAACCACTGCAATGAGAAGCCCACGCACCACAATGAAGAGCAGCCTCTGCTCGCCACAACTAGAGAAAAGCCCGCGTACAGCAACGAAGACCCAACACAGCCAAAATAAATAAATAAAATAAATATATTTATTTTTTTAAAAAAGGTAGCCTGAATGTAACCATGTTTTCTCAACTTTCAAATATCAACTACCTTAGTACTAACACTTGCAGAAAGAAACCTATTTTTTGCTTAATTCCCCTACACTGGGTTGAGCAATGTTCCTCCAAAATTCATGTCCACCTGGAACCTCAGAATGTAACCTTGTTTGGAAATAGGGTCTTTGCAGATGTAATTAGTTAAGATGAGCTTCCACTGGCTTAGGATGGGTCCTAAATCCAATGACTAGTGTTTTAATAGAAGAGAGAGAAGGAGATTCAGACTCAGACACACACACACACACACACACACACACACACACACACACACACACACACCACACACACACACACACACACACACACGGAGATGACCATGTGAAGACAGAGGCAGAGACTGAAGTCAAGTTGTCACAAGTCAAGTAACCTCAGAAAGCAGCAGAAGCTGGAAGGGCCAAGGAAGGTTTCTCCCTTAGAGCCTTCTGAGAAAGCATGGCCTGGTCAACACCTTGATTTTGGACTTCTGGCTGCCAGAGCTCTGAGAGAATAAATTTCTGCTGTTTCAAGTTGCCCAGCTTGTGGTTACTTATTATGGAAGCTCTAGGAATCTAATACAGCCCCCCATCTCAATTTTTTAAAATAAAAAACTAACAATTCTCAGATTTTTACACCTGTACCTAGGCCATGGTTGTCTCTGCATTTGTTTGTGATGTGAACTTATCACAAATGTACATTGTTTCCTCTTATCTGAATAGATCTGTAGATTAGTTAATAATATTGTATCAAGGGTAATTTCCTGGTTTTGACAGTCAAACTAAGTAAATGTAAGATGCTAGCATTTAGGGAACTCTACTATTTTTACAACTCTTTTTGTAAGTCTGATATTATTTCAAAGTAAAAAGTGTAAAAAGTAAAAACAAATAAGATTCATTATCTATAGCTAAATATATGTGTTATCTTGCTTTTGTTTTTATTTTTGGTGGGTAAAAAAGAGGGGGATAAAATGCCCTTCTTGACTGGTCTAAGTATACTGAGCTCAGTGAGAAAAACAGGAGGTGATTAGAGCTCTTATGAGCAATTTTCCTATACTTATTCTTCCAAGTCTACTCATTTAAGATGTGACTTGCTGGAACATGAGTGGAACATAGCTCTCCAAAACCAACTTGCAGTCTAATAAATTAAAAATTAAAACAAAAGGAAAGAGGTGATGGGTGGAATCTGTAATGAGCCGGAAATTTTGTAAATCCCCATCACCACTTTTCTTCCTGCCCGTTCTCGTTCCTGGCATCCCTCTTTACATACGCACCCAAAGCACAGGTTGCTGTCCATGTAATAGCAGGTAAACCAGCTCTGACAAAGGTTATCCAAAGGGCACCTGGCTCGTAAAGTGATGCGGCCTATGAGAACATTTCAGCCAGAACTAGTAGTATAGATAGACGATTATAAGGTCATGTGACTATTTGCTTCCCTCTCTCCCTTTCTCCCTCTTTATCTTCATCCCTGATGGGGAGAACTCTTTGAGAATGACAATATATCTGACTTTTAAGAGGCAGCCAAATTGAGCAAGAGAATGATATCACTGTCCCACAGGTAATCCACTCTGAAAAAGTTCAGGGTTCAAAGCAAAACCCGACTTATTGATATGGCATCAAGAGGTCACAGCTTGAATGGACTTGGCAGCTAAAGCCCAGGAAATCATGTTCAAATCAGATGGAGATGACTAAAAGAAATGAAGAAAAGGGAAAAACTGAGGGAAAGGAGATCTCTGGGAAATAATTCACTCCGTACTGCAATCCTGAATTCTCCTAGGAACTACCACCTTCATGCACGACCATGCCCGTGCAGCCACAATTGACCAGTTCAGGGATGGGTGCCTGAATCTCCATCAATCCTTTTGGGGGATTTTCAAACTATGTAAAAGAACCCACTGCCTTCTAGAAGGTGGAGATTGTGGAAGAAGCCAGCATGTAGTGAGATACAATAAAGTCAGCACACAGAAAAGTGCCAAAGACAAGACAGTCTTTGAATACCTAACTTAAGCTGTTCCTGAAACCAGCTGCATCTCTGCCATTCTGTGGCTTATTTATTCAACATTTCCTCTTATTTCATGAATCAGTACATTCCTTTCTATTTCCTAAGCTAGTTCAAGTTGGGTTTCTGTTACTTGCAACCAAGAGCCCTGATTAATAATCACACAACTATATATCATCAACTTATCAATATGTGTGTGCATTTATGTATGTGCTATCTGAAAATATCTTTTTTTCTCTTAGGAAACTTGCCATATAAAACTGCTTTGCTTTTGTTTTACTCTTTTATCTTAATTATTATTCTTAATTGGATCTGGGTAAGTTAATAACAAAGTAGCTTCAATAAAATGCCCTTGGGGCTTCCCTGGTGGCACAGTGGTTGAGCATCCGCCTGCCGATGCAGGGGACACGGGTTCGTGCCCCAGTCCGCGAAGATCCCACATGACGCGGAGCGGCTGGGCCCGTGAGCCATGGCCGCTGAGCCTGCGCGTCCGGAGCCTGTGCTCTGCAACGGGAGAGGCCACAACAGTGAGAGGCCCGCGTACCGCAAAAAAAAAAATGCCCTTAATAGGCAATATGGGGGAAAAAATCACCCCCTCTGACACACATAAATGTCTCTCTCTCTTGCTTATCGATTTCTGAAATTCCACATAGGCACTTAGTACTAAGGCTGTTTTACTTGGTGAACATGCAAATACCCTTGAGAAAGGTAAAACATTATGATTTACAGTCATTAATTTCTGCATGTGAATTAATGAGGTACTTTTGCCAAACACTTCAAGCATATTAAAAAATAAATAAATAAAACATAAAATTACCTTTAAGAAAGTTCATACTATAGCATGCTCAGTGTATGTATTGTTTTTTGAATTTTTAATAGACTGTTCATGAACTCTAAGACAGCTTCTGGTCCTATATTTATATATTAATTTTTGGTTAACTGAGATATTTATTAAGCTAGAGATCACCTACCTACTCTAAGAAAATTTAAATTAACACCTATATGGCCAGCAAGGAGTAGTGGAATGACCTGGAGGTTTGGAGACCAAGTTCACTTCCTGCTGTGCCACTAACCAGCTGTGCGACATGACCTTGAGCAAGTCACATCACACTAGTTCTTACCTTCCATCAGGCTCTAAGGCTCTAGTTTATATATAGATTAGACATATAAACATAAATATTTCATTCATTAATCCTCAAAACAACCTGATGAGCTTAGGTAATAGAATTTTCACACATTTTATAGAAATGGAAAGTAAAACACATATAAGTTAAGAAACTTGCCCAAGTGTCAGAGCCCTGGTTTGACCTCTGGCGGCCTGGACTGGGAGTCTGTATTCCTAACCACCACACTGATGTACTGGCCTCTTTATTGGCAGGGTAGTAGATGGGGCAGTGTCTACTCCACCAAGATCACTTCAGTTCCCTGTAGCCTTTACTGTGTACCCATCACCCAGGTTCTGGTGCCTAATTTCTAGGCACCAGAGGCATGATTCTGGATTCACTTTGCAAACAGCAAGAAATACCAGAAAATGTACATTCCTCTAGGGAAGGTGAAAGGTAAGAGAATATGAATGTCTGGTAATCTTGTGTTAAACAGGACAACTCTAAACATACTTTATATTCTTCATGGGTGCTATGGACTGAATATTGGTGTCCCTGCCCCCCTAAATGGATATATTAAAATCCTAACCCCCAAGCTGATGGTATTGCATGTGAGACCTTTGGGAGGTGATCAGGTCATGAGGGCGGATCCTCATGAATGGGATTAGTGCCCTTATAAGAGACCCCAGAGAGCTCCCTTGCCCCTTCTTCCATGTGAGGTCACAGTAAAAAGACAGCTATCTCTGAGGAAAAGGTTCTCATCAGATAGCAAAGCTGCCAGCACCTTGATCTCTGCCTTCCCAGCCTCCAGAACTGTGAGAAATAAATTTCTGTTGTTTAGAAGCCACCTAGTCTATGGTATTCTGTTAGAGGAGACCAAACGGGCTAAGACAATGGGATTAAGTTAAACCTGGAACTACAAGGCAGTCACACACTTGCTTGGCTTCTTCCCTTTCCCTAGCCTTACTCTGCCCCCTACTGTTTTCTCCTGGTACTTCCTTAATCAATCCTTGTACATAAAACCTTGTCTTAAAGGACTGAATCTGGGAATCCAACCTAAAGCAAGTGGAATCATGGAAGAGCATTTTTGGACCACATTTTCTTGGGTTTGAATCTTGCTCCATTACTTTCATATTTATTTATTTTCCTTGAAATATATTTGACATATAACACTGTGTAAATTTAAGGTGTACAACATGCTGATTTGATACATTTATACACTGTAATACAATTGCATCAAACTTGTTAAAGACTAGATTTTAATTATTCCCACCACAAAAAAAGGAATTGATAATTACGTGACTTTCTGTTTCCTAGTTGCTTAACGTCTCTCAGTTTCTTTATCAGAAAATCAGTGATAATGAGAGTTACTCATAAGATTACTTGAGAATCAAATGGCTGGTACATATAAAGCAACAGACATCTTGTAGGTGCTCAAAAAGTGATGTATTATTATAAATTGGGTTCTGGGTTTTTAAATACATTTTTAACATTGTGCCCACATAGATAACAAGCAAAACTATGCAAATAATTTATTCACAAATGCCAGTATTTCAAAATCAAGTTTTAAGGCTTTATGTTATAAATATTCAAGCAAAAAAAATCACCATGGACAAATGTTTTATTGCAAAATATGTCATCATATGAAATACAAATTTATGTGTGCCTTGTCAATTTATTTAGGATTTGAGTTTCAAATTTGTAGATATAAGACTGAGCTGTATTTTCTCGACAGAGATCTTTTTCTGAATTACGACCACCCTCCTTTACCCAAAAGAAACTTAGCTACATTGACACTTATGTGTGTTGATGTATAATTTTGAATATAAACGTTCCTTATCATTTTGCTCTGAAAATCTTTTCTCTTAAAGAGATGCCCTCCATTCATTCATTCATGCACTCAACTAATCAACTAAAAGACAAAAAATCAACAAAAAAACCCACACACACCTGTATCTACTCTACTGTTTGCTCTTTGTTAGGTGCCAAGGGGGGAAACAAAGATGCATCGTACATGAATCTGACAGTCATATGGTTCATATTCTAGAACGGTAGAGAAGCAAAGGCCAGAGAATGATCATTTTTGGTTGCCTTCCAGCACTGATTTTCCTACCAGAATCCTAAACTGCTTAACTACACCATTGGGGTAAGAATGATTCCTACTTCCCCTGAGTGGCCTAAACCCATTTATGTGATCCCATCCTTGACATGAACTTAAATTGGTCAAATCACAGGGACTTTTCCATGGTGGCTGACAGAAGAGCTGTCCTCTCCCTTCCCCAAGATGTGAAAGAGAAAGTGTTACATCAGGAGTTGAGGCTGCCGTTTCCCTACTATGAGGGAAAACAGCCTAAGCATGAAGACAACACAATGGTAAGGGCCAAACTCAAAACGAAGCTGCAGCTCTTGAAACATCACAAACCTCCGGACTAACAGATTTGCCTGAAATAAATGCAAGCAATGCTCAGTTGAAATAAAAATAGGTTTGATGCTGACAGTAATTATCAATGACAATTATTTTCTTCAGTCACCCTTCATTTGTTTCTTCCCTCTCTTTAGACAAACAATGCAAACTGAGATGAGCACCCAAATCTGGATAAAGTTAGAAGCTTTGTTAATTAAGACTTCTGAAAAAAAAAAAAAAAAAGAGTTCCCCAAATATTAGCTAATGGCTGAGTCTCTGGTTCTATAACATAGCTGAAAGCTGATTTTTTTCATGAGAACACTGAATATTTAGAATATGCCAAAGCAATATGGCTCTTCCTATTTCATATTTCTCATCTTCAAAATATCCTTCAAGCTACTTTCCAGTCACAGCATTCATCCTACTCTACACCTCCTACACATCCTACCTGAATTATACCAATAGCCACATACTTATCTTCTTAAATGTTTAGGAGCTTGCTTTCTGGACCACACTCCATATCCCAGCCAAACCATCTTCACAGATTACCACTTTTCACATTGTAAATCTGAATAATATTCAATAGCTCCATACCACCCATCTGGTAGCTGACCAAGTCCACACTTCTTTTTCTGACATCCGGGGCCCTCTGTCATTGGTTGCGTGTTAGTTACACAGCCCTATATGCATGAATTTCCATCCATAAGAATCACTTCTCTTTATGCATCATGTTCGTTCTTACCTCCATGATTTCATTACCACTGTTTTCTCCACCCAATACATTCCCCATACTCAACTTTGCTTGCTAAAATCTTACTCATTCTTGAAAGCCCAGCTTTTGTTTTCCCTGGATTCCTTCTCTGATTATTTTGGCTCACATCTGCCTTGTTTCTCTGAACTTCTTTTGGGAGGCAATACTCTGTGGTAGCTTGAAGCCAAAGACTTGGTTTAGAAGCCAATGTCTAGAAACAATAAATGCTGGAGAGGTTGTGGAGAAAAGGGAACACTCTTGCACTGTTGGTGGGAATGTAAATTGATACAGCCGTTATGGAGAACAGTATGGAGGTTCCTTAAAAAACTACAAATAGAACTACCATATGACCCAGCAATCCCACTACTGGGCATATACCCTGAGAAAACCATAATTCAAAAAGAGTCATGTACTAAAATGTGCACTGCAGCTCTATTTACAATAGCCCGGAGATGGAAACAACCTAAGTGTCCATCAACAGATGCATGGATAAAGAAGATGTGGCACATATATACAATGGAATATTACTCAGCCATGAAAGAAACAAAATTGAGTTATTTGCAGTGAGGTGGATGGACCTAGAGTCTGTCATACAGAGTGAAGTAAGTCAGAAAGAGAAAAACAAATACCGTATGCTAACACATATAGATAGAATCTAAGGGGAAAAAAAAAAAAAAGGTCATGAAGTACCTAGGGGTAACATGGGAATAAAGACACAGACCTACTAGAGTATGGACTTGAGGATATGGGGAGTGGGAAGGATAAGCTGGGACAAAGTGAGAGAGTGGCACGGACATATATACACTATCAAACGTAAAATAGCTAGCTAGTGGGAAGCAGCCGCATAGCACAGGGAGATCAGCTAGGTGTTTGTGACCACCTAGAGGGGTGGGATAGGGAGGGTGGGAGGGAGGGAGATGCAAGAGGGAAGAGATATGGGAACATATGTGTATGTATAACTGATTCACTTTGTTATAAAGCAGAAACTAACACACCATTGTAAAGCAATTATACTCCAATAAAGATGTTTAAAAAAAAAAAAAGAAGCCAATGTATGGCGCTTACCAGCTGTGTGATCTGAGGCAAATTACTTAACCTTACTGAAACTCAGTGCTCTTATTTATAAAATGTAAATACAAACCAACTTTTAATCCATTATAAAAGTAAAAGAAAATGTGTCTAGCACATAATAATTCATAGTAAGAGGTTGAAAACTCTACTCAGTTCTGTAAAACTTAGCACATCTATCATTTTTTTCCTTATTGGATGCAATAATTTCATACATGAGTTTTTTTCTCCCTACTTGGAGTAGCAACTCATTGTCTTACCACTTGTTGACAATTCATTACATGGAGCAGACTTCTTCAAAGTCTTTATTATTTCTGTGCTTTAATTAAGGAAACAGAACATCAAGACAAGTTATTGCTAGTTATTCTCTGACATGCAATTTCTAACTTACTTGTAAGTGTGAGCTATTTTTAAACAATGAATTGAAGTTTTAGGTAAACTTGCATTTAGATTCTGGCAATTCATGGAATCAAAAGTACATATTGTTTATATAAAATAGATATGATTTGCTGTTTCATACTGCAGAAAAATGGTTCAGAGAACTTATCCAACAGTGCTATTAGTCAGTGCATGCTATTCAGTGCAGCAATACATATATCAAAGGTATGAGTATAACTGGATTTCTACCAATCCTATGCCGGGTAGAGAGACACATGTGGACCAACATGTTTTATGAAGGATAAAAACTGCAGAAATGGGGGATATCTCATAGGAACATAGCTCAACATCACAGAATGACAGGGGAGACAGAACAGTGCAATAAAAATGCATGGACACTCCAGCTTTATGTAAAGTGATCCATCCTCCCACTGTGGAGAAGTGGACTATAGGCTAATAGAGGAAAGAACTGGAAGCAACACTCAGCTGAGCAAAGATAAGTAAACATTAAACTACCAAAATAATGAGGAAAATATTCACAACATTTATGTCAAGCAAAGCACCAATTCCCTTGATATAAAAAAGCTCTGATAAACAAAAAGACAATAGTATAAACAGGCAAAGTTACATGAGTGAAAAGTATATAGCAAAGAGATACAAGTGGTTACAAATAAAGAAAAAGATGTTAAAAGTCATTCATAACTAAATAAATGGAAATGAAAACAATGTACTCTTTCACCTATCAGATTGGCAACATGTTAGAAGTTTGTTAAAAGGCAATGTCAGAGAGTGGACTCAATGCTGTATCCCCCCAAAATTCACCCATTGAATTCCCCATCCCCAAAGTGACTATATTTGGAGAGAGAGCCTTTACGGAGGTAATTAAGGTTAAATGAGGTCATAAGTGTGGTGCCCTAATCCAATAGGATTAGTGTCTTTATAAGAAGAGACAGGAGAGTGCTCTCTTTCTCTTTCTCTTTCTCTTTCTTTCTCTCTCTGCCATGGGAGGACACAATGAGAAAAGAGCCATCTACAACCCAAGAGAAGAGGCCTCAGAGTGAAACTTACCTTGCTAGCATCTTGATCTTGGACCTCGTAGCCTCTAGAACTGTGGGAAATAAATATCTGCTGTTTAAGCCACGCTAGTCTATGATATTTTGTTATGGCAGCCTGAGCAAACTAATACAGACAGGAAGTATGTAATAGCAGAAAACTGAAAATATTTAATGTTATCAATTAAATTATATTAAATTCAGACAATGTATGAATTCAGACAATGTATGAATTCAGACAATGTATGACTACACAGTCATAGAAGAATTAAATAGATCTGTACATACTGAAGTGAAACATTTTCCAAGAGATGGTTAAATGTAAAAAGCAAGTATCAAAATATATAGTTTAATTCCTGTGAAGTCTAAATATAAAAACAAGAAAAAATATATAGGTAAAGAGAGAGGACTTAAAATGTAAACAGAAATAGACATAAAGGTGTATGATTGCATATGTATAGGAAATTTCAGAAAAATACAAGGAAACATTAATGATGGCTTATGAGAAACAGAACTTGAATGGTAGAAATTAGAACTTTTTGCTTTTCATTTTATGGCCTCTGTATTTGAGTTGTTTACACTGAAGAAATATTAATTTTATAATATATTCTTAGAATTCTGGGTTCATCACTTATTAGCTAAATGGCCCCTGACAAGGTAATTAATTGAGTCTTTTTTTCCTACCTCATAAGGTGATTGTGAGAATCACATGAGATATTAGAAACTCCTACAACAGTGCATGGTATATACAAACATCATCAAATATTAGTTCTCATATTTCCTATCCATAATCTATCTAGGATACTTCCTTGAATGTTACATATGTATCGCAGTTCTATTATGCTATCACACTTGAATATATAATACAGAGTCCCCAAAAATGTAAAAAATGTTTATTTCCCTAATCTTGAGTCAGTGCAACAATAGTCTGTTTCCTCTCATGATTTTTTAATTTAAAATTAGTTATTTACAGTAATAATTGACCAGGATGGAACAACATTCTGTTCCTCTGAAAACCCAATTATAGCATCCAAATTTTTAAGCCCTTAGAATAAAAGAGTTTTCTTCCCCAAACCTGTTGTCAAGACTTTCCAGCCCACTGGCACATGTCACTGAGTTGGCTTCACCTCTGAACAGACACAGCTCCTGCTGGGAGGGTCCCGGCAAAGACACTGAGACCTTTCCTTGGTTCTGCATCAAACATTTTCTGTCTCCCTGGATTGTTTTTGCTTTTTGGTCTCCTTTGAAGCTACAGTTGCTGGTCTGCTTTTTGTTTTTGTTGTTGTTGTGTGTGCGTTTTTTTTTTTTTTTTTAATGGTTTAAAGGCCTAATAATTCCATCCATGAAAGGACAGAACTCAATTACTAACAGATGATCCACATGATAAAATGCCATAGACCCAAATTAGGGGAAAGAAACAATTTAGCTTTTCATTTAGCCCAATACAACTTACATGTAAAAATAACTGATTTAATTCTGCATATTTTAAAACTAACTCTTCAAGACTTGTTTCCACATCCTGAAACTTCTAGTACCTGTGTTTATATATAATTTATCATAATAATTTTGGCAGATTTAAGTAAAGTGTATTATTTTAGCATTGATTCATCATAATTTAAGGATTGTTTTTCCTGGAGAAATTTAATAGATGGGCCAACTTTTTTTTTTTTCCTCTAGGAGTATGGAAATAATCATTTCATGGCATTTTTTATTCCTTCACGCATAGTTTAAAGATTAGATGTAATTGTAAGCAATACAAATGAATAACACTGCCTCATACAGAATTCTATGTTGGCTTTTATCCAGAGGTGTAGAATTCACTGCTCTTTAAATTTAAATTAAGTTTAAGGCATAGTCTATTTTTTTATCTTGTAATGAAAGCAGGAGAAACTGATGTTAAGTATTTTTCTCTAAGATACAAAATAATGTCGCTTTAGAGCTGGTAGTAAATGCAGGTTTCCAAATCATAATTCACTTCATTGAATTTTGGCCCTTTCTATGAAGTGTCTACAAGGAGCACAGCAGAACTGTTCAGTTCAGCCCAGAAATTAGATACATAATCCACAGTGCCACACATTCAAAGTTCATTTGTTTCAGGGATAAGAGATACTTTACTGAACATTGTTTATAATTCAATCACTGACTTGAATTTAGACTTGAGTCATTCATCCAACAAGCATTCATTAAGCACCATTGTCAGGAACTGTACCCAGAACTGAAGGTCTAAGGATGAGCATGGCACAATTGTCCTGGGGCTTAACTTCTAAGGTCAGGTAAAAAGATGCATCCCATAGGAAATATATAGGTGCTATAGCATCAGTAATAGCTATTAATTGTATTTATGTGTACCAAGCACATTCCACATACTATCACATTTAATTTCATTTCATCTTCATACCATCCAGAGACAGGTATTATTGCCTCATTTTATAGACAAGGAAATTGAGGCACAGTTAAGTCAATGGAACAAACTCACACAGCTGCTGAGTAGCAGGCTTGAATTTGCACCCAGGGCTGACTAGCTTAAGTCCCATTCTCTGGGGGACAGTTCTTGTCTCCCTTTCTTATCCACACAGACTGCAGTGGGGATCTGAAGGGGGAGCTATGGTTAGAAAAGGAATTGGAATAAGGCTCAAAAACAATTTTGTACTTTAACACTACAGTACTGTTTCAAAGAGTCATTTGATTTTATTTAAGGAACTTTGCCCTCTGGTTGGAAAAGGGATGATAAAAATAATAAAAAAGAAAACAAATCACAGAATTTGTGATTAGCCATTACTACAATTAAGAAATACATATGGGGACTTCCCTGGCAGTCCAGTGGTTGAGACTCCGTGCTTCCACTGCAGGGGGCACGGGTTCCATCCCTGGTCGGGGGACTAAGATCCCGCATACCATGCGGTCAAAAATTTCTTTTTTTTAATTTTTAAATAAAAAATTTTTTTTTGAAGATTAAAAGAAATACGTACGTATAGTCTTTACATTTCAGGAAAATTAAACGAATACCAGCGAATGGCTTTTATAATTCTGGCTCCCCTCTTTGTTTCTTTCTTATTCTCTACATGTTTAAACATGAGGCCTCCATAAAAAGAAGTCCTCACTTATTGGGCAATTCCATGAAAAGGGGAAAACAACAAAACAAGAGTGTCTCACTCAGGCTATGGCTGAGTTAACACTGCTCTTCTGTGGGTGAACCTCCACTCTAGATGGATAACCCCTCCTCCACGAAGCCTTTGCTTAGCTTAGTAAACAGGATCACACTGAATTCACCTTTTCAAAGCCCTTCAGTCTCCTGCTGCCTTCTAGCTATTTGAATAAATAAGTCTCCTCTAGATGTAGGTTTCTGGAAAGCAAAGCAAGTATCTCATTAATCTTTTAAGTTATTTGCTTGTTTCTGATTTTTAAAAGTTTATACCTATAGAAAATAACATCATTTATAATAACAACCACCCAGAATTAATTAGTATATTGTCATTTTTATTTTGTTTTTCCTCTTTGCCCCCACTAAATCCAGCACATTTCTCTCTTCTCACTAGGCCCTCAATGGTGACCTGAATGACAAACTCAGGCATTCAGAGTCTCAAGGAATAGCTCACGGGTCATTAGTCTTAACAGGTCTGATCTTCTTTTTCCTAAACATGGTCTCCATCTTCTTTAAATTAAATCTCAAATAACTTTTGCAATCAATACTTTTTATCAGAGCTTAAATATTCTTAGGTCTGCTGTTATAGTAATTACACAAAAAATGGATCTATTTATGAGAGAAACATAAAAAGCATGGGTGATTTATTCCATATTCTTCTCAATCAGATAAAAGCCACACTCAGTCTAAACTTCATTATTCACAACCTTCATAGGTATTCATATTACGAGAGAAATGTGCAGTTTCAGAAATGTGGCCAATCTCCTTTCTTGGCAGTTGAAAGAAGAAACCTAAAAATGATCTGATAAATTGAGTTATGATAATGGTTCCAAGAAAGAACTCGTCATCTTCTCTTTCCCATGAACCATCTCTTCCTTTGGATTTTTATTAAAGTCTTAACCCCTAACAACAAGTGAGCTGCCAAGTGTTTCAACTTCCACCGCTACAACACTTGCGTGGATTCTCTCCTTATTTCCCAAGCCACTCTCCCAGTGGAGGCTGTCTTTTCCTCTCACATATACTTGTCCTAGGTTAGAGGCTAAACTCCTATCTCTAATCTTCTGTATTCTAAAATCTCAACAACAAATCATGCCATTCCTCTAGTCAGAATGCAATAGTTCCGCTTTGCCTCAAGAGAAACTCACTTTTCAACCTCCTACCCATGCTCCATGGGATCATGTCACAAGACCCTCAAACAATTACTAGGAAGATCTGTTCTCTGCGGTCATGGCATTCCAGCCTCCTCAATCCTGAATCTGGCAAAACTGAAATGTATCCATCACAGCTTGAGCTTTCAGTAGGATAGCTAGCTGTTTTAAACACCCCTCAGTTGGAAAACATCTGGATTCTCAAAACTTAAACATACCTTCAAATGTACTGATAAGCTCCGTAAGAAATTAAGGGAAATTTCTCAAAGGTAAATTTATATGTATATATGTTTGAAATCAGAGTGATAAACAAAAACAGAAACTGAGGCTCCTATGAGAATGTATGTCTATACTATGATCCTAGAGTCTCCGGGAATAACGGTGACAGGATAGGCTAATTGAATGATAGGAGAGGGGAGCCTGAACTTGACACATATCTCTTCCCCCTCCCCCATTTAGACATAGAACCTGGACCCCTCAATTTGATACAACTCTAGTGAAACGTAGGCTAGAAAAATCTAAATGCTACCAAAGGCAGCCAACGAAAAAACCTGCTTCTGCCACAAATCTGGGTTAATATGTCCTCCCCAAATTCATACATTGAAGTCCTAACCTCCAATGTGATGGTATTTGAAGATGGGGCTTTGGGGAGGTAATTAGGGTTAAGTAAAGTCACAGCGGTAGGACCCTCATATTGGAATTAAAGGCTTATAAGAAGAAACACCAGAGAGTTTGCTTTCTCTCTTTCTTTCTTCCTGTGCTTGCACAAAGAAGAGGTCATATAGGCACACAGTGAGATGGCAGCTGCCTACAAGTGAAAAGAAGAGGCCTGGGAATGAAACCCACATTACTGGCACCTTGATCTTGGATTTCCTAGCCTCCAGAACTATGAGAAATAAATTTCTATTGTTTATCAGTTTTCTATCACACGTCTATATGAATAGCTTAAAATTAAAGGGTTGGCAAGATGTGAAGTAACTGGAATTCTAATACACTGCTGATGGGAATATAAAATGGTAGCACTACCTTGGAAAACTATTTGGCTACTTCCTAAATAATTAAACATACACACCATGTAGTCCAGCTATTCCACTACTAGATATGTATCCAAGAGTAATAAAAACATATGTCCATATGAAGACTTGTAAAAGAGTGTTCGTAGTAGCTTTATATGTGATAGCTAATCCCAGTGTGGTTTTAATTTGCACTTCCTTAATGAGTGACGATGTTGAGCAGTGTCTCAAGACACTGGACATCAATTATACCTCAGCAAACCTGTTAAAAATCACACCATGCAACACCACTATACTCCCTCTAGAATGGCTAAAAATGGAAAGCACTGGTAATATCAAGTATTTACAAGGATACAGAGCAACTAGAACCATTACACACTTTGAAAAACTGTCCTGTACCTAGGTTGAAACTGTATTCTTGGGGCAAGAGTAATGGTATGCCAATCCCAAGGGCAGACATCAAACAGCCTTATAGTTTCTACCTTCTTGTTTGGAACATTGGCACCATCTTTGAACAAGCTCAGTCTAGACTTCTGGAGAACATGCTACTATAAAGGAGAGCCCACTTCCCAGCTGAGGACTCCTAGACCAGCCTACAAAGAGCTGACTCCCAACCACATGCGACAGCCCAGCCACCATTAAAGAACCGCCTACACAACCCAAGCTGGTTACAGACCTATGAGTAAGCAAAGCAATAAACAGAAGAACACCTGCCAGCTGATCTGTAAACTATAATAAATGTGTATTTATTTAAAGTCTTTGAATTTCGGGGTAGTTTGGGACACAGCAATAGGTAACTGAGACAAACAAATAAAAAATCTGGAATGTACAGACAAACGCTATGTCACACAAAGATGAAAATGAACACGTGATTTTCTACACGCAAAAGCATGGCTACTCACACAGCATGTTGAGGAAAAGAAGGCAGACACAAAAGAGGCTGAATATCTGATTCTCTCTGCATGAAGTTCAAAACAGGCAAAGTTAATAAACAATGACCGAAGTCAGAATAATGGTTATGTCTGGAGAGAAACAGTACCTGGAAGGGATCTCAAGGGCCACTTCCGGGGCAATGGTCATGTTCTAATTTCTTGATCTTGACTCTGATTCCATGAGTCAGTTCACCTTCTGAAAATCCAGTGAGTCATATACTAGTGTTTGTACACTTTTATATATCTAATTCAGTAAGAGGATTTTTTAAAAAGGAATCGGTAAGGAATTGAACAGCAAATTCACCAAAGAGGTAATATAAATAAAAAGAGCATCAGTCTCTCACTGAAAAAAGCAAGTTAAAGCACTCAAAAATACTACTTTTTATCCATTAGTAGGCAATGAACTTAAAAGACTGAAATATTCAGTACTTGAGAGGGAATGAGGAAATATCGGCACATTGCTAGTGTGTAAACTTTAGAAAGTAATCTAATGAATAAATTAAAATTTGTAATGCAGACAACCTTTACTCAAGGTTAAAGTTTATGAATCTATAAACTCATTTATGTAATCTATAAACTAATCTATAAAGTAGTTAAAATCTATAACTATTTAATCTATAAACTATTTAATATACAAACTCATTCATTTATGAATCTATCCTACAGAAATGAAATCACTAATTCATAAGCATATACTTACAAGAATATTTATTGAAGCACTGTTCATAGCAGCAAAAAAAATTTAAATCACCTTGAATGCACATCAATTGTGGATCGCTGCAAGAATTGTGGTTTATACGTAATAGGGAACTTAATTATATAAATATTAAAGTGTATGTATTATTATAGTTTGACCTGCAGTGATAAGGGTGGTAATTTGAAAAAACAACTTTCAAAGTAATATATATATATATGTATATATATATATATATATATATATACATATATATATATATAGTGATCCTACTTTTGTTTCAAAAAAGAAGGGATATTAACTCAATAAAATCCTATATAATTTTGTAATTTTTTCCTTGAGCATAAAGTTATAGAAATTAACAAATAAGTCTGTTAACATTGGTTACCCCAGAGAAGTGGAATTTGGAAGAAGGGGGACACCGCTATTGTTTCTTTTATTCAGTTCACTTTTTTCTTGTTGTAACAAGTTTTCATTACATTGAAAATGAAATATATACACACGTTAGAAAATACTTTTTTAAAAAACTCCCAGCATTTAAATTAAAAATAAGAACATCTAGTCACTTCATTAAATGCAGTTTTCAAATTTTATATCCCATCAGCACAGGTAGACACAAACATTATACAACATAGACCCCAAAAAAGAAGAAAAAACTAAAGCATTCTCTTGAGAAACAGTGCACAGAACAAACTCCTTAATCTTTCAACTAATGAGGGATAAAATTTCAACAGTTGTGATCTCTTTTCAAGATTGTTAAAGGTCAGTCCAGGAGGACATCATATCATATACAAATTTCATATGATTATTAATTCAAGTTGAAGAAAAAATAAAGTAGTCTTTAAAATATCTTTTAGCACTTGGAACAAATACACTTTGAAATAAAGTGACCAACCCAAAAATCCGTTGGAATTGTTTGCTATATGAGTGGAAAATATTATTCAGAGTACTGACCTTTCCTGTTTATCATTTAAAAAAAGAACTTAGTTCTCTAACCTTGTAAATCTAATTCAGTTGTGAATCCTACAACTTCTTGCAATGAGAGCTTGCCTTACATGACAAATAAGATACGTTTGGCAGGCTAGTTCTTAGAGGAACCAAGCTTTATCTTAAAAGTGAATATAGAAACCAAAAGCAAAGGTAGTAGAAAGAGTGAACGGCAAATTATAAAGAGCTAATATACCATATGAAATCCAGTTGGATATAAATATATTTCAATGTTTCCCTCTTTTTAATGTCTCAGAAAAGTCAATGAAATCAAAGTGAGTTTCACAACTGCTCTAAATTACTGGATAGTTACATTTAAGTAATTTAGAGCTTTTCCAAAAGCTCTAAAAATTCTTTCATTAGAAATTATTAAAAGATGACCGAGTAGAAAGGCACATAACTCTTGGGTATATTTTTTACCTTAAAATTGTTTTGTATTTCATATACTGAAGATGCAGATAAATAACAGCAGTTTTGGATTTATGACCTAAATTTGAATCACAGTTTCAGTTAATTAACTGGAGGAGGAAGGCAGTTTTGTTTTTCATGAGACTTCATTTTCTGCAACCATGAAATAAATGATGACAAAAGCAAACAGAAGGTTTAGAGTGTCAGAGTAAAATATAAGTATATCATATGCCTTTAGAGCAGATGCTCTACAAGCATTTTCAAATAATAAATCTGTGAATAGGTAGTGTCTCCATTTTGCCGATGAGGAAAGTGACATCCAGAGAAGTTCTGTTTAAGTTACCCAAGGTCACACAAGTGGCAAATGCGAGAGCCAGGATTTGAAACCAGCTCTAAATGACCATGGAAACAAGGTCCTCGATACTTAGGTTCATATAAGTTAAATAAATTGTGTAAGCTCCCACTGCTAGACTACAGGAATATGTTTTATAATATTAAATCCTCTGTGACATTAGGAAAGTCATCTAATTTTTCTGAGCCTCAGTTTCCTCATCTGCAAAATGACGTAAGTAGTAAGTAAAGCACAGTGCCTGGTACCTAAAGAACAATCAACAAATATTTGTTTTCGAAAATTCAATATTCTTTTTTCTTTTTTTCGAAAATTCAATATTCTTAAAGCACTTTCAGAGTAATCTTGAGAAGACAGGAATTATTACTTCCATTTTGCGTATGGGTATATTCTGATACCAAGATCATAAAAGGTAAGAGGGGCATATTCAATAACAGGCCATGGTATTTACTGCTGTGATGAAACTGTGTTCAGTTTCCATTCAAAAGGACTAATTTGCCTTGAAGTCATGAAGTTAAAATCGGCTATTATGAAGAAAATATCCAATTTCATTAATAAAGATAAATTTGGAAAGTCTATGGAATATTTTAATAATTATGAGAAACATTAATCTTTGGAGGGTGGTTTTAAAGAAATATTTTTTCGGGCTTCCCCGGTGGCGCAGGGGTTGGGAGTCCGCCTGCCGGTGCAGGGGACGCGGGTTCGTGCCCCGGTCCGGGAGGGTCCCGCGTGCCGCGGAGCGGCTGGGCCCGTGAGCCATGGCCGCTGGGCCTGCGCGTCCGGAGCCTGTGCTCCGCGACGGGGGAGGCCACAACAGTGAGAGGCCCACGTATCGCAAAAAAAAAAAAAAAAAAAAAAGAAATATTTTTTCAAAGCTCAGGCAATAAATAAATAAACTATCTCTTGAGATCTTCTAGGTCCATGATTCAACAAAATGAACAGCTAAGTGATACAAACCTCTTGTACAAAGAAGCCCACACACATTACATACTTGTAAACTACTGAGAAAACTCGACTGATGTTGACAATGCGAATGGATGTCCAACAAACTCAATAGTCAAGTCACCCTACAGTGACTGGAGCTCTAGGGAAGACCTCTCACTTCCATAAGAACTGAAAGGCTATCACTCTCTTCTGAGGAACTGTCTGCAGCTTTTCTTTAAAGAACTAAATGGTTATATGCATATGTGTGCAATTAAGAGGTAGCCTTGGTTTCTATTTTAGAGTGTATGATGCCTTGGTTTCTGTTTTAGAGTGTATGATGCAACTTGCCAGAGTTCTAACATTAAGTAAAACTATAAGTTCATGACTGGGGATAAAGCTACACAATGGTATCATTCAAGATAAAATCAGTGACCCCATTTAGGTAGTGAAGGCCACAGTCTACAGTCCCTTTCAGTATTTGACACTAGGGACTTTGGCGTAGTATGCCCAAGGCATTCTCTGATCAAAAAATGCAGTTACCCTGACAACAAGTAACTGCAGGGATTCTGCCTTCTAATCTGACATGACTATGAATTTAAAGTTCAGCCAGCCGCTGCTGGTTAGCTCTAGCACAGGCAGATGTTGGCCGGGGCATCAAGGATTCTTTGAGACATTTCTTCCTCAGGGAAAAGTATACGAACAGGAGAATTATCAGCAATGAGTAAGTTATGTAACTTCTCTAGGCTTCAGTTTCCTAAAATGAGGATAATACTACTACCTAGAGTTTTTTTATGAGGATTGATGACTCACAGAATGTACAGTGTTCTCAGTAAATGTTGTCTTTCATCTCGTTTTATGTTGGCGCTGAAGCACATAAACAGGCAGGTTGCCTCCTGGTCATCCTCACCACACCTGGATCCTTACCTAAGATCCATCTGGTTGTACTTTCCCCAAATGATTCTTTCCATACAGCATGGGACTGTGCCCAAAACTTTACTGCTCTCTCCCTTCTTTTTGCCTCAGCTGCCTGTACTTTGTAGTTTGACACCATGTTCGCTTGCTGGCTCTGGGGTTTCTCTGTTATGCATGTGTGCATCTCTTCTCCCCATCTAGATTGGAAGGTCACTGGGGTGAAAGGTTATGTCTTATATTGCCTTGTATCTGACAAAAGACACAGAATTTTCTGAAGTGGACACTCACTAGACACTCATTGATTCTTCTTTGTGATTTAGAGGATAGTATGAAGGTATATTTCTAGCTGATTAAGCATTTTGTGTATTAAGTACACATCTGATTTCTGAAACATATCACAAAGTGCCTCTCCTACATTCTCAGGACTTCTCACGCCAAGCTAAAAGGCTGAAAGGCTCTAGCTCTTATGTACTCAATAACAGTTATTTACATGGTCTGGCCATTAGTCAATATTTAAGATTCCACATAGAGCAATTCAGTGGTATTTCAGTGATGAAAAGATGTCTCTTTGTTGGTAATGGAATGCATTCAAAAGTCAGGAAGGTGGTCTTCCGTATACAGTTTCTAAAATGGATCCGTTACATCGTAAGCATTAATGTATAGAGTTAACTTCAAGGTGTACATTTCCCTAAAACATAAGTCTTTTTTTCCTTCCTAGAAGAAAGTATCCCATATATCTGAATTAGTT
Organism: Lipotes vexillifer; assembly: GCF_000442215.2. Classification (NCBI taxonomy): domain Eukaryota; kingdom Metazoa; phylum Chordata; class Mammalia; order Artiodactyla; family Lipotidae; genus Lipotes; species Lipotes vexillifer. The sequence goes on along the minus strand of NW_006784126.1, from coordinate 393,099 downwards.
CATGTTGAAATTTTATAATGAATGTCAGCTGTGGCTCCAGGGGACAGCTGGTGTTTTCGCCTCTCCACTTCCACAAAAAATATGCAATGCATCAGGAATAAACTATCTCAAAACCATAAATTGCTTAAATCTTCATGTGCAGACAACTAACAGTGCGTTTCAATAGTAGATGTTTGATGTGTGTTCAATTTTTACAACATTTGTTGAATAAAACAGTGTATTACTATGAAAATATGCACCGATGCTATGTAGTATGAAGAGCATTTTACTAGGTGCCATAAAATATAACTTAAGTATGGTCTCCTGGGAAATTTTAATACATATACAACAGTGATTCTCAACCACAGAGTTCATATCAAGATCATTTAAGGAACTTTTCCAAATGACAGCAACAACTGCCTCTAACGTAAGGGCCTGGACTTCATCCCTAAAAATTCTATCCACATGGTTCTAATGTGTACCCTAGGTTAGGAGTCAAGAAAAATATAATTATTCAATGAAGCAAGACTCAACCATAACTTTTTTGATATGTGAGTGTAATATTCTTCTTCATAAAATAGATATATTATTAAACTCAGGTATAATCTGAATTTCTGATGTAGAAATACATTCATTTTAAATGCACTGAGAGGCTTGATTTTTAAAGAACACAACTGTGCAGCCTGATAAACTTGAATAGTAAATAACTGATTTATTTAAACTAAGTGTCTATCACATATATACTTTTCTCTACTAATTACTAAAAGCTCCATTCATAAAAACTATAAGAAATTTCAGTGTTGCATTAAAAAGGAAATAATGGATGTCATCCTGTTTTGAAAAGTATAGAATTTTTTACATTGAAAATACACATCAAAATAAAATTGGCATGTTATATCCCATGAGAACACACACACACACAAATTATCTTCATTCCTTTTATAATTTTTAGTATCTTTTTATTACAGTTTATTTTATAAATTGTATGAATGTGTCGATTTATTTTATACATTTCCAGTTTTATCAATTTCAATATTTCACTAAAGTCATAGAATTTTAAGGGTTAAAGATCACTTAGAACAACCTCTTGGTTATACAGATTTATAGTCTTTGAACTGTGTTTTTAACATGAATTCAATCTCTTGAGAAGCACTGTGGTGCAGCCACATGAATGATCAGCTGACCAATGGTTACTGCAGGATTAGAACCCACACTCAGTCTGGTTCTTAGGCCACTCGGAGATATCAACACTTCAAGACCTCTCTCCAACAACATGGCTCTTCTCGTTTTTAGGGTACTTTTCTCTAGGCACTTTGCCATACATTTAACTTCCAAATGGAAATGTTAGTATTTTTTCTCACATTGCCAGTGAAGGGCAATAAAATAGGTCATTGCCATTATTTTCACTTAACTCCAAAGAGGACTGTAACTCAGCTTATAGAGAAGGCTATGGGCTTGTTTCCAATGATCCTTATGCTACAAGACATGCCCAATCAGATTAGCAAGCTACCTTCTTTCCACTGAAGTTCTTGTCTCCCTAACATCATCTCTGAGATCTAACGGTTCTGTGCCCTTTTGTATCCATATGCATAATCTTTCACCTAATCAGCCTGAATCGAATCGTATTTAAATGACTTCCTAAATCACAAATGAAACTTTATAGGTGTCATCTCTTGTTCATGAGCATTTCCAATCCCCAAGAGCGAAAACAGTAGGCCTCTGTGTACTTACATGCCATCCAACCAGGTCTAAGTCAGTTCCCAGGATCTTCATACTGATATTTCTGGAAGGTTCCAGTGGGATCTGCTCATGTAGCCCTATGTCTATGCACTGATTCTATAGGACATAAAAGTAGCCTGGGTACTGAGTAACTTATTCAAATTGTTTCCTTGATATATATCACCTAGAAAAATCCTAAGTCCTGGGCTAGTAGTATTGTAGAGAGAAAGATCCACTAGTTTTGCTATGAAGACCTGTGTTCAATCTTGGCTCTGCTTCACAGAATTTGTGCAATGTTAAGCAAGTTACTTATGCCTGCCATGCCTCACTGCGTTCATCTGGAAAGTGGTGGTAATTCAACTTACCTCAAGGGAGGCTGTGAAAAATTCAACAAGATAATGTATTAAAGTAGCAAAAAAATAGGTAAGTATTTTGCTTACTTTTAAGTATACTTACTATTTTACGTACCTTTATGTAAGTAAAAGTCATTCGTATCTTAATATTACCACACTTCTTAATCCTATAGTGCCATCAACATCTAGAATCTAACCTAAACACCTTAGTACTCTTTCAATAGAAGTGCTGTTAATTATTTACCAATTTTTATAGCCAATAATTATCAACAGATGGGCTAATGCTTTTCAGTTTTGTCATCCAACCTTTTGAACTACTTAAAAAAAAAAGATGTACTAGACTGGGGGTAGAGTTGGGTGGTAGGAGAGCAACAAAGAAGAATAACTATCTTTTAATGTCTGCTGAAGATTATTTAAGGCCATAGAGTGGAAGGCTAATGGGTGACCTAAGAATGTGAAAGAATATTTCCCAGAGGTTAGTCACCAGCTGGTTTTTATCCTTACTTAGCCAGAACAGGAGGAAATTAGCTTAAATTTCCTTTGGTTTAGAATAATGGAAACAAGCTATGAAATCTAATTCCCAGGGAATCTTTTCGTCAAAATAACATAGAGACTTACTGCCTACCGTGGTTTCAGTGCGGTCCTGACTTTAAGTATGAGAAAATACTAGATGAATTTATAGTCATCCATCTCTATAATCCCCATCGAGAGAAGAAAACAAGCAATTATGAGCCGATTATGCAACAGGTGTCTTCACTTGTAACCGTTTCATCTTCCCTGGAAATTGTTTTTCCTACCTCACAAGGGAAGATGCACACTGAGAGTTTAGTTTGCCCAGGGTCATTGAGCTAATGAAAAGCAGAGTTAGAACACAACCCCTACCTGTCTCTAGAGTCCATCCTGTGCGCTGTGCCAACCTATAAGCCTTCCTCACCCTGGCACTCTTGATTCTATCCTTATTTTAAAAGGACATTATTCCCAAGATTTAGAGTTATTTAGTTGTTTGTCTGTTTATTTAGAGTTATTTTATTTGGATTATATCCAAGATGTAGAGGTACCTGAAAAACCAGTGTAAATTGGGAATATAGCTAGTACTTATTGAGCTATCTAATATATGCCAAACATATAAGAACTCTACAGATATTATCTCATTTGATAATGACAGTTACCATTTGAGACGAGTACTATTATTATCCCCATTTACAGATGGAAACCTAAGCCTCAGAATGTATGCTAAGAGAGCCTGTGACCGAGGGACTAAAGAAGGAGACTTTTAACTTCAAGAAGGAGGGCTTTTAACTAAGGGAGGCAGTGGGGTCCTAAGCACTGTCACCCTGGCATACCCAGGGATAGTGAGAATGAAGTGTATCAGGAAGTCACACCACAGGGCATCCAAACCCCAGCACAGATTTCACTTTTAGTTTTCAGCAAGTCATAGATATTTAGAAGTAAAAAAGAGCCAATTGAAATCATCTGGCCCAATCCATTTATCTCACAGACAAGGAATTTGAGGATCATGGTGAGGGTTAAGTACTTTCTCTAGGGTCAGAAAGCTAATTAGTGACAGAGTTAGCAATAAATCACTTCCATGAAAAGACATGCTTTCAAAGTGAATTCAATTACCTCCACTCTCAAGTGGCTATTAAGAACACCCATGTAGCTCGACAATCTCCAATGTTTCCCTGAAGTCAGTATAACCCACGAGGATCAGAAAGAACTTGGCAGCACTGAACAATCTAAGTCAGCAATTTTTTAAATGTGCTCATTTGAGTCAACTCATTATTGCTAGGGGCGGTGCTCTTACCAACTTCTCTTCTGTTCAAAGTTATAGTTTCAGCCACAGTAAATGCCCAAGTAATTTCGCCTCTTCTCTGGTAGATAAAAGCTGTACAACACTTCAGATATTCTTAGATATACTTGGACATAAGGGTAAAATTATTTTGGTATTTTGTTATTTACACTTTTTGGATGAAAATTCCCAAAGAAGAAGATTCTTATGTTTTTACAGCATGATTTTTTTCTAGGTCAAAAATCATCTGTTTTGTCAGTGATAAAATCCACAGGTGCCAGTGGTCATGCATTGGTATTAAGAATTTAATAACCACATATAGTGTTGCAAAGTATTTAAAAGGAATGGAAAGTATTTTTACATGAAGCATACTTTGGAAGCTAATTTCTTTCAACATACTAAATAGATCTATCTGAAGAGCTAAAGTTTGCCTTTAGGAAATATGGTTGAATTAGTAAAAGATAAAAGGGAAACATCAGGAAACCCAAAAAAGTACTATAGAGTTGGACTGAAAATGGGTGAAAATACAAACAACTGTTCAGTCAACAGTCAATAACACCTACTAGTCTGCCACAGAGTAAAGTGAAACACACAATGAAAGAATGAGAACTAAAGCATGGAGTCTGTGAAAATGCATCCTGATGACAAACCAAAATGCTATTTCCATCAGGGGGCAAAAGATCACATCAACTAAAATATAGTTTGAAATATCATTTCTGGGAAAAAAGAAGGTACACGGACTGAGAAGAGATCATTCTAATAGTTGTCAAATCATGTAGTTTGACACTGAGAATTTCCAAGTTTTACTAAATTCAATCCTGAAGTCTTACACGTTTTCAGAAACAGAAACCCACTCTCACACTTGACGTTTCAGAATGTGTTAATGCTAAATTTCTCCATTTGATGGCGTCCTTCTATTTCAAAAAGAAGAAGGAATGAACATAATAGGGAAACTGGACGGCAGTGTTCATTTAATTTAGTATATACAGTCAAAGGTTCATGCCGTGTGTCTAGCATAGGAAAATCAATTTTTGAGTGACTATTTCATGGCTATACAGTACTCTGGCTTCAAGGACATTTCATGGTTATTCAGTGTCAATTGTGCTTAGATTTTCTTATCCTAGGAAACATTCCCCAAATTAAATCACTCAGATGTATGAGTGCCAGCAATGGAAAAGAACAGCGGCATCTAATTTCATGGCAAGAAAGATGTTCTGTCCAGTAACAAGCATAAAGCACAGCATTTCACTTCTCGTGTAGATTGCTGAAGAGGAGAATGACGAGTGTTTTTTTCACACAACTTCATCTTTCGCCTGAGCAGAGAGTTCTCAAGGTGGCCTCCCTAAATGAAATGAGCAACAATCTCTGTTTTATTTGGAACTCTGACTGTCTAGAAAGGGTTGGCTGTTTTGGAATCCCTCAGAAACCCAGAAACCTAACAAGATGTTTAACAGATTAGCAACTGTGTATCACGAGTGATCAACATAATTTTATTTAGTTACTTTATTTAACAAACACTATGTGCCAATATTTACAAATATTAAATGCCTTTGATTCATTTAATGGTCATAACAACCCTATTAGGTGAGAACTATTATACCCTTTTTTCCAGATGAGGAAACTGAACTACAGGACAGTGAACTCTTTGCCTATGATCGCACAACTAGTAAAAGTCATCCTCTCTTAAAACTCAGCAATAGTCAACCTTCTAGCATGATGTTTGTCCTTTTCTGGGCCTTCACACAAAATAGTAGTTTTCAATGAAAAGTCATTCAGAGAGCAAAACTGAAAATGAATGGACTGATAAGAGTAGTTCAATTTATTAAGACTCTTCTGTGTTAGATACTGTAACAAGTGCTAATAAAAATTTTTTAAACCTGCTATTTAAACTTTAGTCTAAACAATCCCATCAGGAAAGTATCATTCCCATGTAAAACTGAGCTGTACGTGATTAATAACTTTCCCACCGTTCGGTGACTAACAGAAAGAAGGGATTCAACCCTGGCCCATCAAAGCCTAGAACCCGCCTACTGCCTCCCTATTAGGGAGTCATCTCTTTTAAGGGGAGATGACTAAGGATGGTGATTCAACCTGGCTGTTTTCCTTTTTCCTCCTCTTTAACATAATAAGCCATCAACAACTATTTATTAAATTGATTAAGACACATCAGATTTAAACAGATGAATTAGAAGTTTAGTTCATCTATGGGGAAAATCCCCTGACATTAAAAGCTCCTCAAGAAAAATAAAAAGTGTGTTAAACCAACTGACAGCCCCAGCTTCTAGCAGAGTATATCCAAGCATTACTATAAGTTGGGATAATGATATTATATAGACTAAAGAGAGTGGAAAGAATCACTTTCTCTAAAAATTTTAAATTTGGAGTAATATCACATATTTAGCAAAGCTCAAATAGGGTCATGCTTAAATATGAGGAGATGGGCTGGAGGGTGGGTCTCAAGAGGGACTCACAGAGATGATCTAATATGAGAAGTGTGGTTTTAATATAATTTACCAAGAATTTTCTTTTTCACAATCTCCATATCTGTCATCTGACAACATCAACATTTTCAAGTCATAATTTTAGACATTTTTTGCAAGCATCAAAATACAAATCAATAAACTGGAGTCACAAGTAAATTGGAATGACTAATAATTTCTATCATAATCCCATCTTTCCTATGGATAAAATTATCTTTGTTATAATTTTAGAAATTATTTACCTTATTATTTTGTACTTTAGTAGTAAATCATTTTTATCATTATATGATTAAAATTTAAGCTGTAATTAGTATTTTGAATTTTAGTCATTTCTATTAAATGTATTTATTGAAACCACCGATATATTTTATTTACCTGCTTAGTTTTATAGTTATTACAACTACGAAATGTATACTAGGCAACACTATCAATGTTTAAACTTCAATTATAAACATTTGCTTTGAAACAGAGTCCAGAGAATACAACTGATTTCTCATAATACTAGTGTAATCAATATGTTCTTAAAGCTCATTGCAAATGACACACAACATAATACAATATAAAAGCAATGTTCTTTTTTCTGAGAAAGCACTTTTTGTTTGTATCAGAGAACAAAAGGCTTTTTCATGCAGCCAATGTGTGGGATATAAAATAAGGAATAAGGAGAAGCACTTAGCTAATGGATTTTTGAAATATAGGAGTCTTTGGTTCTATGAAAAGAAGATACACTTTTCTTAAATTATTAGAAATCATCTCTGCTAAGGAAAAGAGAATGGAAATTAGATAACTTCTTAAGGTAAATTAGAAATCTATGAATTCCACTTTAAACATTTATTAAAATTTTATTGTAAACTGCAAATTAAAACAGTTTTTGAAAGACTATCTCAACATTTATACCATCTAAATATTTTCAATTTATTTTCCCAATAGAGCTTTCTCTTGTTTTTGTGTTTGTTGTTTTTTTTGTATATTATCCTATTTGAGTTCATTTGCGAGTTAAATGTTTCATAATACTTAATGACTTAAAATATTTTAGGGATTACCAACAAGCTCAGGAATCTAGTCTATAAGTGGTATTCATGAGTAATAAGAGTTTAAAATTTTAGCTACCAACCCTCTGCCCTGCAAGAACGAAAGTCTGTATAAGCCTTGCTCTCCAACCTGCCGCCCCTCCCTCAAATCCCCTCTTGTTCAGGGTAAAGAATTTTTGTCATCTTACAGATCTCCAACCACTGCAAAAAAAACCAAAGCAAAACAAAACAAAACAAAAACTGCTCCAAAGCCTTTCCAGTCACTGAGATCCCTCTTGAAACCTATGAAGACAGCAATGTGAACCTGAAAGTACTTAATTCCAAGCACACCCTTAGATAATAGATGCACATGTATCAGAGTTTTACTATGATATGCTTGTGACGGGAAAGCTAGCTAAGACTTCTTGGATGAGGTACTAAGCAAATACCCTACATAGAGGGTGAGAACATATACTGCCATCACTTAAGTGTAGACACCTGTTTTTATTTCATTCAACTTAATTATTAGCATTAATAAAAACAAGAATAAAAATGCATTCATGTAAGTGGTTAAGGACTTTACTTCCTATCAATTAACATTTGCTGAAAAATGAATCAAGAACCTGGTTTGTGAAACATTTGCTTGACCTATAGTTTTACATTTGACCCTTAAGCCAGGTTCCAGTTAAATTTACTGCAAACGACACATAGTAATATACGACACACAGTATGTATAAATATACCATTCTCTTTTCTGAGAAAGACTTTTCATTGGTTTAAGGGAAGGATCCAGGCACTGTATTAAGTATGTAAGAATAGAATTTGCATTCCCCGTTCACATGCAAGAAATAGAAACTAACATTGCATGGAGGTGAATTGACTCATCCACAGTCACACTGTTGGTAAGTCTTCTGATTGTAAAAATATCCTACAAATATTTAGGACTACTTATTAATTCAATAAACATTCCCTCAACCTACCCCTCTTGCTTCTCTAAGTAGTTATGAATCATTCTGTAAACAAAAGGCAGATCTGTGCCACTGGAGAAATACATTAGAAATTAACAAATTTAAATCACTTTATAGAATGTGCTCAGTGTTTCCATCTTTGTCAGAATGGTTTGAGGTTGGTAGGAAAAGTGGGACGAATAACCCTCTTTTACAGATGAGGAAACGGGGCCTGCAGCGCTACCCCAGAGTGACTTATCTGAGACCCCATAGTTAAAGAGCCATCTTGCTATTTGAACCCTCACATTTACCTCTAGATTTCAGAATCTAGAAGTTTCTCCCTTTCTCACATCCACACTCCTTCATTACGTAGTCTGGGGGAGGACAAAAAGTCGGCAATGTCTGGCCTTCTGAATGTCTGCAGTATTTTGTGTGCACTATTTAATTCTATCTTATTCTTTCTTGTGTCTTGGTCACGTCTCCTACAATCTCACTGTAGGTTCTTTGAAAGCATGAAACATATATTCAGCCTCCGTGGAACTGCCCAAACAATTCCTAGCACAGAGCCAAGGACTTGTAAATTTTTAAAAATACTTGTTCAGTCACTAACTAGCGGCAAAAGTCTTGGGAGACCTATCCCTAGAGGAGGTGGGAGGGAATTAGATGCCACAGGCAAATTAGGCTTTATTTATTACCCCATTCTGTGTTTTTCAACTCTGTAGAAATTCACTACAATTTTCTTGTTTTCCTGTTTTCAAAAATATACTGTAACAGTTATTTTTATGACAATATCCAGTATTTTCAATGAAGCAGATATTCTCAAACAACATTGGGGAATGTGAACTTCCCGGATAGAATTAATTGACACATAAATATATTATTTTAAATTGCAATTCCAACCATTCCAAATGTTGAATTGTTGCCTACGAAATAACCAGAGGTGTACAAATGCACCCCAAAACTTTAACCTTTAAACATATAAAATTAGGAGACAAAACACAAAATACTAGCTACAATCCGAGTTTCTCACTAAATTCAGTGACTTTTAGGACAGTGTGTGGGTCAGATAAGCCAGTTCCTTGTTCTCTAGGTAACTTTTAAATAATTGAAAATCATTTCTATAAATTTTATATTATTTTTGTTTTAAGAACAACAATTTCTCCTCTGTTCATACAAACTAAGTTTAGCCTGTGAGTGAGTCACATACCTTTACTACATGATGCTTTTCCTGGAGCATAGGAATCTTAAACATTTGGCACCAATATGTTGTACCTTTGTTTGGGATGGGGACCTGTCTTAAAAAAAAAGGAGAGGGGGACAAAAGTCACATTCTCTTGACATTCTATTAAAAACAATAATTTAAAAACCATTATGCATTTTCAATAAACCCACCCCTAGAACCATAAAAACCTGAAAAAAAACTTACGTCCTGATTTACCAGGTCAAAGTATGGTACGGCTGTAGACAACACATTGGTTTTCTCAGGATTCAGTAACCGCAGACTCTTGGTACCACGACTGGATTCGTGGTACTTAGGACCCGCTTCTCCCACATCTTCGTGGTGGTAGGCCCAGATCACCCTCACCGTGCTCTCCTGGTGATCAGACAGGGGCATGATTATGTCTCATGAGAGCACTTTCCTTACCACTGAATTGAGTTTAAAGAACTCCATTCAAAGCAGGATATAGTATCTCAAAAAAGAGAATAATGACATTTGGAGTTATCAGTATGGTCTCTCACATGAACTGTGTAAGCCTGATTAAGTCATTAACAATCCAAATAGGTGAGTTCCTTTTTGGAAGAAATCATCTCCCCCATGCAAGATTATGTGTTCCAAAATAGAATGAAGGACAACTGATTTAGTAGTTATGCTTTCATGCTTACGGCAACGGTAAATCATTGTCATGCTAAACCTCCAAACTAGTAGTTACCAAGCAAATACTCTTGTTAAGCAGCAGGGGTTTGGGAAAATTACAACCTATTTTTATGCCATGGAACATTTTAGGGAAAACAAATAAATAAAATGAAAATTAAAATGACTTCCCAGGTCAGGATTTTTATTTTCACAACAGATTTTTCCCAGACACTAGCCCACTCACATGTATGAACTTACAGAAAGTGGAAATGCAGCAGGAACTTCTGATTTTAGGTTTGTTTATTATCCTAGAATCTATCTATGGTCATTTTATGAATCCTGGGAATTTCCTAGGGACTGGGGTATCCCAACTAGGGAAAGCACTGTCAAGTGAAATCGGTTTCCATTTAGTAAATGAGAGATTGCCCAAAGGGCAGTGGGGCAGTGGGGAGGGTTTGCTGGGGTATAAACAGTTCAGTCCCCCCACAGATAAAGATGACTTTGCCAGATCTTTGTAATAAGAACTTTGAAAATAAATAATAAACAAAAGCTATTTATTTTCAAAGCTATATTCTTTCTTAAGTCAAACAACTATAATTGTTACTCCAGTTAAAGTATAATTGCACAGTGTATTACATCAAAAAGTGGTCCATGTCTTTGCATGTGTTTTTTTTCTTCCTCTTTTACCCTTTAGGCTGAATGTTAATCAAATTTGCTTCAGATTTTTACATTCCCATTTTTAAAGCTTTGACTTAGCAAATAAAAACGATAATTTTGTTGGTCTATACAAAATGAAATTGATTCAAGAAATTCATGAAAACCTTCAAAGTACCACATGAATTTTAGATCCTCTAAATACCTAATTTGCATATGCACAAAGATGTTAATTTTTGCATGATGTCTGACAATAAGAAATCTTGTATAATATGTTGACAGGCAATTTTCAACAGTCTACTATTCATCTTGACTTTAGAAATTTACAAAAATGAATCAGTTACAATTCAGATGAATTACAGCCTAATATCCAGTATCATAATTCTCTCTTGTGTAATACAATTTTTCCAACCTTTATCTATTACCTATTTTAAATCTTTATAAAGAAGCTGAAACCTTTTATAGGTAAAACCTCACACACTTTAAACAGCTCTTCAAAATTTTAGATTCACACAAAAATTGCCTTCACTGAAATTTATAGCCTTAGATTTTTTTGTGGCTTCTAAAGAGAATTCAAAAATATTCCAAAGAAGACTATGTGACTTTGTTGTTAACGGTTATTTTAAAATATTTGTTTCTTTTTATTCTGTAAAGTGTTTCCCAATTGTAAATGTACACTCTATTCATGCTTGCATTCACTGATAGACTCCTTACCGTTATACTCTTGTCATTTATGTCACATGTATGCAGTTCTCTGGTAAATTCAATTATTGTGTGTGTACTATTTTCCATGGCATATTCTAGGTGGTAATCTTGCTGAACATCTTTTTTCAATTCTCTATTTGCATTTGTAAAATAATCCTGTGGAAAATATGAAAAAGAAAAATTAGGATGTCCTAAATTCAGGGTGAAAATAATTTAGATTAAGAGTATACATATATCACCTTAAAAATTAATTCTCAGTTTGCTTATTACAAAACCCTGTATTTATAGTCATTTTTTAAGTCCTGGGAATTTCCAAGGGGCTGGAGTATGGGATACTCCATAGTTGGGACTAGGGTCAGTTCCCTAGGAAACTGGTCCATATTTTGAACTTCTGGACCTTCAGGAAAAGGCAGTAATGGATTTATAGTATCACAGAGCATTGAAAGAGATGGAATGAATGAATATTCACAATTGCTGAGTACTTTTTCCTCATTCTGCAAATGAAAAGAACTTCAACACTGTGAAATGGCTTGCTCCAAATGAAATAACTAGTTCATGGCAACACCAGGACCAGGGCCAGGGTCAGCACTTTTCCACTGTTATACCTTGTGGTGCTTCCCTTCTGCACTCCTAAAAGCAAGGAGACCCATCCTGAGATTATAGGTTGTTTTAGTAGGAGCTTTAATGGCATATGTTTATTAAAGTGAAATGCAATGGAAAAATATGGAAAGAAATGACACTAGTTGAATTATAAGATATTGAGAAGCTAGGGATGTTTTGTTTTGGTGGTTCAGCTATAATTTTCATACTAAGCTTGTTCAATGGTGTAAGACCACTTCTGGGAGGCAGACAGGTGCAATGGAGAGGGCGTGGGCTTTGAGATCAAACGACTAGGATCTGACCCACAGCTCTACTCTGAAATGTCTTGACGAATTGTTGAAGTCAAACTCTGAACTTCTGTTCTAACATTAATAAAATTGAGATGACACATACTTATTTTGTGGATTTTGAAAGATAAATAAATGAAATAGTATATGAGGGAAAAAACTGCCAACCATGGTTAGAGCTCATTCAATGCCAATCTCCTTCCCTCTTCTGCAATGAGAGTTTGGTTTTTCCCGAAAATATTCTCCATGCTTTTTACCATTAGCTTTCTAGGTTGAGAGTTATAAAAATCGCGTTGTTAATTTTTATCACTAACAGGAGACACAAAATTTGCCGTAATTATACTGGTTTTTCAGTACATACGGATATTTTATTTTTGATGATCACAAAGACTTGATTTAGAATATACATGTTGAAACATAATTATAATTAGTTTTTCTAACACTAAAATTAACATTTGAAGAAACGATGGCATGCTTGACAGAGAAAATACAGTGTACAAGAGAAGAACTTTAAATTGTCTATAACTGTCATACTCAAATGGATGGTATTTGGCATTTCTATTCCTAGCATCTATTTTCTTCTTTTTGGCCGTGCGGCATGTGGGATCTTAGTTCCCCAACCAGGGATCATACCCGTGCCCCCTGCAGTGGAAGTGCAGAATCCTAACTGCTGGACTACCAGAGAATTCCCTTCTAGCACCTTTTTAAATTAGCTATCAAGTGTGTGTAAATTTGATATCCAGGGTACCAGATCTAGATACTGTTCAGACCCCACATTATCGGTAATGCACAGAGCCTAACTAACCTCTTTCACTCCGGTAACAACTACAACTTACTGTGTACATTCTACAGTTTAATCATGTTACACGTATTAACTTATTTAATCTTCAGATCAAGTGTATGAGATAAAATGAAGCACAAAGAGGTTAGCATCTTGCCCAGGGTCACACAGCTGGTAAGTGGTAAAGCCAGTATTGAAACCTAGGCAGTCAGATCCAAGCCTGTATCCTTCTTTACTGTTCTACATCATAGTGGCCACTGCTGGAAAAGGACGGGTTAGTTTCTATCTTTCTGGCTACAAAATCATCTCATCAAGTTTTTTTCACATAAAATGTTACCTCTTCTACTGCTGAAGTCAGGGTTTGTCCAACATTTTTTTCTGAGAACCAACAGCTGTGATTGTGGAAGCAATTCAAATGAAATATTCCTATGATACTATGGTTTTCCCACTTTTGATCACATAGATTTCAGTATGTAAATGAAATAACAATGCCTGTGGACAATAAGGGATTTAGATAAACTAACTGTGCCTTTACACGAAGCTCACATTTCATTACGTGATTCAAGTAGTCACAGTTTTTGCAAACAAAAGTACAAAATGTAATCAGTTCAAAGAGTAAAATAATTAATCTAGTCTTGCAAATATGTTTCCAAAACCTTAGTCCCACAAAATATCCAGCTGGCTTGCCAATTTTCCATTTGTTTTATTTCCACTCACCAAACCAATTCCTTTCAGTTATTCCACCTTTTTCTGGCTTTTCAGATAACTTAGCTATGAGAAAGCAGGAGAAACTTCATTCAGGACTTACTGAAAATCCCTTGAGCTCATCTGCCTCATGTAAACCACTGAGTGTTCAATATTCAGAAAATTGATACATAAGAGAATTTCAGTTATGATACATGAGAGCTCACATCTTGCCTTCTTTCTAGTCTAAATAATATTACTTAATGGAATCATTAAAAAATCAATCTAAAATAAGGCAGGAATAATTCAAAAGTGTTCAAAATGTACCAAAATGTTCATTGCAGCTCTATTTACGATAGCCTGGAGATGGAGACAACCTAAGTGCCCATCATCGGATGAATGGATAAAGAAGATGTGGCACATATATACAATGGAATATTACTCAGCCATAAAAAGAAATGAAATTGAGCTATTTGTAATGAGGTGGATAGACCCAGAGTCTGTCATACAGAGTGAAGTAAGTCAGAAAGAGAAAGACAAATACCGTATGCTAACACATATATACGGAATTTAAGGGAAAAAAATGTCATGAAGAACCTAGGGGTAAGACCGGAATAAAAACACAGACCTACTGGAGAACAGACTTGAGGATATGGGGAGGGGGAAGGGTGATCTGTGACAAAGCGAGAGAGAGACATGGTAGATAGCTCTAGATAGGTAGATAGCTAGTGGGAAGCAGCCGCATAGCACAGGGAGATCAGCTCGGTGCTCTGTGACCGCCTGGAGGGGTGGGATAGGGAGGGTGGGAGGGAGGGAGATGCAAGAGGGAAGAGATATGGGAACATATGTATATGTATAACTGATTCACTTTGTTATAAAGCAGAAACTAACACACCATTGTAAAGCAATTATACCCCAATAAAGATGTTAAAAAAATAAATAAATAAAATAAGGCAGGAAAAGAGAAATATAAAACAAAGAGTAAATGGGGCCAGCAGAAAACAAATAGATGTAACTGAAATGAACAAGAAATATTACAACAGATCCTACAAACATTAAGAGGTTAATAGTTTTATGCACATTTTGATGTAAAAAGCTTGAATAAATTAGATGAGAAACGGGCAAAATACCTGAAGGACACAAACCAGCAAAACTTAGTGAAACAGATACTTTGAATAGCCCTATAGTCTACCTATGGGTAAAAATCTTCCTACAAAGAAAATTCTAAGTCAAAGTGTTTTCACTTGGAATTTCACCAAATATTTAAGGAAGAGATAATATCAATTCTTCACAAACTTCCAGAAGATAAAAGAGGAGGGAATACTTCCTAACTCATTTTTTGATGCCAGCATTAATCTGATACCAAAATCAAAGACACTACAAAAAAGATCAATATCTCTCATGGGCCTAACTGCAAATTTTCTTAAAAATACGTAGTAGCAAGTAGAATTCAATGATGTTAAAAAAAAAAAAGAAATAAAGATATTATGACCATGCAGAGTTGATTTAACGTTAGAAAATCAATCAACGCAATTCATTATACCAAAGTCTAAAAAGGAAAAAAATCATACAATCATCTCAAAAATGTAGAAAATCCATTTAAAACATTTATCCACGGCAAGTCAGTAAACTAGCAACAGAAGGTACTTCCTTAACCTTATAAAAGGAATTTATAAAAACCTATAGCTAATATCACACTTAATGATGAAAGGCTGAATTCTTCCCCACTAAGTTTGGGAACAAGTAAGTCCTGGGAATAAGGCAAGGATGTCCCTACTCCCCACTTCCAGAAGGTTCCATTGTTGGTTGTCCGCCTGTGACAGTTTGTCTCTGTTATTCCCATTCCCTAACTACGGTCATGGAACTTCTGTCCTTGGCATTATACTACACTGTCTTCATCTTTCATCCTTTGGGAATCTCATCTACTCCAGGAGTTTCCAATCATCACCTGTATTCAGGATTACATACCCAAAAGTCCATTGGATACCTTCACTTGGAAGTCTTACCGTCTTTTCACGTGCAATGTATCCAAAATTGTATTCACCCTTTATCTATAAGGATTTTTATTTCCTGGTACTGCCATTCTCCCAACCATCCAAATTCAAAACCACAGTTTTATTAACTTCTTCCTTTACTACTCACACCTCCACAGATAATCTCTGCTCCTATCAGTTCCTCCTTTAAAAAATAACCCAGCTTTTACTTCTGCATCCATTCAGTTCAGATTCTATCACCTCATACTTTTGTCAAGGTCTTCCTTGAAAATCACTCTCAATGTGTCATTACATTTTATTCAACAGTATAGAGTGAAAGGTTCTATAATTTAGATTCAAGTTTCTCTAGAATTTAGCCTAACCTGGTTTTCCAGAGTGTCTATCATTAATCTCATCACATGGGACTTCCCTGGCGGTCCAGTGGTTAAGACCTCACCTTCCAATGTAGGGGATGCAGGTTCGATCCCTGGTTTGGGAGCTAAGATCCCATATGCCTCGTGGCCAAAAAACCAAAAACATAAAAACAGAAGATATATTGTAACAAATTCAATAAAGACTTAAAAAAAAAATTCTCACCACATGATCTCTTATTATCTATTTATTATTCCCCTCAAATAATCTACCTTTTTCAAGCCCTTTGCTTTTGTTCATTCTTCCTCTTTAACTCCCCACTCTCTTCAACCCACTGAAATATCCACTCCACTACCTCCACCCACTGAAACAACTCCACTGAAATGCTTCCTTCTCTCCAAGACTCATGATTCTATCTCCTCTACGAAGTTTTCTTTGAGCATTCCAACTGGAAGTGATCATTCCCTCTCTGAATTTTTATTCCTCTATTTCCATTCCCGTGTTGCATGCAGTATATTCTACACACAGCATTATCTTCTCAACCAGTGGTAATTGCCTAGAAATAGACAGCAAGTCCTGTTAATCCAGTTATAAATTTATACCTTTAGAAAAGTTGTTTACATTGTAAATGGAACAAAAAAGGGAACAATAGATTATTTTCCCATTTTCTCTCAATTATATTTACATATGGTTAAGACCTGGTGTGGAAGGTGTTTAACCAGATGCTAGAATGAGTTTGGGTCTGCATGACGTGTGATGCAGACACATCTGGCACTGAAATTTGGGAACGCTGTTATGACCTTTTAGCCCCTAAATGGACATGAATCTTACGAAACTGACATCAACATTTAGAAAAAGAGTTTATACATGCCACAGCTCTTTGAAATCCTTTTACACTAGGATGGTATTCCCTACCTATTTTAAAGAAATTTAAAAAAAAAACATATCTTAGAAAAAGGAACCCTATTTTAGAATGTTTTCTGATGTTAATTTATATCCTCAGTGCCTAATGGAGGGACTTGCATATTGCAGAGCCTCATTAAATATGTGCAATTTTGAAAGAAGAATCCTGCCTTTCCTTTTGCTAAATCTAAATGCAGGGATAATCTTGAAACTAAAACATAAGGACCCATAACCTATCCTCCGATATTCACATATTTGTGGTAAAGGAACAGTTTAACTTGGCGGGAGCAAAATATCCCGCAGTAGCACCTACTTGCTTCCTTCAGCCTGTATTAAGAAGATACATGAACTATAATCAAACACAGGATTGATGGTGTCAATATTATACCGTAAGAAATGGCATATTGGCAAACCTTAAAAGCACAATTAAATGAGGCAAGAGGAGAGAAAAAGGCAAAAAAAATCCGGGTCTCAAATTTCTTATCATTCAATTATTCTCCCTGGGAAGAAGGAGAGACGGGAGGGAGGAAAAAAGGAAGAAGGAAGGAGGAAAAGAAAGCGAGTCACTCAGAGAACAATCTTGAGAATTTATCCTGCGGATCGGCCAAACCAAAAATAAAGTATATTTATCGAGTTTAAGGGTTTCCTGACAGTCTGACAAAGAGATAAATGTTATACAAGGTGATAATTAAATGGAATACTTATTTTGTTACTATCATCTTCTAGGGGAAAAAAAAATGGAGAATGAAATTAACAGCAAAACATTGACCAATTAAGAATTTGAATACTGATAACATCACCTAGAAGTTTATATTCACAAAACCATACAGTATAGTACTTATGGGCTATTTAAGGAAATTTTCCAGATCAGTTTTACTATCAAATTTTCACCCTTAGAATTCGAACAAAATGTTGCCCCTCTTTCCCACTCCGCATCCCATTTAGCAAGTGGGGCCAGATGCAGCTTCACTGTACATCCGTGGTAAAGGCCATTCCTCAGCCACCTTGCTGTAGTGTTTGATATTCCAGGACTTATAAAATAAAAGTAGAGGGCCTCCCTGGTGGCGCAGTGGTTGAGAGTCCGCCTGCCGACGCAGGGGACGCGGGTTTGTGCCCTGGTCCGGGAAGAGCCCACATGCCGCGGAGCGGCTGGGCCCGTGAGCCATGGCCGCTGAGCCTGCGCGTCCGGAGCCTGTGCTCCGCAACGGGAGAGGCCACAACAGTGAGACGCCCGCGTACCGCAAAAAAAATTAAAAAATAAAAATAAATTAAAAAAATAGAAATATTGATCACAGTGTACTCTCATTGTCATGGTCTCATTATAAAAATAACAGCCATTATAAAAATCTCATTGTATATGTATTAAATATATTTATAAATTATAAATGTAACATAAAATGCTGATAAATAAAAGTAGGTTCCGATTAAGTATCATTAAAAATTGACTTTATAAGGGCAAGAGGGTTGAGGAGGATTCAGAGAATCATGATCCTCTAGAGATTTTGTAAGCATTTAAGAATAAAAATATGGGCCTTCCCTGGTGGCGCAGTGGTTGAGAGTCTGTCTGCCGACGCAGGGGACGCGGGTTCGTGCCCCGGTCAGGGAAAATCCCACATGCCGCGGAGCGGCTGGGCCCGTGAGCCATGGCCGCTGAGCCTGCGCGTCCGGAGCCTGCGCTCCGCAACGGGAGAGGCCACAACAGTGAGAGGCCCACGTAAAAAAAAAAAAAAAAGAATAAAAATATGTAGATGTTTTAACTGTAAATATAAAAGCTGGTATGCAGAAGTCCTTCTTCTTTGTACTTATTCATTTTTAATGTTCTATAAAGTGAAATGTGAAGTAACATTTCCCTAGATAAATGGTTTTATGTGGATTTCAATCATATTCTAACTCAAATATCTGCATAAATATCAGCTTCAATATGAATTGTCATTGAGGTATTATTTTTTTATTGCGGATTATTATATTAATCATGTATTAACCTTGTTTATACTTTTTAAAGATAAAATATTAGCTGTTACCTTTGAAAACTGAGTTGATAAGTAGACTCTGGTAATAAAATTAACCTGCAGTTGTGTCATAAAAATATTACTTCTAGATGAACTGGTTTGCAAAGCAGAAATAGAGACACAGATGTAGAGAACAAACATATGGACACCAGGGGGGAAAGTTGGGGTGGTGGTGGTGGTGAGATGAACTGGGAGATTGGGATTGATATGTATACACTGATGTGTATAAAATGGATAACTAATAAGAACCTGCTGTATAAATAAATAAATAACTAAATAAAATTCAAATAAATAAAATATTACTTCTGAAGCATATTCTCACAGGATATTTTTCCTTTTGAACATGTTATGCTTTGAAATAAATGATAAAGTGTATTACTGAGGTTTCAAAATGCTGTGTAGCAATAGTAAAGACAGCACCAGCAGAAGTTGGCATTAGCATTTCGCATGGTAGCCAGAGTACTGACTGCCACCTTGAAACTAAGATAACAAACCAAAAACACTAGCTTTGATAATCCACAAGATTGCTACGACCTCTCGTTAAAAAACATGATTACACAGATGTGAAATTGGTTCTCACTCATTGTCAGTCTTTTATTTCCTCTCTTGAATAAAATCTCTGTTAACAGAAAAGAGCTTTGACCGGTGCTGTGTTAAACAGGATGAAGTGAAAACTCTTTATGGGTGTAATAAAAGATATGAATAAACCCCGGTTCAGCCTGGGGAACTGAATGTAAGCACAGCTGCAGAGGGACCCTGAGAAAAATGTTACCATCCGTCATCATTTTCTTCAACAGGTGCTTGTAGTTTTTCTTCTTTTTCTAAATCACAAAAGCCTCGTTACTTCCAACATTCCTGTTTGTAATATCCATTTCTATAATAAGTGTTATGGTAGTTTAATAATATTGATAGTATAATAATAGATATTTTTGTGTTCAAGAGAATCCTTGATCCTAAAAAACCATAAAACCGTATAAACAAACTATATAAACATAATCTTCAGATTTCAGTATAAGCTGATTTTAATGTTATTTCTTCGCTAATCTTGGAAATTTGAGAGGAATGTCAAAACAGAAGGGGCTTGCCTTCCAGAAACCACTTCAGATAAAACTGAAACTCTCTAGCTCTAAGAAGGGATCTGTTAAATGGCTGCCAGAACGCCTAAATGTGAGCCCTATTGGCTTGCGTTCCATGAGGGGCCCACCTGAGCAATCTGTTTGTCCTTCAAGTGCCACCTTCTGGAAATATACATCCCGAATTTTCTCCCACAGCCAATCATCTCATTTTAGTTTTCATATAGGTCATTTAAGACTTTGCTATGATTACAGAATTATCAGATAAAGTGTAAAATGAAAACTTTGACTCGATCTCTAACAATAGGCTTCAATGGAAAAAACAATTCCAAATCTTACCATTGACATAAGATGTTACTTTACTTTCACCGTATTCCATCATTTTAATTTTTAAAAAAATCTAGATGACTTCTCTTAATTTTCCATGACCAGTTTATGAAAGGAATAAATTTTGAAGAGAAGGCCCCTTCCTTCCTGCCTTCCCTCCTCCATCCCTTCCTCCCTTCCTTCTGCCTCTCCTTTTTTTCCAACACATATTTCATTGCATGGCTACTATTCCTCATCCCTGATGTAGGGCTGAGAGCACACGATTGTACAGTATAGACAGTATAAGTCCTTATTATAATCAAACGGATAGTGGAGTTGCAGGATAAGCAGACAATTTTTAAAATTTAAATAACAATATAACCAAAAATATTTTGATAAGTGCTTATAGGAAAATAAAACAGAGATTCTAGACACAGATTCGAAAGCCTTTGGGTTGAGGGATCAGAAAAGTCACCACTGAGACACAGACTTACTTTGAGAAATAAACTACAGCTAGGAGCCAGCCATGGAAAGTGAGGAGGAAGTTAGGTCCGGGAAGAGAGAGCAGCTATTGGAAAGGACCTAGAAGGGGGCGAGGCGAGGGTTATTCAGTTTGGTGAAGCAAGTAAAAACCAGGGTGACTGAACTGTAGTGCCCAGAACAGAAAAATGAGGTCAACAGAGATCACATGAGGCCCCAGATGCTGTGAACGCCTTATGGGTCAGTAGAGGGAGCTCAGATTTAATACTAAACTTATATAGAAGTTACTTGAGCTTGAAGCAGAAAGTGACATATTCTGATTGATATGAAAAAATATATATACGTGTGTGTGTCTATTACTGTGGCTACCGTGTGGAGAATGAAAAGAAGAAAAAAGGAGGGCCATGATCAGAAGACAGGAGTCACACAGTGGTCCCAGGGGTTCAAGCTTGAGTGGTAGTAGTAAAACTGAAGGGACGTGGGCAGGTTTTAGATTTAGTTTGGAGGAAGAGTCAATAGAATCTGAAGAGGTGGGTTTTATATGTGGGAAGAAGGAAGGAGAAGAAACAAGGATGACCCCTAATTTTTGACTGGAGGTACCCAGAGGTGCCGCTTACCGAGATGGGGAAGGCTGGGAAAGAAGCAGATTTAAGATGCTACCTAGACGTCCAGGTGAGAAGGTCAGGAGGCAGAGAATATGTAGACTGTTCTTAGATCAAAAAAATGCATCAACCAAGCTTCCGAAACTTACCAACTTTTATTCAGCCTTGAATATAAAGGCTCCTGAAGCCCTCCAAATTCTTTTGAGTATATACAAGTCATAAGACATTCTTTTTTTCATTTTTTCGGTTTCAAAACTAATACATATTCACTATATATGATTAACATATATTCACTAATATAATTCAAATAT
>NW_006784126.1:356785-371217 GCF_000442215.2 Lipotes vexillifer | reverse complement strand
GGAAAGAAATGAAATACTCTCACAACGAATGTAAAGATTCAATGCATACCTATCCAGAGACAGCAGACCTTCTTGAGGCAGGTTAAAAAACAACATAGACAGTTTCATAGTTGCTAATGTCTTCCCTTCTGTTAATTTCTAGAATAATCTAAAAGCAAGATTGTGGAGTAAATTTCTTTTCAGCATCACACTCAAGTTGGAAGACAGCCTGAAGGATACCTAATCCTAGCTCCTATCAAGAGGAGTTCTCTCAAAAATGTTTCTAAGAGAGGGTCACACAGTATTCAATACCTCCAGTGACAAAGCTCATGAGTTTACAATCTCACAAGGCGACTCATTCAATTTTAATACCTCTGATGGTCAGAAATGTATTTCTTATACTAACCTAAAATAGAGTATATACTAATTGGGTCTTTTTTCTTCCTTCTGGAACCTAATAGGTAGCATCTAATCCATATTTCTTGAGGAAGACTGTCCACTATTTCAAAGCTATAAAAATCTATTATTTATTTATTTTTAAATATTTATTTATTTATTTATTTATTTATTTTTTGCAGTACACGGGCCTCTCACTGTTGTGGCCTCTCCCGTTGAGGGGCACAGGCTCCGGACACGCAGGCTCAGAGACCATGGCTCATGGGCCCAGCCGCTCTGCGGCATGTGGGATCTTCCCGGACCGGGGCAAGAACCCGTGTCCCCTGCATCGGCAGGCGGACCCTCAACCACTGCACCACCAGGGAAGCCCGATCATGTCTTTTCTAATTGTTCTTTTTCCAAGTAAACACTGCCAGTGGTCTCCCATTACTCAAGTACCCCAATTTCCAGAGATTTCAATCATCCTTGTAATTCTCCTTTAGAATGATCCAGTTCACCCACACATCCTTTAAAGAAGTTATTCAAGAAGGTATCTTCTGTTACAGTTAGCCTAGTACAGATTACAATGTCAGTATTACTTCCCTTGATGTAAACGTAGAGTTTATAGGCTAATATTGCATACTTGTGTTCAACAGCACATCTTTTGAGCTTAAGAAGAATATTTAGACCTTTTTCATTTGAATTCCAATTAAGTTCAATTTTACACATTTTGTACATACACAACTAATCTTTAAACCAAGTCTTTATTTGTATTCTCAGTGAATTTTTAACTTTTAATTTCCTGCCGTTATTTTAATATATCACTATCTTTTGAGTCCTTATTCTGTGGAATACTGTAGGCAGTCTGTTATCAACATGTTGTGACATCCTAAGAGACCTGCCAATTACTTTAGAATCATTTAGACACACCATTGATTTATTACCACAACTACAGGCTGGTTCAGCAAATCAAATGCACAAGCAAATGCAGTCTTGTGAGTGTAACTTGTGTTTATTGAAACCATGCTGACCTCTAGTCACAAACCAATTGCTTAGGGCCAAGCATTCACAAACCAGTTGCTTAAAGTTGGTTCTTGAATTTCCTCAAAAATTACTATGAATCTCCCCCATCTATTCCTTCAGTAGATATTTTTCCCCAAGTTGAAAATCTGGGACGTTTCTCTCCATGTAATCATCTGACAATTCTGATATTTCACTGAGCCACTCATTATAATAATACCTTGTATTTATTGAGTACTTTTAATGTGCCACATACTCTGCTAAGAGCTTTACTCGCCTATTTCATTTAATCTTCACAAAAACCCCATTCCTTAGATATAATTCCCTTCTTCATAAAGGGAACTGTCACTTCAGAGACGTTAAGGAGTTTGCCAAGGGCCACACAAGGAGTAAGTAGCGAGCAGTGCTGGGATTCAGAGCAGGGCTTCCTGCTTTTAGCTGCTCAGCAGGTATTTCTTGAGGACCCGCCAGGCACATGGCCTCTTTCCTGGTCCCTCAGGAAGACTGTGGCAGCACTGACATACTCATCGACCTGTAAATGTTGCATCCACACCCTAATAAAACACTAATTATCCACCACTCCTGTTTCTTTTCCTCCTTCTCCCTACTGCAACTATAGCTTTAGGGCATTTCACTTCTTATTAGTAACCTTGGAAAATGAAGGAGGGAAGGAAAAGAATATCTATTTACATAACTAGAAAGACACTTCAGAATTTTTCCAAATACAAAGGGAGTCCATTTTGTCACTGGTAATTCTAAAAAAGATTTTAGAGCAGAACACGCCTCTTGAACAGGCCGAGAAATTACCTAAGACTTTCATTTATTAATATTCCTTTAATGCCCTGTGGCCATATATAACTTATGAATTTTAGACTCTGTGTGGGCAGATATTCCTGTTGCTTAGAAATACAGCAGCTAGTACCGACTGACAAAAGGTGTGTAGGAATGATAGAGGGCTATGAGGAGGAGGGAGATTTCTGGCTCAGCATGTTTTAAAATACACCACTACCCACAGCTCTTCCATTGCCGCTCTCGTTTCAGCATGTACTTTCAAGAAAATACTTAGAAGTACCAACAAATTTGTTGAACATTTCAGAAGTGTTTCAATTCTAGAAAAACCCACTTTATTTTTCTACTTTACAAAATAATCTTAAATATCTAAGCATATGTTTGCCCTTGCTTCAGACATCAAGTGGTCACTCTGAATTGCTTTGTCCAGAATCCTGCTATGCGTCCCCATGCCCAGTGCCTGGAATCTTCCAAGCTTCTATAGGAGTCACCTGATTCTGATCAAAAGAGCCTAACCACATAAGGTCAGTAGTTCCCGAACTTGTCTGCACATTCCAGAATTGTCTTCACGGAGTCAATTAAGAAACTTTAAAATATATTAATGCCTGTGTCCACCACCCCCAGAGATTGTGATTTAATGGGTATTAAGGCGGGATGGGGCTTGCCTGGACGGTGAAAGTTTTAAAAGATGCCCAGGTGATTCTAATGTGCAACTTTGGGAATTTCTGACGTAGGAAGTATCCTTCCCACTTCTCAGTCTTCCATTAGCTCTGCCTGCTCACCACTGGATTCCAATCCTCCGTAGCACAGATCCATCTTGGCCCTGCCCAAAGGGATCTGGATGTCCAAAGTACCAGAGGCCTTGCTTCTACATGGTTTCATCTACCAAGAGTTTCCTTGTATGAGTGGGTTTCTGTGCATGAAGTTTGCAGGGGGAAAAATGGTAGCAGTTTAGTTGTATCTAAGAAACTGAGACTTCCAAGTTTTAGTCTAAAAATTGCCTGAAAGATGGAAATCTTCCCCAGACGCATGTGGTTTTGTTGCTCTAGCTTCTCAAAGTCCTTTAGCTCTCTCATATTACTGAAGACGAGAAAGAACACAGAGTATAAGAGAAAAACATTCATACCTGGTATTAAGAAAGAAACTCCTATAAAATCACCGAGTCTGGGCTTCCCTGGTGGCGCAGTGGTTGAGAGTCCGCCTGCCGATTCAGGGACACGGGTTCATGCCCCGGTCCACGAAGATCCCACATGCCGCGGAGCGGCTGGGCCCGTGAGCCATGGCCGCTGAGCCTGCGCGTCCGGAGCCTGTGCTCCGCAACGGGAGAGGCCACAGCAGTGAGAGGCCCGCGTACCGCACAAAAAATAAAATAAAATAAAATCACCGAGTCTCTAGATCAAAGCCTGAAAGACTCTAGGTGAGCTTACTAAACATCTGTGTAACAATGCCACAGAAATAGAAAAGAGAGCTCATGCGGTTCAGACACCTTAATTATATTTCCTCCAGGTAGGCAGTCTCCTATATTCAAGGTCTACTGAGTCCTCTGATGCCCATGCCAGATCATCTTCTTCATAGTATATGATATTTTGAACTGTAAACACTATGGTTAATCTTGAAAGACAACCTTTAAACTTAGGATATTTGTTTTCCTTCGTGTTTTGATTTTAAGCATCCCAGTCTAAAACAGCCACACTGTTATTCCTTATCACATCACCCTATTTTAATTCTCTGCACAGCAGTTACCACTTTCTGATATTTTTGTTGCTTGTTTATTTGTTTATCCCCCATCAAAATGTGAGCACCCTGATACCACTGATTTCCTCTCACTAAATGCTATATCCCCAGCATCTAGAACTGTTCCATAAACCTTCAATAAATATTGGTCGAGTGAATGAATGAACATTCTAACACTCTCTGCCTATCGGTGAGTACTTTACTAAAACAGCCACATGCAAGTCCCAAATGATTCTCATGCTGTGTGGCCTGGAGCCTCAGGTTTCTACATCTACAAAATGGGAGAAATAAGATATTGACCTTATAGGGCTACTGTGAGAATTACAGGAGATAACACACTTTAAGGACTTATCATAATGTATGGCATATATTAAGAACTTCAGGAGGGACTTCCCTGGTGGTCCAGTGGTAAAGAGTCCGCCTTCCAGTGCAGGGGACAAGGGTTCGATCCCTGGTCAGGGAACTAATATCCCACACGCTGCGGGCCAACTAAGCCCGTGTACCACAACTACTGAGCTTATGCGCCTCAACTAGAGCCCACGTGCCGCCAACTACAGAGCCCACACAACCTGGAGCCTGTGCGCCACAAGTAGAGAAGAGAAAACCCGCACGTCACAACTAGAGAGAAGCCCGCTACCACAACAAAAGATCCCACACACCTCAACGAAGACTCCGCATGCCGCAACTAAGACCCTACACAGCCAAAAACAAAAACAAGAACTCCATGAATGAAAAATCACATCATAGAAATGTATATCTATGACATTCATAGTACAACAAAAGCAGTGAGAGAGATACTATGATTTTATCACTTTTTAAAAATGCATTTTATTAACATGTTTTTTCACTATTGAGGAAGAAAACTGTTAATATGTTTTTATGTAAGCTACCAGTTGCTTGTAGGAGAAGAAAGACCACCAAACCAGGACTGAGAGGAAATGAATCCAGGCTATTGATCTGTATGGCCTCCAACAAGTCGTTTAATAGGTACCTAAGGCCTAGTTTCTTAACCGTAAAATTGGGGCGGGGGTGGTTTAGGAAATTTAAGGGGAAACTGAACTCTGAGCTCTTACGAGCAGCAAGTAAATGCCCAAAACATCAACATTTAACTTGTAAAAGCAAACATTGTTTAAAGATTTTCTCAAAATTTTTGGCTACATTAGATGACTACAAAAGACCTCAGCAGTAAATTAAATTTGGTCTATACATTATTTGCACAGCACTCATATATAATCCCATTTTTACAGTTAACAAAAAGTGATATATTTGAAGTTATTTTTATTTTTGTAGAATTCTCTGCTTATGTGTGTGCTGTATGTTGTCCTAATGTGAAGCTTTTTTTTCCCAGTCTATTTTTAAATTTAACAAGTTAAAAAGACATAGATTGGGAAGAGGTTTCCTGGAGAAATATTCTCTGTTTAAAAGTTCTGTACTAGTGGCCACTGGGCCGCGGTTGCGGCTGAAGGCTTGCCGCCAGGGATGGGCTCCAAGGCCAAGAAGCGCGTGGTGCTGCCCACCCGCCCGGCGCCCCCCACGGTGGAACAGATCCTGGAAGACGTGCAGGGGGCACCCGCCGAGGACCTAGTCTTCACCGCCGTGGCCCTGGAAGAGTAAATGGTCAGCGGGAGCAGAAGGGAAAGAACCTGCAGGAACCCAAACACACGCAGCCCTTCCCCCTCGTTCAGCAACAGGATCGTCCTCGGGACCCGGGATCGATGAGGCAGTTTTGCTGAAGAGCACGCCAGTGGGGACCACCCAGGGGAAGGGGCTTAGCAACACAAACCTACAAACTTCCAAAGAGAACCTGTACGTGTGTGTGCACAGCAGCACGAGTCACAACAGCCAGAAGGTGGAAACAGCCTGAGTGTCCATCTACAGATGATGGAGAAACACAGTGTCCCTCCACACACGGGGACGTCCCTCAGCCACGAAAAGGGGTGAAGCCCTGACCCTCGCTACCACATGGATGGACCCTGAGAACACGATGCTCAGTGAGAGAAGCCAGACACAGAGTGTGTGATTCCATTGATGGGAAACATCCAGAACAGGCAGATCCACAGACACAGAGCATGGGTTTGTGGTTGCCAGGGGCTGGGGAGGGGGATGGGGGGCTGAGTGGTTAATGGGGACAGAGTTTCAGTTTGGGAAGATACGATTAAAAATGGTTAAGACAGTAAATTTTATGTTACATATAATTTACCACAGTTTAAAAAAATTGTTTAGGGAATTCCCTGGCGGTCCAGTGGTTAGGACTCGGTGCTTTCACTGCTGAGGGCCCAGGTTCAATCCCTGATTGGGGAACTAAGATCCCATAAGCTCTGCAGCATGGACAAAAAAAAATTAAAATAAAATTTAAAAATGTTTAAATACGTAATTATAAGTTGGAGTGGGGAGCTTCCAAAGCCTTTTTGCTTCCTACTCTGGAAACTCCACTCCCAGGAACCCACACAAAGGAAAAAAATAACAATAGGGGAAAAAGAGGTTGAACTGAACTGTGCATGGGGCAATTTCACTGGATGAGCCACTCAGCTCATCACGCATCCCTTGCCTGACTGACAGACACCAGTGACATGCCAGCATTTCCATCTCCGGACCCCTCTACCCGCTGAACATTTTTTTGAGGACCCCAAAGAGTTCACTTGGGTTACAGCTCAATATTTATCATACTGCCACCAACAACAAAACAAACACCCCAATCGAAAAATGGGCAGAAGACCTAAATAGACATTTCTCCATAGAAGACATACAGATGGCCAACAGGCATGTGAAAAGATGCTCAACGTCACTAATTCTTAGAGAAATGCAAATCAAAACTACAATGAGCTACCACCTCACACCCGTCAGAACGGCCATGGTTAAAACGTCTACAAATAACAAATGCTGGAGAGGGTGTGGAGAAAAGGGAACCCTCCTACACTGTTGGTGGGGATGTAAGATGGTGCAGCCATTATGGAGAACAATACGGAGGATCCTTAAACAACTAAAAATAGAACTACCATATGATCCAGCAATCCCACTCCTGAGCATATACCCGGACAAAACTATAATTTGGAAAGATACATGCGCCCCTGTGTTCATAGCAGCACCATTTACAATAGCCAAGACATGGAAGCAACCTAAATATCCAGTGACAGATGAATGGATAAAGAAAATGTGGTATATATAGATACAATGGAATATTACTCGGCCTTAAAAATGAATGAAATAATGCCATCTGCAGCAACATGGATGAACCCAGAGATTATCATACTAAGTAAAGTAAGTCAGACAAAGACAAATACCATACGATACCACTTTTATGTGGCATCTAAAATATGACACAAATGAACTTATCTACAAAACAGAAACAGACTCATGGACACAGAGAACAGACATATGGTTGCCAAGGGGGAGGGGGTTGTGGGGAGGGATGGAGTGGGAGGCTGGGGTCAGCAGGTGTAAACCATTATAGACAGGATGGATAAACAACAAGGTCCTACTGTAGAGCACAGGGAACCATATTCAATATCCTGTGATAAACCATAACGGAAAAGAATATAAAAAAAGAATGTGTATATAACTGCATCCCTTTACACCTGAAACTAACACAACATCGTAAATCAACTATACTTCAATAAACAAAAAGTATTTACCACCAAAAACAAAAGTTCTGTACTAATTATTTTTTTGTTTCGTTTTGTTTTGTTTTTTTGCGGTACGCAGGCCTCTCACTGTTGTGGGCTCTCCCGTTGCGGAGCACAGGTTCCGGACGCGCAGGCTCAGCAGCCATGGCTCACGGGCCCAGCCGCTCCGCAGCATGCGGGATCCTCCCGGACCGGGGCACAAACCTGCGTCCCCTGCATCGGCAGGCAGACTCCCAACCACTGCGCCACCAGGGAGGCCCCTGTACTAATTATTTTTTAAAAGTTACAATGAAAAATATTGTGAGGCATCCATAGGCAGAGGTGTTTTTTTGGTCTGTTTTTTGTTTTTTGTTTTTACATATGGATCAAACATTTCCAGAAACATGATATATAATGAATTCATTCCTTTTGCCAGCAACTTTATTTTAATAGGGCTCTATTACAAATGATGAATTAATAAACCACCGTTCACTTTCTTTGAAGTGGACTCTTGCCTCTCCTTCCAAGAATCCAGAAATAGGCTGTTGGTTGCCTGAAGTCTTAAACCTTGATGGTCAATTCAGGTGCACTGTTCTCTTCGCTCTTACTCTGCCCTTTCCTCAGGCTGGCGCTATGAAATCATCTGCTCTTCCAGGGAGAACCACACAGCTGACGAGTATCCTGGTGTGTTCCTGTTCCAGCTTACATTGGTGCATGTGTACTTATTACTAATGCACAAAGCATGAAGCTTGGAGAGGTCCCTTCCTCATCTGGAAATTGATGGTGGCGGGGGGTAGAGGACATAATTTGAAGATTTATAAATATCTCTTAACAAAGCCCCAGCTGAGCTGTGTCAGGGTTGCACACTCTCTTCCCCTTTCCCTTACAGCTTTTCAATTTGCTTTCCAAACATTTCTTTGTTGCCGTTGGCGCCGGTGCACTTAAAAGAAGCACATCATTAACCACAAAGAATGCTCACTGTTTTCTGTCATTTCAAATCACAGCATAATTTCCAATCATTTCCTCAGGGAGCAGCCCTGCAGCAATTACCCCGCTGCTGAAGACTTCCTTCTCATCACAGAAAAGTTTCAGTCCTAGCGACCGCCAACCAGCAAGGCTGTAACAAATGATGACATAGGTTTCAGCCTCCATTCCCCAGCGATTTACACCCCCAAAGGAAGAGTGAATCCATTTTTGTGCAAATTCAACAGGCACATCTGACAATGCAGCCCTCTTCTCCAACTCACACAAACTAGGCATTCATCAGCCCGGATTACTTCCCCCAAATGGGGACTCACAGTTGCTAAGTGGCTTGGGTCGGGGTGGGATCGCTCTGTGTCAAAAAGGGGCAAAGTACAAGGAAAGGACACGAATCTAAGTGCATCAGGGAAGTGAGAGTTGAGTTAATTCATTGAGACAAAATAGTGAGGCTTTCCAAAGCCGAGGCAAGAGGAAAGACCGCTTCCCACCCCCCGCCCCTGGCCGTTCTGTGAAACACACTGTCTCGAAACTGACCTCAGCAGCATCCCAGGGGTAACGTTTCCCCAAGTGTAACCCCATCCAGAACAACTTACCCGACAGGGCACACTGGGACGGGCTTTACTTCACAACCGCGTTTCTCTCTTTTCTTTCCCATTTTGATGGTACCTGGTTATACACCATTTGAAAAATATCTCCAGACGGGGTCGGAGGGTTACAAAACGGGAGGGGAAATTTCCACAATACCTCATCCCTGGGTGTGGTTTTAAGGATGTCCAAGCCAGTACACTGCCTTGAGGCAAGGAAATCAAAATCTGATTTTTCACTCCACAACTCTACAAGCAAATGTCACGCTGCCCTCCAGAGACAGTCTCATTGGGTCCAGCCCTGAATTAGTGATCGGCAACCATTGAAAAATATGGGTTTGTGGAGGTTGAGAACTCTTTTTCTGGGGGGAAGGGTGGAAGGAATGGGCACTGGGAGGACTAACCATTCAGTAACTTCTTGTGAGTAACGCGTGCGCGCGTGCGCGCACGCGTGTGTGTGTGTGTGTGTGTGTGACAGGGGAGGTAAGGAAAGAGGTGAAAAAGTAAGCACTTGCCTCCCAAACCGAGCAGTGTCAAGAGAGTGACTACATGGTGACAGGTACTCAGAAGCGGTGGTGGAAGGGAACTGGCAAGTTGGTGACGATGGGTGTGGTTGCATGGATTTTCTGAAGATGGCCACACTAATATCTTCCCCTCCCATGTTACCTCCTCACAGCATGATGTTGAGGTGGTGTCTACATTCTCTCTTCAATCCAGTGGGACTGTGACTACAGCAGAAGACACAGTCCGTGATTCCATGGCTAAATTATAAAGGGCCATCCAGTTTCCACCTGGGCCTCTCAAGATGTTCACTCTTGGGACACAGCCACTCTGCTGGGAGGAAGCCAGGCAGCAGCTACATGGAGAGGCCACGTTCCCGACACAGTACCAGCGGAGGTCCAGCCAATAGCCAGCATCAATTGCCAGTCAGACAAACCAGTGAGAGAGCTTCCAGATGACTCAAGCACTCACCTTGGAGCTGACACCACGTGGAGCAAAGAAGACCTGTCACCACTAAGTCCTGCTCAGATTGCAGCTTTGTAAGCAAAATATGCCACTGTGTTACGGGGTGCTTTGTTATACAATGACAGACAACCAAAAGAAGGGGCAAGGTCCCCTCTGACACTGGACGTTTCTTGACACAGAATAAATCTGGCCTGAGGAGAAATGGGACCTGCCTCTCTGTCTTTTCTGGATTTTCATAATTTGGGTTGATTCTTTATTAACTTTAGCTTTTTTTCCTCTTGGTCCCAGATGAAGCTGTCCATGGGATATATCTCAACTGAAATTGTGTATGTATATGTGCACTACAGGGTGCTTTGTACAACTTTGAATTGTGGCTGCTATTTACTAATCAGAAGGTTTTACTTACACACACACACAAACTAAAAATCTTTCTTCTCTTGGGACTTCCCTGGTGGTACAGGGGTTAAGAATCTGCCTGCCAATGCAGGGGACACAGGTTCGAGCCCGTGGTCCGGGAAGATCCCACATGCCGCAGAGCAGCTAAGCCCGTGTGCCACAACTACTGAGCCTGCATGCTACAACTACTGAAGCCCGCGTGCCTAGAGCCCGTGTTCCGCAACAAGAGAAGCCACCGCAATGAGAAGCCTGCGCACCTCAAGGAAGAGCAGCCCCCGCTCGCCTAACTAGAGAAAGTCCACACGCAGCAATGAAGACCCAACGCAGCCAAGAATAAATAAGTTAAATAAATAAATTTCAAAAAAACTTTCTTCTCTCAAAAAAACAAAAACAAACGGAAGATCTGGAAATACTCCATTTGCGTGTCTACATAACAGTAATTCACATGCAAAAACTCAGGTTTCTTCTCTCCCCTCTACTCTGCTGCATTACAATCCTGCCTGCTCCACTCAAGACTTGTCACTCTTTTACATTTGCTGCTTGACCTCTACATGAATTTGGCTTTATGACATCTGTTTCAACGACAACTCTCTGCCTCGCTGGTTAGGATTTATTCTTAAATAGTTATCCGGGAGTTAACATTCTATTGAAAAGAAGAGTTTAAGGTCATCAGTTTAATACTAAACTGAGTTTAATAATCATCATTATTAAAAGTCATAATAATAAAAGAATAAAAAATATGTAAAGGTCAAGTTTTTTTAATTAAATAAGAAATGATGAAATAAAATATATGGAAAATAGCCACAAGGGTAGGTGACTAGGATGTCAACTTAGGTTGTTATCATACACTCTGATGCCATCCTACATTGTGACCCAGAAGCCAATGCTTTTTGTTGTATTGTTTCATGCAAAATTTGTTCTTTTTTTTTTTTTGCGGTACGCGGGCCTCTCACTGTTGTGGCCTCTCCCGTTGAGGAGCACAGGCTCCGGACGCACAGGCTCAGCGGCCATGGCTCACGGGCCTAGCCGCTCCGCGGCATGCGGGATCCTCCCGGACTGGGTTACGAACCCGTGTCCCTTGCATCGGCAGGCGGACTCTCAACCACTGCGCCACCAGGGAAGCCCCAAAATTTGTTCTTATTGGGAGTAAAATTACACAAAATTCAGTCTACTAGTGGAATCACATACACATGTTTAACCTATTTACCTTCTACCTATTTACCTTTAACCTATTAACCTTTTGGTATAGTTGCTGAGGATACCCTTATCACACCATTGCATGAAGAATCTCAAATCAATAGTTTCTAGGGGGAAGATACAATTTCAAGAGTTGGAAAATGGAATCACCCAGCCTGGATGATCCAGCTGGAACTGATACATTTCTTTTTATTTTTAGTGTCTGGGGTCTTTCATTTTATTAAAGAAGTTTTTAATAAATTTTCTTTCTCCTTAACTGATAAGCATAATTTTTATTGTATATTATATGTCCTAAAATGAATGGGATGCTTAAAAACATGGAATAGTAAAGGATGTCAGTCAACTAAGAAAATGGTGATCCTTTATACATGAAAATAAAGATTTCATCTCCTCAGGAATAAAAACAGAGGGGAAAGTCCTACTTCGTGCTCATTAAATATATTGGGAAAGGATCCATTTCCGAGGCTTATTTCATAGTGATATGTGTTCAGTAATCACTTTCAGAAAAGTTCTATGTTTCAAAACCCATCTAAAGAGCACTTAATTAATTCTTATGTGATCCTTATGAAGAACCACCAGCAGTGTAAAAATACTGTAGTTTAACAAGCCCTGTGTTTGTGGTGTGCCCATTATGGCATATTGAAACAGAATTCTTCTCTTAGTCTTTCATTTGATATCAAATTGGATGGGCTTTCTAGAACTGCTACTCTTCTGGGGAAATCAATATCAAGTTATCTTTTAAAGTATACATGCTCTGTTTTATGATATCACTATAGTAAGACCTGCCCCCTTCAACAAAACTTGCAAGGATAGTTAAGGGGCATTTGACTCTCCCCACCCGAAAAAACCAAACAGACAAACAAACAAAAAGATGTGGCTCAACAGGTATTTAAATAAGGTATTTTCTACTTCATATCAGAAGAGAGCTAAGTTATTCAGCCAGTGAGGCCTGTGTTTGGGGTCAAATTCTTGGTTTACAAATTTAATGTCTGAGATGCTCCAGAAGGAGAAAATTTATACATCAATGACTTCAACAGAGTGTAATCCTCATATAACTTTACTTTCTTGGAGTTGTCCTTATCTTGGGGAGGAAAGGACTAATTTATGAAAATATAGACAACAGAATGGTTTTAAAGTTTTTATTGCTGTCATTTTAAAAAATTTCTAGCCGGAGTTAAAAGGCCAATGCCAAAATTAGCGTTAAAAATCAATTGCAGGTCTTCCCTGGTGGCGCAGTGGTTGAGAGTCCGCCTGCCGATGCAGGGGACACGGGTTCGTGCCCCGGTCTAGGATGATCCCACATGCCGCGGAGCGGCTGGGCCCGTGAACCATGGCCGCTGAGCCTGCGCGTCCGGAGCCTGTGCTCCGCAATGGGAGAGGCCACAACAGTGAGAGGCCCGCGTACCGCAAAAAAAAAAATCAATTGCAGAATGTTGTGGAAGTCAAACTTAGAAGTCAGAAATAAAATTACTGAGAAATGCTCTTTGAAATTCATCGTGCACATCGATTTTAACATCATCAAAGCCTTAACATAATGCCAGAGCAACTAGTTTTCATCTGCACCAAGAGACTTTTGGCAATGGTCAGCATTTTTGGATGAACTTTGATAAGCAACACTATATTTACCACGATGTTATGTCGTCGCGGAGAAGTGTCCAAATGTCGGTCAAGATCGAACAAAGATGTCCAGAAAACCTACCTACCTAATCATTCTGGTCATCTCATAATTTAAAAACAAATTTTTTCCTATTCGTAAAAACATCTGTGAACAGGCAACGACTCTACTCGGGCTCTTTCAAAGCAAAACGGTAGCTGTCAAATTGATTTTGTTTGCTATTAAAGTAAGTGAAAAGTTTTGCCACTTAATAGGGGGTTTTGCCTGGGGACTCCAGGTTTTGTAGGTTTTGCGGCTTCCTAAACGACTCTCAGAATAGCAAGCTCCTAGCGATTCTTGGGGACCTTTCATTCATCTCTCGGGTAAGGTAGCTGACCCGGCCCGCGAGCCAGAAGGCTTCAGAATAGCCGAGATGTGGGAAGTTCTGAGATCCTCGACCCTCGATAGCAAGACAGCAAATGCTACGGCTCTCTGGTCCCTTCAACCCTGAGAGCTTTCTCGTTAGGCCCCCAAAGCCGGGGTCCCTCTCCTTTCCTGTGAGGGATGAAGGGGGGGTGCGTGGCAGGTGTGTACCTGGGGGATATATTAAGTGGGGCGCTGGGGACAGGAAAGTGCTCAGAGACGAAAAGCTGCCTGGGGTCACCGTGCTCAGCGGTGAAACCTGGGCGCCGGAGGCTACAGGAGCGGACGGCTAAGGCAAACGGGTGCTGGGCAGGGGCGGCGGGCGGCGGGGCGCGACGGCGTCCAGTCTCGGCCGGAGGGAAAGCCGGGTGGCCCGGGGTCGGGACCGGCCGGGGCGCGGCGGGGCGGCTCCGAGAGGGGACGCGCTTACCTGGAGGTAGGGCCGCCCGCCGAGCACCCCGCCCACGACGATGTCGGCCGCGGCCATGGTCCCGGTGGGCGAGAAGCCGAAGCCCACGTAGCCGGCAGTGCGCACCTCGAGGCGGAAGGCTAGCCGGCCGCCCCGCGGGGCCCAGCTCAGCCAGTACTTGCCCTCCGAGTCGAGGAGGGTGCGGTGCGGGAAGGGCCGGCCCGAGCCCCCCGCCGCCGCGCCGGGCAGCAGGCCGCACAGCAGGAGCAGCGGCCAGCGGCACATCCTCGGGCGCGTCCCGCCTGGCGGCACCTGGGCTCCCGCCGCCTGGAACGCGGTGGGCGCGCGCCGAGCTGCGGCCGAGAGCCGGCGGCTGGGCACCG
>NW_006784126.1:328280-356705 GCF_000442215.2 Lipotes vexillifer | reverse complement strand
CCTCCCAGGCCCGGGCGGCTCGCCAGCCCGTCGGCCCGGGTCCCGCCGATTCCAGCTGCGTCCCGCCCTTGCCGCCCATCCATCTGCCACCCCGCGCCCCTGCTTTGGTCCCCGAGGTGGGATTCAGTGGGGAGCGGAGCGACGGACGTCCTGGAAGGAGAGAGGAGGAGGTGGAAGCCGAGGCAAGGGGGTCGGGGGCAGAGGGAAAAGGAGCGGGGAGAGTGAGCACGTCTTGGGGACCAGGGGGTGAAGATCCCCGGGGAAAGAATAAGGAATTGCCGAGAGAGGGTAAGTTTAGCTTAGCCGAGGAGGGGAGGACCTGAGTAATCAAAGGGATAATCCTGGGTTTGCTGGAGGGCAAGTAAGAGAAAGTCCCGTCCAGGGTTAACCACTTAATATTTCGGTATTCGCTGCTGTCGATTTTCAGAAACCATTGTACACAGCGATACCTCTACCCGGCCGGGAACACGGTTCACCTCGTCCAGCGCATCTCTCTCACCCTTTCATCGAGTCTGGGGAGATCTGGTTCCTGACGGCAGGAGTCAGCACCTTCAGGCTTGCCTCCTTCTGCCTGGTTTTTGTTTGATTTGGTTTGGTCTTGAGGCGACAAATTCTGCCATCAGCAAATAGGTCAGGGTTGAAGCATCATTTGGGAGTTAGATTTTAATTTGATATCCTCGTTTCCTGCTCTTTCAAGTTCTGACCATAGTCACGTTTATCAAAAGGTGTTTTTGTCTCTACCTTTGACCACATCACTCCTGTCTTCAGAATGCTAATTACTCCGTGTGGCAACTGCAAATTACCTTCTATATTTATTCATTTATTTATATTCTGCCATGTTTCAAAAAAGTTCTAAGGTGGCTTATAAAATACAAATAATGCAAAAAATAAGAGAGGATATCAGATAAAAAAAATATGGGTAAGAAGAATACTACAAATATGTACTATTTACTTTGGATTTGGAGGCTCCACACAAGCTGCTTATATTAATTCTCTCTCTTCGAGTCATATTTCAGCCTGTTTTTTCCTGCTCCTATTTTCTCTTGCCATTCCTTTTCCCATAATTTTTCCAGAGTTGCCACCATGCATCAAAACTGTGCTCTCCCAATGATTCGGGCATATTTGACTAATTCTGGAAAGCAACCTTCCACCGGATCTGTTTACCAGGGAGTTCAGGGAGGTGCTTGAGAAGGGACTCATCCCAAGGAGAGAGGGGACTGAAGTCTACAGGTTTAGTCAATGACAACAGACCACCATCAAAGTAGAGCAATGTTGAAACCTTGGGATAAGGCAAGAAATAAAAGAGCCTGTGAAGCCTTTAAAGAACTGAGGCATTGAGAGTATGAACTACCAGCTGCCATAGGGCTCCCTGGGCAGACATCAACTTCAGCAAACTAAGAATCGCATCCTTAGAACTGCATTTTTACAAGCACAGGGGCATGGCTACTGCTGCTGTTCTGGCCAGGAAGAGAAAGGGAATGTGGAGAGAGAGGAACAAAATGGTGGACATGGAGGCCAAGAAGAGTGGGTCTTGGTACCATGTGAGGCACAGGCATTTCAGGGGAGTTATATTACTGCAGAGTGATCAAAGGCAAACTTCCTGTTTTGTGACCCCACTTTTATCCCTAGCATAGAGGAGCCTGGAATACATGGTTACATCTGCTTCCTGGGGTTTGTTATATAAATCCCAAATTCACATCTGGAATCTGACCCCTGTTTACTGTTCTAGCTTTACCTTCCATCACTGCCATGTCACTCACCCACTTCCAACCAGACACATAAAACCTGCCTCTAGAATCCTCAAAAGAGAGCCCTGCTGTTTCCCATCACTGTGCCTTTTCAGATTGCTCACACTCTGCCACACTTGCCTTTTCTTCCCTCCATTCTTCGAAGTATTTTCTGATTCTTCTTCCCACATGTCCGTCAGATTGCATTGGCCCCTCCACAGTGGTACCCATGCCCGTGGGATGTTCTGTCCAGACCTCATGATGGCGCCCCTAACATTTCAGTGTCTGTCCATATGCTTGTTTTCCTCCAGAAGCCTTTTAAGTCAGGAACAGATTCTGGTTCCTTGTTCTAGCACATTGCATAGAATATGGATGAACATGCACTAGTGCTTAATAAATACTTGAAGGAAGAATAAATAGATGCATTTTCAGATCCTCCCGGAAGCATCCTCTTAACAAAGATGGGCTGTGGAGGAAAAGCTTGGCCCCCAGATATGATTGAATGTTCTGCTCTGCCCTGGTATTGAGGCAAAAATAGAAAAGGAGACCATACATGAATACACAAAAGAGAAAGCCTTAAATGGTCTTTATTCTTTCATAAAGTCAGAATGTTGAGTGTGAAGTTATTGCCCTTTGCTTGTCTGTAACTGGCATTGCAGCCAAAACACCCTGAGTGCTTAAGAACTATTAAAACTAATATAATCGTGTTGAGATTAGGTCAACAACCAGAACATCATTAGCATAATTCATCCTCAAGAGACCCATTCTGCCTTGACTTGAATTACCCCAGTAAATGAAGACAAAAGAGACAATTTTATCTAAGTGTGCTTTATAAGCTGCCTGAGTTCCCTAGATCAATACCATCTCCCCGCTCAGTTGCATAAAGTCACAGTTTCCCAACTGGGAAATTAATTACTGTACAACTGCTTGTCTTAAATCTGTAAGGAAAGCAGGAAGAAAGCACAGGTCCATTAAAAACTCAGGGTATAGAGCCGAGAAGAGAATGAAATCAGTGGCAAGAGGTTTCAAATTTACTTTTTTAACTATTGTTTTTGTAAAAATGATAGTTGCTCCTTATTTAAAGCAAAAGATCAGGAAATGCAAAAAATATGAATAAGAAAGTAAACTAAAAAAATCACCTGAAATTCCACCATCCAAAAATAACACTTGTGTGAATTCCAAGAACATCATTCCAGAACCTAGTGCCATTAAAACCTTGAAGGAAGAGCCTGTTGAATAAGAATTTGCAAAGAAACAGGTGAATTACTTTTGTAAAACTCCTCTTGAAATAAACAGAGTGACTCTAAACCTGCTGGTTACAATCACATTTTTTAGGTTTCTTCTCTACACATGTATCTAAAATAGAAACAAAATACAAAACTAGAGATTCAGTGAGGTCCTTCTTGAGTTCAGAACATTCAACCAAATGACTCATGCTTAAAAAATGAATCATTTTTTCACACTTTTCAATCAGGAATTCTAAATGTGATGTGTATTTTGAATCCTTACCCATTCTGATACACAGCTTGCCATCAGCCAGCGTGTCTGCATCCATGCTGGGCTTCCTTACCTTGGAACCCTCGCTGCTGTGGAAGGTTTATTTATATTTCCACGTTTGTCAACTGCAAGGGCGGAGGAGGATGGAAAAAAAGAAAGCTCAAGAGACCCTCACAAGCCAATGCAAAGTCCTTGGTATGAACCAGGATTATCTGAAATATGTTATTTCTTACTTAAATATGGGAGTATAATTTCCCGTCTACTTGTACCTAAGGTGCAACAATAAAACTAAATATTTATAAAGTTCCTGTCTTCTAGGGAGCTCAAAGAAAAATATTTATATAAGTGATCTCAGCAGTTCTCCAGCATTCAAATAGGGAAGCTGAAGCATTTCTCATTTCATCTGTTAACTAAGCCTCTTGTGTGGATAGGCTTAATTAAGTAGATGAAAGCTGGCCACTGGTTCAAGTTAATACTGTGAGTCAGTGGCAGAAAAGCCAAAAATAGAACTTTGGTTTCTTTCTTTCTTTTTTTTTTTTTGACTACATACTTTCCTTAGCTCTCACCTCATATCCACTAAAAAAAAAGTAATTTTTAAAGCTACCAGGTCATCATCATGAAACTTTCAGCTGGGCTGATATTTTTCACATGAGCCAGATGCCATGATCCGCTATTAGCCCGATATTATACTCCCTATTTTAATAATGGATGATACCAATGATGATGGTGGCACAGACAAAGAAGTGCATTTATTTTTATTATTAAAAAACTGAAATGGGCTTAACTGAGTTCTTGAGGTTACTTTGAAAATATGTGCCAGTTGGCATTGAAAATCCCTCCATATGAAGATAACAATAAGCAAACCACTTTCTTTGTGCAAAACCTGCACTTCGGTATTATCTATACAACCGTGCTCTGAAATCAAACTGTTTCATCTAGAAAAAGTAATAAAATTTTCTTAGAGGAAAAAAATAATAATACCTTTTTTTCTTTTTATCACTAGTGACCATCTGTTAGAATTTCCATTTACAAGTAACTATGATGTGTATCAATACCGTGGTAGGGAAGAAATTGATTTATACCAGGACTCAGCCTATAGTATTGTAAAGCCTTTTTAAAACGTTGTTTGGGCATTGATGAGAGCAATAGACCCCGGAATTGTGCTCTTTATCAGAGTGATCTTTAGATGAAGAAAAATAACCATGTTCTCTAAATTTAGTTTCTATGGCAGTGAAGCAACTGAAGCTGTCAGTGATTATGGGAGGAGAAATGAGGGGTGATAAAATGTGCTGAGTTAGTCCTAGGAATATCCTAGGACTTGCCTTGAAAGGA
Source organism: Lipotes vexillifer (assembly GCF_000442215.2). Taxonomy (NCBI): domain Eukaryota; kingdom Metazoa; phylum Chordata; class Mammalia; order Artiodactyla; family Lipotidae; genus Lipotes; species Lipotes vexillifer. Next base: position 352,149 of record NW_006784126.1, on the reverse strand, counting down.
ACCTCAAGGACCCTGCAGTCCATACTCTCATCTTGCAGCTGAAGCTAGCAAGTCCTAGAGAGAAGTGAATTGTTATTCAAAGTTACAATGTTTTAATAGATACAAGCAGGAAAGGTGGTTGCCTGACAAAATTAACAATGTTTGGCTCTTCCCACATCCTGCTCTTAACAGTTTTCTTTTGGATGTCTCATGTTCACCACTGGCACTGGTTTACCAAATTTTAACTTCTGTGAACATGTTGGGAGAAAGAAGTCATTGTGAGTACAGTAATATCCTCCTTAGATATTACCCTTCTGGTTATACAGTAGATTTGGTATTTTAAATGCTTGTGTTTCTATGGACTTATGCTTCTATAACCATCAATTTCAAGAAAAGTCTATGTACTTAGTCGAAATAAGCAACCAGCATCAAATTCAAAAACTGAATATGAATGAGACGATTCAGTACCACTTGATTCCAAAATTCCATATGAGGTTTTGGAAAAATTTAAAGAAATCTATACTATAATGAAAAAACATAAAGACTAGAAATATAAAAATGTAATTATTAAAAAACATAATGGGGGACTTCCCTGGTGGTCAGTGGTAAAGAATCCACCTTCCAATGCAGGGGACTCGGGTTCCATCCCTGGTAGGGGAACTAAGATCCCAAGCCCGCGCGCCACAACAACTGAGCTCACGCGCCCTGGAGCCCACAAGCCACAGCTAAAGAGAAGCCTAGGTGCCACCGCAACGAAAGATCCTGCGTGCCTCAACGAAGACCCCGCATGCTGCAAATAAGACCCAAAGCAGCCTACAACATAAAAAATAAAAAATAATGAAAGTCATTACAATCATTACTAACCATAATAAATAATGAAAAGAGGTTCTCTTAAATGCAAAACTGGAATAATTAGCAATTATTTTTCCATGTGGAAACTGGCAAATATAAGACAGTCTGGGAATGAGTGTTAAACTAGGTTTTGAAGCTCCCTAATCAATTCTTGAATAAAAAAGGAAAAATGTGTGTGTTTATTTCCTATGCTGCAAGATTTTATTTCTTTTCATTTTTAAATCTAAGCTCTAGTCGCAGTTCTTTGGAAATTTCCACATTTAAATATCCAAATTAGAAGTTAAAGAAATTAAAGATTAATTAACTTAGAAATTAAAGATTAATCGGCTTAGCCTTACATAAACACAATTTGGTCTTCAAAAGGCATCTTTTTTTCTTTAGGTAATTAAACAAATAAAACAAATAATCAGGTTGACTGTCACTGTTAATTGACCAGATAACTGCTGGTCAATCACCTCACTTACAGCAGAGTTTGCCCAAAAAGAGTCTATCAAAACCCCAGGCCATTACAAAATTAGCCTTAGGAGTAAAACGATTAATAATAATGAGAACACAGGAGCATGACCAGAGGGTAATTTCTAGGGAGCCCTACACCTGAGGAGAATTTCCCTGTATTCACGACCTCTTCATCTCTGCTCTTCACCTTCCCATGTGTTTATGGAAGTTAATATTTGGTAAAACTAATGCCAACAGTGAGCTTGAGACACCAGAAGAATAAAGAATAACTGTTAAAATGAGGATATGGGGAGAACCAAGTATTGATAGCCTTAGAAGTAAAATCATAATAATGATAACGATCATCACAATAATACCAATACGTTTATTAAAGTGACGCAGGCATGTTACATGAATTGTCACATTTAATCTTTAGAGTAACTTTATGAAGTCAGTGTTTTTTTCCTCCCTATTTGAAGGAAACTGGGGGAAAAAACGTTTTTCAACTTCTATAAAAGCAAAGACAACAGGATCTTCTCTCAACTGCAAAGGAAGAAATTTCTTATAATATTAAATATTTATTAATAACCATAAACTGTTACATGTCTTAGAAACTTCTTTACACCTCTTTGTTTTTCTGGGGAAACCATAAACACAGTCCCCCAAATGCTACAAATTATGCAGTCAAGTTTCCCACACTTGGGGAAATCGCATGGGTCAGCACATCCAAAGGGCAATGGATAAACCTCCCCCTGGGAAAACTACCTTCGAGATCATGGTACCTCCCCTGCCAGGTATGTATTTCTTTTACATCTCTTATCAAACAACTCTATTGGTAGTATTTTTATTGAATATAAATAAAATAAACAAAAACCCACAGGAAATCAATTTGCTACAAATATTTGGAGCTTTTCTTGACACAAGTTTCTAAAACTGTATGTGGTTACTGAGTTCCTTGAGGAGTGTCTATATACTAAAATTGGTTCAATGGCAGTGGAACATATAAAAATTTAATGTTAAAAAGTCATGGTGAGGGTGAAGAGGGGAAGTGAAATTTTGAATGAAATTGAAGAAAGTAAGTCATCTTTTTAAAATAGTATTTCTCTTTTATACTCTCTCCTCTCTCTCTCTCCACACGTACACTCAGACACAACTTAAAGTCACTCAGTTAATCTTGTTAGGCAGAATGGTAATTGTCAATCCATTTTTTCCTCCACTTTTCAGATGTTAGGAGAGGAAAACTAAACATGTTGAAAATTTCAACTTCATGTGATATAAAATGAGAGTTGGTGTCTTGTAAGGAATAACTTAGAAAAAAATGAGTAATCTGCTCTCTTCCTCAAGCATATAATCAGTGTTTAGAATTCACAGCAGCAAAAAGTTATAGAGAAAATTGCCATGATCACATTTTGTTTTTCAAATTGTAGGTTAATTCTATGACCCCTAATGACATTAAGGGAGTGAAGGCTTTTAGGTAATTTAGACCATGATACAAACATTAACCAGTTAGTGGGTGTAAAATAGTTTGAAAACCTAATTTTAAAAAGAAAATTTATTTTCTTTTTAAAGAAGAACTGACAAATAATGTTTTATTATTGCTACTTATACTGCAGGACTGTTAAGTCAGGGAAAAAAAACCTAAGGGAGTTTTTAAAAAATCATGATTTGGGATATAAACCAGAGAAATCAAAGTGTCAATTCTATATCTCCAATATTGTTAAAAATCTTTTTTGACTAGCATAACCAATGTTTTGATTTGAAAATATTTTTTAAAATATACCTTTGTAAGGTAGGTTTATTTGTGTGAAGAATATTTAGGAGGCCTAAATATTCCTGGAAAGGGGTTTGACCTGACCTGTGGGATCAGTTTGATCCACCTCCTACAGAGAAGAGGCCAAATATCAGCCAGAACAGACCATCTCCTGCCCTATTCTTCCTTCCTCTTTTCTTTTTTTTTAAGATTTTTTTTTTTTTGATGTGGACCATTTTTAAAGTTTTTATTGAATTTGTCACAATATTGCTTCTGTTTTATGTTTTGGTTTTTTGACCGTGAGGCATGTGGGATCTTAACTCTCAGACCAGGGATCGAACCCACATCCACTGCATTGGAAGGCAAAGTCTTAACCACTGGACCACCAGGGAAGTCCCCATTCCTATTTAAAAATGATGTTTTAATTCAGTCTTGCAGATATTCCTGTAACAATATATTCCCCCAAGGAAATAATAAGTACTCCCAAGTAAAGAACATTAATTTTAATTTGATTCACTGTGAACAACAGCAAACACCATGTGATAAAATGCATGTTATCAGAGGGGGTAAAGTTAGGCAAGCTGTTAAACTATACGGTAGCCACTTAAAGCATATTTATTGTCAATTCTGAATTACCTTTTATATGAAGGAATTACCTGAAAAGTATTTGTCTAAGGTGATGTGAATGCTGTATGTTTCTTTGGTGGCCAAGAATGCAAAAAGAGAGATTAGAAAAAGCAACAGACCGAATCCCACTGAGTGAGTCAGAAGGGTGAAAAATGTGTAAAAAAGGACAAGGGTGACAAGGGGCATACCAGAGTCCTGCCAACATCAGTCTCATGGCTTCAGCCCACATTATCGCCACCTCTGTTGGATCACCCATTTTAAGGTGACTCTCCATCAATTAGAGCCATTTCCCCGAGTTGGCTAGTTGGCGGTATCTCACAACAGAGCTTCTAAACCAGGAGAGCCGAAGCTTGGAATGTTCCAACAGAAAACAGAAACTTAACTAGATGATCCAAGACAGCTCTGCCCAGCTAACATGAGCTGGTGCAAAGAGATGATTGTAGGAGTTGAGTTTATTTAAAGACTCGGCCTGAAAAGGAAAATGAAAGATTAAGACAAAATTTAAGGTATATATGATATATGACATCAGACTTGTGAAGAGTCTTCTAGGAAGTTTTGGTTAGAAGAAAGATTTCCATCTATAGGAGAAATTTTAGGTTGGGGAGCACCAGAAAAATCAGAACGTTTAAGAATATTGTGATTTTTACGGAAGCAACATTTTAAAATTAAGAGATGCTACTCAAATATTTAATAGAAAGAAATCTTCACAGCATACATTCTCTAATGGAGAAGTTTGTTTTTTTTTTTACTCAGCCTTTTGTCAATAGCCACTAGAATTTACAAGTTTCTGGATTTTTTACCAATGATTAAAAATTATCAGAGCAGCTGGTGTTCATGAGAACTTCTAAACAAGCACACATAAAGTTTTCACATGTATTGTAAAACAAAACCTTTCTAAGAAATCATCATGGTTACACAACCCTATGAAAGAATATGTCCTTAGTTTGTTGGGATTAATCCCTTTAAACATTTTTTTATTTGAAATTTGTGAATTTTTTATTTAGATTGAATTCCAGGATGTTATTTTATTCATTATACTTTTGAGAACCTATTGTGTGCCTATACTTCTAGATGCTGGAGATATTGCTGAAAAAGCCCCATTTAAAAAAAAAAAAATCCATTCCCTCATGGAGCTTGCATTTTAGTGATTTAAGTAACTCAGGGAGCATCAGAAGAAGAATCAAATTACAGTTAGTCAAAAACCTGACAAGATTTCCTCTTTTGAGCGGATACAGCACACATTTTTCTTTAATATAAAACCATTTTTGAAATATTGTCACTTTCTTATTTTGAGCTCCAACAAAAGAAAGAACAAAATGAGGGCCTCCATTCTGAATAAATAGTGTTGAAATGTTTTGCTCCATGTGGTAAGAATTATCGGAACATGGAGAGTAACTAAAACAAAGCAAAAATTGGGGGGAAGAGTATTTATATAAGAGAGAAGTGCATCAAGATACTCTTAGCGGAGCCAAGACACAAAGTTTAAACCACCGTAAAGAAATAATGCATCCAGGCTCTAAAGAAACAAATGGAGATGTGCCATTCTGAGCAGGACTAGAGCAGAGAGAGGGTGAAATGCCAATGCATTTCATTATGTGATGCTCCAAAGCAGAGCTGTTTCAACTCATCAAATTAATTTACTAGGAAGCAAATTCAGCCAACCAAATGAATGTTTAGGTATGACAGTTTGAATCATTAACTGTGCAATGTAAATATTTTTATCTTCTCCTGTCTTATATTTCCTCAAATTGCTTGACACACAATCACTCTTTGGATCCTACTCTTTCACCTCACTTCTGAAGTCTTATTTCCTCTATGTCCTGACATCACCCTCTAGACTTCTGCCCCTGCAACACACACGCACACACACACATGCACACACACACGCGCGATTAAAATACATCTCCAATTTCGTCATATATTTCATAACCACATGTTTAAGAATATCTGTATGTTGTGGGAGAGCTGTATTTGCCCAGAAAACATACATCTTTCTAATATCTATATAACCAATTTATGCAAAAGTTAAAACTCAGTTATTGAGTCTACATTTGAAAACAGAATACAATTTTTAGGAACACAGTAGAAATTGAAATCTTTTTTTTGATACCCATATTCTCCCTAGCCAGTTATTGTGAATCTTCTGAATACTCTGAAAAGTATGATGAAATAATCTCTTTATTCCCCTACAATCCTTGTCTACTTAGAAAATTGAAATGTTTGATTTAAAGCAGATTCAGATTTGAATGCACTATTTCAGTGTTTTCAAGTACAGGTACACTTGGCTTCGCAGCATATAGATTACCTTGGAAGCATTTTCAAATGGCATGTACTTTAAATGTATGGTACTGAATTAAATAAACCCAGCTTGTGATGTAGTGATGAAAGTGACTAATTGTCATTTATGATTCTTTTTCCCTCTGTCCTTCCTCCTTCTCCACACCTTTTGTCTCCCCCTCTCTCTCTCCCTTCCTTTCTTCCTTCCTTGTTTAATTTCTACAAGCAGACCACACCTGTAGGTAACGAGGTATGGTTTCAGTATTTTAGAAAAAGAAGAGCATGGACTTTGGAGCAGAGGACCACCTGGAGCTGAATCTCAGCCCTGCCACTTGCCAGATGTGCAACCTTAAGGAAGTTAGTTAACTTCTCTGTGCCTCATTTTTTATCCCTTATAAAATGTGGATAAAATTAAAGTTATCTCATAAGATTGTTAGGATTAAATGAGCTTATACTTATAAATTCCTTAAAGCCTGGCACTAGGAGGTCTTATTTAAGTAAATGTTAAATAAAATAAATAAATAAGCCTAAAGACAAAACTGCTCTTCACTTAGAAATAATTTCTCTAGAAGAAAACTATGGAAAGTTAGTCAAGCCACCCAGTTTTTGTTTACCTCCTCCATCGCACCAACCTTGCCCAACAAATATATTCTATTTCAAGAAACTGAAATTGATCCCTTCTTGTCCATTTAATTCACATTTGTAAATAAAAATTTCAGAAGTTATTGTTTTCACTCCACTGGTCATTAATATAAGGCAGGATTCCTTCTGAAATTAAATGACTTTAGAGCAGCAGAGGGGAAAGAGAGAAAAGTATAGCAAAAGTGACTAAAAGTGAAATAGAGGAGTGCAGAAGAAAACATTAAAAACAACCTATAATTAAAAGCATGCAAAGAGTCCTGTTGCCCTTGGCTGACTCCAAAAACACGGTTCCAAGAGAAGTGGTCTGCTCTTAACCATAAATACAGAGGTGAAGAGCTCCAGGGCAAATCACATCAAAGGCAAAGGGAATGAGCTGGTGCGAAGGGGCCCCACCCAACCTCCCAGGACGGGCTGGGTTTAACATCGTCCGGCAGACTAACCAAACCAGCAGCTTTGACCGTAAGTGCAAATTTTCACCAACTCTGGCAGATGAGCCTCTAAGTGGAGTTACCGGCAGTTACTCTTGAAGATCAAGGAGCACACTGAAATTAGACCTTGCATTCCTTTGTCTCTTGAGTGGTGACTGCTTGGGACCCTTGAGTTTGACTGGGATGAATAAAGCCCCTCTCAGACTTGCAGACTCCCCCTGAGGCTTTTGACATCACCCCACAAGCACTCGCTTTCTGTGAGCTGCGTCATGTTGCCCTCTGACCTGATGGAAAGATCTAGTGCCTGAAAGTGTTCTGAGATAGCTATTCATTTGTAGGAAAGTTAAAATACAAATCTGTGGGCCTAGGAAATCGTTTTGAACCAGTCATTAATTCTGGAAATTTAAAATGTGAGTTTTGGGGGTTATTTTTTTTATTGTTCCTTAATTCCCAATTTACTAAATCACTATTCAAATCTATGCTAAAAAAAAAAAAAAGGACAATATGTAGCAAGAAACAAGCCAGAAGTATTTTTTAATTTACATTTACCAAGAAAGGGATAGCAATTTCCTTTGAGGTCAGGAGAAATGTAATTTCTCTGTGTAGTAGAGAAATCTGGTTCCATAGGGTTCTGCTGACAATACAGTGCCTGTCATTCTTGGGATCAATCCCCTTAGCTACAATCAACCACCAGCTTTATTCTGAATGTACCTATTTCAGAGCAGAAAATCCTTCTAATTAATTTAAATTATGAAAACTTTCTGGCACAAAAAAAGAATAATATAACACACATTTAAGTAAAGATGGTTAACTGAACACTTGATTTGCCTGGCCTCTCTCTCTCCTGAAATGCACTAACATGGTTTCTCAAAGGCTTAAACGCACAAAGAAAAAGAGAATGTTAGGGGAGAAAAGAACAGCATACTTTTGGAAACCATAAAGCATATGGATCGATGGTAACCAACTTAGCAAATCTGAGAAAACTAAATCCTAACCTGGCAATAGAGAAAGTCTATTTCTCTATTGAAAGGAGAAAAGTGACTTAAATCCAAGCATCTCCAAATGACCAAGCACAGTGAATTCCATATACCTCTGCAAGTGAAGGTGATGGGCTGGGGAGTACAGTGAAAATAGCAAGATTCTGAACATTTAGGAAGTAGCTGGATAAAAAAATCCCCTCTCTTCTACTCACCTGTGTCAATGACCCTCATCTGTTCTAGCCCCAAACTGAAGGTTTATTCTCCAGAAAGGGGAACAGAGCAACTCGAATTGGGGAAGGAGGTGAGGGGACCAGGCAGCACTGAGGGCAACAGCCCTGGAAGGGAACAGGGGGAATACATAAAGTACAGACTGTCAGATTACAGTTTTGTCTCCACTAGCTTCTAGAATGCTGAGAACTGACTTAAACTCACCAGACAGAAGATCATCCACTGGAGAATCTACTCAGCCTAAGGATGTGGATGTTGATGTTGGGCGCTTCCCAATAAAACTGCCAAGTCAGGTCACCCCACAGTATACATGTCCCACTAGACCCTAGAACTTCCCATTCACTCCCCAACTTTCAGTATGAATGAACTGCAAAAGATCACAAGGTATTTGAGGAAATTCTCTACTGTTCTAAAATGAAAGTCAGAGAGGGAGAAAAAAAAAAAAGAAAGAAAAGAAATCATCAAAAAAATGCAACTTGAGGAAATGGAAGCTATCCTCAGAAAACAAAATAAAATAAAAATTTGTCTTTAATATCCTCAGAGAGCTAAGAAATAATATAGCATCTGTGAAAACTGGCAAGATGCCATAAGAAAGAAACAATCAGATAATAAAAGGAATCTGAGAGATTAAGAATAAAATACAGTAAATGAAAAGCTCAAAAGAAGGCATAGAGAATAATGTTTAAAAAACCCCAAAACAAAAAATAACAAAAAACACACAAGAAAGCAAAGCAAAAAAAAAGAGAGATGAAAATAAGATGCAAAATAACTATTTTTAATAACACCAAATTAGCAAAGAAGCCTTTATCCAAATAACAGAAGTTCCAGAAAAAGAAAGCAGAGTAACTTGACTGGGGAGGAGGGGAGAGTTATCAAATAATCCAAGAAAATCTCCCAGAACTGTAGAAATGGGTCCACTGGGTCCAGGATGAAAATAAAATTATACCAAAGAACATCATCATGAAATCACTAAAACATGCATGGGATGAAAACAATCTGAAAATTGCCTGAGAAGGGAAAAAAATTGTGTAAAAAAAGTGAGAATTGGATTGAGTCAAACTTCCCAGTAGCTCACTGGCATAAAGTCATTAGAGCAAAGTCATCAAATTTCTTAAGGAAAATTATTTCCAACCAAAAATTTTACACCCAGCCAAATGACCAAATAAGGATAAGGTGACCAATAAAGAATTTCCAGATTTGCAAAATCTCAAAAACTTATCTCCTATGCATCTTTTCTCAAAAATATTCTGAAGGAAATAAAGCAAGAGCCATGAATCAGGGTCTCAGATATGGGAGAGACAAAGGCAGAGCCCTCCAAGAGTTGGATGGGGAGAGATTCAGAGATGATGACTCTGTCACAGAAAGGAATCAGTCCATATGGGCATGGAACAGAAGACTCCAGGAGAACTTCCAAAACTCTGAAACTGATGGGGTACCTGTTGTGTTGGAGGTTTTGAGAAAAAATTTAGACTTCTGAGAGTTTAAAGATAGATATGTGCCACATACATAGAAAACTAAATGAATAACACACATAAAGCAAAAGTTAAGAATTTTAGCTTTTACAGTTAGGTCTGTGATGGATCTGAATTAATTTTTGTGTATGGTGTGAGATAAGGATCTAAATTCTTTTTTAAAATTATTTATTTTTAGTGTTTTGGCTGTGTTGGGTCTTAGTTGAGGCACGCGGGATCATCTGTGAGGCATGTGGGATCTTTTTTTTATGTTGTTGTGGTGCACGGGCTCCAGAGAGAGAGGGCTCTGTAGTTTGCGGCACGCAGGCTCTCTAGTTGAGGCGCCCGGGCTTAGTAGTTGTGGTGCGTGGGCTTAGTTGCCCTGAGGCATGTGGGATCTTATTTCCCCGACCAGGGATCTAAACTCTGTCCCCTGCACTGGAAGGCAGATTCTTTACCACTGGACCACCAGGGAAGTCCTAAAATTCCTCTTCTTGCATGCAGATATTCAATTGTCCCAGTATTGTTTATTGAAAGGCCTAGCCTTTCTCCCCAAGGAATTGCCTTGGCACCTTTGTTGAAAATCAATTCACCATAAGTGTAAAGGATACTACATTATCTTGATTACTGCAGGCTGACACTACCTTTTGAAATCAAGAATTCTAAATTCTCCAACTTTCTTTTCTTTTTCAAAATTGTTCTAGCTATCCTGGTCTTTTGCATTTCCATATATATTTTAGGATTGGTTCAGCAAGTTTTGCAAATCTTCTGCTAGGGAGAATTGGGAGAGAATTGCCATCTTAATATTAAGTCTTTCAATCCATAAACATGAAATGTCTTTCCATTTATTTAGATCTTTTGTAAATTTTCTCAGCCAAGTTTTATATTTTTTCTTCTACCTATCTTGCTCTTCTTTCGTTAAGTTTATTCCTAAGTATTTAATTCTTTTGAATGAAATTATGAATGAAATTGTGTCCTTAATTTTATTTGCAAATTGTTGGTAGTATATAAAAATAAAATCAATTTTTATGTATTGATGTTGTATCCAACATTGCTGAACATGCTTATTAGTTCTAATGGAATCCTTGGGTTTTCTGAATACAGAGTCATGTCACCTGAATAAATAAAAGTTTACTTCTTTCTTTTCAAACTGGATGCCTTTCATTTTCTTGCTAGAACCTCCAATGCAATGTTGAATAGAAGTAATAGGAGTGGATATCCTTGCCTTGTTCCTGATCACAAGGAAGGAACATTCAGTCTTTCATCATTAAGTACAACGTTAGCTATAGGTTTTTCACAGATGCCCTTTATCAAGTTGAGGAAGTTTCCTTCTATTTCTAATTTGTTGAGATATTTTTTTCATAAATGGTATTAATTTTGCCAAATATTTTTTCTGTAACTATTGAAATGACCATATGGTGTTTTGTCCAGCTTTATAGTTGCTTTTAGGGAGAGGATTTTTTTTTTTTTTTTTTTTCCGGTACGTGGGCCTCTCACTGTTGTGGCGTCTCCCGTTGCGGAGCACAGGCTCCAGACGCGCAGGCTCAGTGGCCATGGCTCACGGGCCTAGCCGCTCCGCTGCATGTGGGATCTTCCCAGACCGGGGCACGAACCAGTGTCCCCTGCATCGGCAGGCGGACTCTCAACTACTGCGCCACCAGGGAAGCCCTCAGTTTAAAAAACTGTCTATATTCCAACTAGAACGTATATTCTACTAAGAGCTAGGAATTTGTTCTCACTAGCTCATTGCTGTGACCCAAGGACAGCAGTTCATGTCCTGGCAAACACTTAATGTCCAAGAAATATTTGTAGAATTCGTAACGGAGTAGATGAAATTTTAGCCTGAGTTTCAGTCACATTATCCTGATAAGATCTTCCTCTTTTATACTCTATCTCCCCAAAGCTTTCGTAATTCCCAGTAGTATGAAGCCTCAGTTCTCCATATTTGGAGGTGAAGTGTGCCATGCTCTCCCTCCAGTTCATTTCTATTCTTCTTAACGTCTGTAGCACTATTCTAGCTCTTTATCATTAAAATTTTTGGCTAGTGAAATTCCCTGAGTTTCCCATTTTTCTAGAAATAGTTTGTTTTGGCCCAAGTTTGATCTCTTATTTACTTCTTAAATCTTATTTTGATAGAAAAAAATCCTCCATATTGGAACTAACACTTTTCAGGTCTCTGAAACCAGAAAAGGGGTATAAATTTCACAACTTCACCCATTTATTTGGGCTCAGCATCTCCTCCAACACCTCACCTAATTTTTAAACTTAGGCATTGTAAACCCTGTTCCTTATAAAGTTAAATTTGAAAATACAGACTCCTACACCTAGTAACATTAGAAAACTCCAAAAAGAAAACTAAATACAAGGCTTTAAAAATTTTTATTCCTCCTTGCATATTTAGCCAAAATGGTCTTTTAATGTTAAAGTTCCACAAAAATATTATGTTTATTTGACTATTCTTCATTTAAAAAAAGTTGTGTTTTTTATTATAAGTATTAAAGTGGAGAAGAATGCTCATTTCCAAAAGCAAGAATGTGACCTAATTAGACTTATTCCTTGCTTTCGTCTTAAAGATTTTTGTTGTGCCAGAGAACACCAATTAAAGCGTGTCCATTTATTGTATTAAAAAGAATACAAGGAACGGTTGGTTTTTCATGTAAGCAATATTGCCCTGAGAAATGCTACCAGGAAATATTTACTTGAACAGAGTATGGAGAAGCAGGTTATTTCTATCCCTGGAGCATATGGATGTTTTAAATATGTCATGAGACTGTTATTTGGCTGACTAAAGTCAGATCTCCACATGACAAATGCACCAAGCCAATTGCACTAGAAAATGTTTGCTGGTTTTAGATTAATTCAGCTGTCAGGGTGGTGGAGAGATACAACAGAGAATCAAAAATCACTTAGGATCAACAGTATGCCTACCAAAATAGAATTAATTTTTAGTTCTCCAGGTTTTTTTTTTCACAATACAGAAAATATAAAAAGAAAATATGAACCCATTGCCCACAGTATATTCTAATGATGAGGATACTATTATTGTTATTGTCACTTTCAGTGGAACAGTTAATATAATTCATAATTACATATAAAATAGCCAAAATTCTCCTTTCCTGGAGATAGTCATACATTGTTTTATTAAAATCAACTCACCCCTTCTGAAATGAGTTTAAACTGTTTTCAGTTCACTAGAGAGATTTTTCAGGTGCACACAGGGGCAAATGGAAACAGGTATGTAAACATACATGGAGGGAAGGGGGAGGAAGGGAGAGTAGACCAGCGCACCTTTCATTCCTCCGTCTACCTGCAGCCCGGAGATCAAGCTGTCATGCGTGTATCTTTTCAGCACATGGAAGAGCTTTCACTAAGTTGGTACAAAACCTAAGTGCATGTAATTTTCCTGGAGGAAAGTTCCCCAGTGTACCTGTGCCTGCAGATGCCATTCCAGTAGGTTTGCAGGCTACTGTCCTCCAGGAAATACGAAATAAATTAATTAGATGAGCTAATGTAAGACTTATACAGAAACGAGAGCGATCAGCAATGTTTTGCGGGCCAGTAGGGTCAACAGCCACTGAGAAGACAGAGACTTCCAGGTCTCAGTGGAAGTTGAGGAGGGAAAGTCTGTGTTCATCTTTAGAGAATCCCTAAACTTGAAGGAGGAAGATGAACTTGGGTTGGTTTTCTTTACTTATTCATTTTATATATACTATACATATGTATGTATAGTGTATAATGAGAGATAGCAAGGTTATTGAAGGAATGGATTATTGCAGCTGAAAAGGGAGAAAGGTCATAAGACAAGGTCAGGGACACAATAGGACCGTAAACTCTTTTACTGAGATATCCGAACACTTAGGTCCCTGGGCTCCTGCCTCCACCAAGCATAAGCCTGAGGGCATCGCAAGATGTTTTTTTCTTAGGGTATCTTTTGACACACAAGAGAAAGCGGTTAATTTCCTGATCCAAGGGGTATAGTCCCTTACTCCTACTCATATTTGCGTCCAACAAATCTTTCTCCTAGCTCTGCCTCTCCTTTTAAACTGGGAGTCCTAGAACATGAGTGCCCGTTGAAAACCCTCCTTCACTAATTATACTCACTCAGCTGCTATCTTCAACCTGAAAATGATAAATATGTATCAACTGACTACATACTGGTCACTCAATAAATGTTTTGGGGATGAAGAGTAAAGGGTGAAGGATAAAAATGCAAACATGAAACTCAATCCCTTACTGAACAAACTCATTCTGTTTGGAATTTTTTAAATTCCAAATGTTTTTGACTGGTAAAACATCTATATCCATAATGTATGCTGTTGTGTACAGGATTTAATACCATATTCTGTATCAGAAAGCCAACAGATAACTGGGTTAAATTTTTTTTGTGTTTCTTTTGTTTCTTTCTTTTTTTTTGTATGTTCTGGATACAAATTCACAATCATTAGTTTCTCTATTCATAACTTGTTTTCCAATTATGAACCTACCAACTCTTTCACCTTTTGTTAGCTTTTAAATTATTTATTGATTTATTGATTTTTGGCTGTGTTGGGTCTTCGTTGCTGTGCGAGGGCTTTCTCCAGTTGTGGCGAGCGGGGTCCACTCTTAATCGCGGTGTGCGGGCCTCTCACTATTGCGGCCTCTCTTGTTGTGGAGCACAGGATCCAGAGGCGAAGGCTCAGTAGTTGTGGCTCACGGGCCTAGTTGCTCCACGGCATGTGGGATCTTCCCAGACCAGGGCATGAACCCGTGTCCCCTGCATTGGCAGGCAGATTCTTAACCAATGCGCCACCAGGGAAGCCCTGTTAGCTTTTAAATCATTTGTAACTGGGGAAATGTCTTGAACTCAAGTATAATATAAAAGAATTATGATCAGTGCCTGCTCTGGACATATGGCTTCATTTAGAGTGTTTACAGTTATTAAACTTTATGAAAAATATAATTGAAGTAATATGAACATAGAATAAAGTTTATATGAGTGTTTGTAAATCTCTTTAAATTTATTAAAAACAACCTATAGTGATTTTCTCAAATGTAAACAATGTTGATTTTCAAATGTCAAAAGTTGCTCTTACAATCATGTTCTTTCTTCAAATGGAGCCAAATGGTGTAGTAATCAACACTGTGCAATATTATTTTAAACAAAATCTAAGGCTGCAAACAGAAAATATCTTATTATTTCTATTCTTCTTTAAAGGTTAAACGTCTCTTAACTCTGTCATTTATTGGTTTAAAGTATGCGTTTCAATATTTAGATATATTATTTCTTGGACTAGTTAACTGATTTTTTTCCTGTGAAATCTCTTCTTTACACATCAGCAACTGAATCAAATTAGATATCAAATAATGTGGCCTACAAAATTAAAAAAAGATATAATTCTGAGGGTTTTTTTTTACTAGGAATAAATAAGCACATCATTTAATGTTTGGGGTTCTGCTTTAGAGTAAAAGCATGTTATTACATTTGAAACTAAAATATGTATTAATTCTGTGTCAAGCTTATTCCATTTATCCTATATAAGCTTGATTTTTAAACATAAATATATTTAAGAACAATAATACCAATAAATATCCTCAAAATTATAAACCACTTAAAACAAGTTTTCTAATCTACCAATGCTAAGATTTAAATGAATCTCTGTAAGCATGGCCAAACGTACCCATAGGCACATCCTTCTACAGGAGCCAAAAAGCATAGCTCAAAGGGATTTAAAATGAAGGCGGGCATCATGGCACATAGGCTGTTGAACTGATGTCATCAGGCAGGTCTTAGGACTGAAAGATGAGTCATTCTACTCACTGAAGCTTTCCACTGAAACAATCACCTGTTTTCCTGAAAGATCCTTTACTGAACTTAAGAGGAAGCAATCCCTTTCTCTGCTGAACACATTGGGGAAAGCATGGTCCACAGAAGAAATTCCTGTTTTGAAGTTTTGGAGCCAAGAAAACCAGAGAAAAGCTGAAGCAGTCAGCAGGTGTAAACAGGAGGCAACACAAAGCAATAAGCAATTGAATTCAGAATAGGATCCAGAGCAAGAGGAATACGCAACCACTATATTAGCATCTTCCTCAGGAATCATTGAAACAACTGAAGAAAATGCTAGATTTCCCAAACGACATAGGATGGGGACTCAAACTATTTTATTTAGAAAACATTCTGGAAAGGTGTAAACCAAACTGTTAAACACTTTTTATTGGAAGGGGGATATTGTTTTTTACCTTCTATATTGTTACATCGTTTAAAAATAAGCATGAATTATCTTTATAAACATGAAAATCAGTAAAGATATTTTCATGATCATTATTTTTATGTATTGGTTTAAAATCATAACATAGTGAAAATTTAGCTGATGGTGTTTTTTATTTTTAACTATTTATTTGGTTGCGCTGGGTCTTAGTTGTGGCAGGCGGGCTCCATAGATGCAGCTCATCAGCTCCTTAGTTGCAGCAAGCATGTGGGATCTAGTTCCCTGAACAGGGATCAAACCCGGGCCGCCTGCATTGGGAGTGCAGAGTCTTATCCACTGCGCCACCAGGGAAGTCCCGATGGTGTTGTTTAGAAGGTAGAAACTTTGTCATTCTGACTCTCTCTGCTGGCTGGCCAACAGGACCAATGAAGCAACCTTCCTCCCTGCCACATATTCTAGGAGACTCTGGTGGGGAGCAGAACAACAGCATCTCTTCATTAGAGACTGTCAGTTGCAGAGGAAGGACCATATTGCTGGTCATTTCTTGGTCTGGAGGGAATCAGGTGACTCTTGGTAAAGACGGTTCTTCCTGGAGAATTCCTAGTGTGAAGGCACTCAGAATATGTCACCCAATGTTCTCCTGAGGCCCATCAATGGTATCTCATGCATGGTTGTTTTTAACCTTAAATTTGATAAATGGATTAAGAGCCTCAGTTTACCAAGCGACAAAGCCTCAGGTCTTCCCTTCTTGTGTCTGTCTGGAATTTTCCAGGAAACAGAAGGAGTGTGTTATGTGCAGTCAGAGCTAGCTCATTGGTCACTTAATACCAGCAAATGCTTTGCCTTCAGGAAAGGCATCTGCCCCACAGCCACGCTAGGAGACACACGGGGTGATACTGACTCCAGTGTGATCTTCTCGGGGCCCATTTTCCCCTGCAGATGCCAGAGCTCTTCTTTCCTGCCTCTTGGTCCATGGAGTTTCAGTGGTGTTGGCTGCCTCAGCTAAGGGATGCCCACAGCTGTGTGAATCAGAACCTGGCTTCTGCTAACCTGGGACAGATTTCATGCTCCCATTTCTGCCATCTCCTGTCTGAGATCTTTGCTCCCTGAAATATGCCTCCTGATACCCAGTGTTGACCGCTTTCTCTCTGCCATTTGGAAAACACTGTCCTCTCCCTGTGTCCAGCTCTTTCAAAGAGAAGTTCTCACAGTCGAGAAATAGCCCCGGTGGCAATTTATACTGTTCTTCTCTTTTGTCCCTATGGCAGCCTCACGTTGTAAAATAAAGCAGTCAAGCACTGTTACTGAGTCTAACTGCCACACAGTTTACTACTGGATATTTTCCCCCAAAGGCTCCTCTTGTGCTTTCCTGCCATCTGTCTCCACTTCTACACTCACCATCCCCCTCACCGTACTCCGTCTGTCCATTGGCATATCTCCACTCAACTAAACCCAAACTCTGAACTAATTTTAAGGTCTTTGGTAGGGGTGTTATGTAAATGAAAGCATGTGGCTAATTGCCTTCTAACATTCTGTGACAGAGAAGCTTTGAGGATCTGTTTGGCGATGTACAAACACACCCTCCAGAAAGATGTCAGCTGTGGTCAGAGGTAGATTTACCATGTTGTTAATGAATCTTAATCTTTAGGGCCTCTCACTGTACCCGTTCTAAGGCTTGCTGTGTTCTCTGGATGACTAGAGAAGGAGTGGCCCTAGCCATGAGCAGGAAGCAGGAAGTACTGCCCAGCCTGGTGGTCACCCTCTACAACCTGATGGTGGTACTGGGACTGCACTGGTACTAGCGGCTACCAGGAATACTACTGTATCATCCTGGGACTCCAGATATAAGCTCAGGCCTCCAGACCCTATCTTTGAGCCCAAGGAGATGTCTCCCTGCTTATGGGCAACTATGACCGAGAATTCAGGAATATTTTCTGTCCATCATTTCAGGTACTGCCCACCGGGAAGAGGGAGCAGCAAAGACCTAATAAAAGTGAAATATCTGCTGTGGCAGGGGTTATCAGGGTCCATATCCAGTGATATTGGAGTTTTCTTCTAATTTTCTTGACCAATGCCTGAGAAAGAAACTCAGATGTGGCATTACCGGTAACGAATGAAGAAATTGCAAGAAAGCTTTCTGATCACTCAGTTTCCATCAATCATGATAGAGGAAAGAATGAACTATATTTCTAGTCTTTCTAGAAAAAGTATTACAAAAAAAATGTTCATATGAAGAGATAAAGTGTACGCAGCCCGAAAATGCAGGAAAAAAACTTATAAGAGTGTTAGGCAGATTATTGTCATCATAAATCATCAACATCACTTATTTTGTTGTGCTATTTTTCTTTTTAAAATATAGTAATTTTTTGTGATTTATTTTCTCATTCTAAATACTCACATTCACAGCTTATTTTTGTATTCATAATTTTGTGTTCTTGTTCTTAAAGAAGGCCTAGCCACCTGGCACTAGTCTGTTCAACACAAGCTGTTGTCTGGTTCCCATTCAGGCTGTGACTTAGCAAGGGCTGACCCTGCAGGGACAGATGCAGAAGACAGAAGTGTTTTTAATTTTGACGAGGTTTAAATTAATTAAGTCAATTAACCACAAGTGTAATAATTTATATCAGGACTCTCAAGTCTCTTCCACTGATCTATATGTCCATTCTTGAGCCAATATCACATTGTCTTGATTACTGTGCCTTTGTAGTAAGCTTTGAAATCAGGTAGAAGTCCACCAATGTTATTTTTCTTTTTCAAAATGTTTTGGCTACTCCATGACTTTTGCATTTTCATATAAATTTTAGGATCAGCCTGTCAATTTCTACAAAAATTCCAGTTGGTATTTTGACTGAGATTGCATTGAGTTTATAGATACATTTGGAGATAACTGCCATCTTGCAATATTGAGCTTTCAACCAGTCAACACAAACTATATCTCCATTTATTTAGATATCTTTAATTTCTCTCAGCAATATTTTATAGTTTTCAGTGTACAAGTCTTGTATATCGTTTGTTAAATCAATTCCTAAGCATTTTACTCTTTTTGACGCTAATGTGAAATGAAATTATTTTAATTTGTAGAATGTTCACTGGTAGTATATAGAAATACAATTGATTTTGTACATTGACCTTGTCTCCTCCAACTTTGCAAAGCTCACTTAGTAGTTCTAGTAGCTTTTTTTTAGATACCATTTAACTTGCTACATAAACGGTCACGTCACCTGAAAGTAATGACAGTTTCACTGCTTCATTTCCCATCCAGATGCCTTTAAAAAAAATTTTTTTTTTTTCCTGATTGCGATGGCTATAAACACCAGTACAGTATTAAATAGAAGTGATGAGTATAGGCATCTTTGTCTTATTCTCAGTCTCAGGGGCAAAGCATTTAATCTTTTAGCATTTTAGATGGTGTTAGCTTTTTTTGAAGATGTCTTTAGCAGGTTGAAGAAGTCTCTTTCTCTTCCTAGTTTGTTGAGTTTTACCATGAATGAGTATTGAATTTTGTCAAATGAATTTTCTGAATCTACTAAGATGATCATGTCGGTTTTTTGCTTTATTCAATTAATATGCTATGTAACATTAATTGTTTTTAGATGTAAACCAACCTTGCCTTCCAATGTTATATTTTTAATACCAAGAATGTCTTTCTCAAGGACCTGGGAGCCATCCCATTAAAACATAATCATCTAGAAAGACTGCACCTTTATCTCCTAGTCTCTATGAAAAGGTAGGGAACTAACCTCAATAAGCACCAATTAGCAAACAGAGATGGCCTAATGGCATTGACTAACCTCCCCAATAATGCCCAACAGTACTTTTCACCACCTCACTTCAGTGCTTAAAAGTTCTCTTACCTTTTGTTTCAGTGGAGGTTAAGTTCAATCTCTTTCTCCTCTTATAGTAGTATTTTAATAAAGTCTCCCTTGCCTGTTTAATCTGCTCAGTGCAGTTTTCTTACATTATGATAGCTTTCATAAGGAGAAAGGAGCATGGGTTCTCCCTTTGGTGGTTTCAGCTGTGGAACTGAAGTCACTATCCACTGAAGAGAGTCTTAATAAAAGGCAACTATCTCTTTGCTGGTTAAAAGGTAGAGACCTACAGAAGGGGTGATAGAATGTTGATGTAAACTAAGAAGTATTGTGATTCAATTACAGTGTTCTCATTCTTTTTGAGAGTCTCTAGTTGCATATTATAATTTAAATGAAAACAACTACTTAGCTTTATCCCCTTAAAATATGCTATTGATAGAAAGGCCATTTTCCCCTCTCCCTGGGCTTTCCCAACAGCACCCCCAATAGTTTTAAAGGAATTACAAGGGCAAAGAAGCTAAGAGTCTGAGATAACTTGGTATAATTGATGACCCAAAGGAAAACACCACATATTAAACAGTGATTTAAATGTTATTCAACCGATAAAATTGTGCCACTGTAGTATGTGCTTGCCTGTATCTCTGTTTCTCCTCAATAATTATGCTTCAATAAAAAAGAATAGTCTTCCAAATAGTAGTCATTATATAAAAAACAATCACATCATTAAATTTAGATAATTTGGAAATAGTCATAAACAGAGAAATAAAAGTTAAATTAAAAGTATTGAAGGATAATGTAACTGAGGTTTTTTGGTTTCCTCAGTGAGGGCAATATTTATTCTTGCTCTAAGATCTTGATATGACAAATGTTTTCCAGTGAATTATTCACCCAACAAAAAGCAGTCAATTTCTCTTTGCTCTGTTCCATAGAGCTTGAGGGTGTTTATAGATGGAAAAAAAAAAAAGAACACAAATGTCATATTGAAATCATTAGGTGGGAGATTTTGGTCTTTTCGTTTTCTCTTAATACAACGATTTTTCTTTTTAAAGGTTAAATCATACTACTTTACAAATCATAAACAGCTTTGAGGATTAGAAAAAAGTAGACCTTTAAGCAGTCTTCTTTGTTTAGTCAAAAATGACTGGCTAACCTCACCCTAGTTCTCTGAGGCACAGTACTACCAAGTCTTAGAAAAGCAAATCAGCAAAAGGCCTGACCCATGCATCTCAGTGATCCTTACACACCTAGGTGTCCCCTCCAACCATGTTTAATCTAAACCAAACATTGCATAGTACCAAAATAAGACCTACTTTGTTTTTCTAAAACCCATATTACTTTGTCAGTGTGTAATATATTTGGGATTAAAGGTTTTTCCTTATTAGAACTATTCAGGAAAAACGTCTAGACTACCCCCAAATCAAAGGATACTGTTTGCTGTGAGTGATCAAATCCCTCTCTGAAATAATACTCGTCCCCTCCGTCTGTATATTGAAAATTACAGAAAAATTAATAATGTAAAATGCAATCGATGCTGAATTATTACCCAACAGACTAAGTTAAGTGCTTAAGATACCAACAAAGCAGATGAACCAGAAATTACTAAGAAATTTTAACTGTGATGAATTTATGCAGCATTTCAAAATAAGAGAATCTAGAAAAAGTCATTGTAATTTCAGTATTTAGGTGTTTTATGACCTTCTGAAAAAATAAATTTTCTTTTGAATTACATATGGGGCTGTCATCACAATCTTTTTAGTATTTGGAGCTTCTAAAATTCTCAATCCAGCCCTGGATACAAAAACTCTAAACACAGAGGGTTAAGGCATCAAAGATGAAAGCTAGTACACTCACAACTATTTATATTGCAAAAGCTTTGCTCTTCTGCAAGAACATGCAGTTTCCCAAACACTAACCTCTCTTTACAAGGTTATGCTTATTA
This sequence comes from Lipotes vexillifer, assembly GCF_000442215.2. Lineage (NCBI taxonomy): Eukaryota > Metazoa > Chordata > Mammalia > Artiodactyla > Lipotidae > Lipotes > Lipotes vexillifer. The sequence goes on along the minus strand of NW_006784126.1, from coordinate 330,567 downwards.
GCTAGGATTTGAAGCTCAATAGCAACACTGTTCATCCATGGTTCAATTCAGATTGTAATTTCTTTTTAAACTACCTGACCCTTATAATCATATGGTGAGTAGGTCTGATCATTCATCTTCCTGAGGCCAAGTACTTGGTCTGAACACAGAGTCACTTGTATTTCTGAAGCCTCTCAGCATCATGATGATTGGGGTAGAAACTGTTGATTGAGAAGAGTTTGAAAGAAACCTTTCATACAATGCTTTCATTGTCTTGTTCTTTTTCTGGAACTAAAATTCCTGACTGGAAAAGCAAAAGTCTTCCTAGATACAAGGATGAAGTTTTAAGAGATGTTTCTAATTATTGTGGAAGCTGTAAACAATTTCATTGTCCCCAATGTCAGAATTTGCTAAATAAGATTTTGCTTTTCCTAGGGCCCAGTATTTATTAAGCACTCAGCAAATTCTCATTGAATAAATGAACGACTCTACCCAACTTCACATCCTTGTCTTGAAGCTGTATCATCCCTCATAGTATTAAAATGTTGCACTAGTGTCCAGCTTCATATCCAGGGCACCACAACCCACATGCTATATCCAGACTGGACTATAGTTTGGAGGAGAGGAACCCTTGAGCTGATTGTTTAGACTGGGTTTCTGCCCTTCCCTGAACCCATCACTAAGGCAAAAGGAATGGGATGGGCTGATTTATCTAAAGTAGCGCCCACCATCTCTGGAGTTAGGTTGGAGTCAATTCCACCCAAAGCCTGTGGCTGCTACCCAAGAGAGGAGAAAAAAATATTCCAAAGGAAAGTCTGAGACCATTAAGAATTGGCAAGAGTTGCATGGCTTCTGGGTAGGCAACTAACACATACTGACAATGTAATTTCTATTTTCAATATGACTCAATGAAAAACTGATGAATATTTATTACATATGTTAGAAATCATCCTTCTCTCTTAAGATTTAAAGAAAAGCTCCTTTAAATTGGTTTGGAAAAAAAAAAATTAGTTACATTTGACGCCATGCTCGTTTTTTAGGAAGGGACCCTAAGATAGGACACCATCTACTGCATAGTGGAATTTTAGACTTTAACTAGACATTATTAGGTGACTGGCCTTGAGGGTTTTTTAAAGTTAACAGTGCTATTTCCAAAGAGGTTTTAAATAAAAAGTTGTTTCTAAGAAAATTTTCCCTAATTAGAGGTTATAAAAACATTAACATTTTCCTTCTTAGCACGTCATTCCTTCTTGCATCTCAGACCTTCCTTCTAGTTATTTTTCTCTACTCTAAATTCATCCTTATTCTTCAAATGAAAGTTTATTGGTCACAAATTCTCCTTTAAAAAAAAACAAAACTAAATATGTCTTTATTTTGCCTTTGTTCTTGAAAGATAATTTCACTGGGCACTCATTCTAGATTGACAGTTATTGTCACTTAGCACCTTGAAGATGTTATTCTACTGTCTTTTGGCTTCAGTTTTTGGCACTGAAAATTCGACTGTCGAAATTTGTCATTCCTTTCCATGTGGATATTTAGTTATTCTGGCTGCTTTTAAGATCTCTTTGTCTTGTTCTTCAGTTTCCTTTTACTCATCTTGCTTGATATACATTTTATTTCTTGTATATGTGGATTCATGTTTCTGATTAGTTCTGGAAATTTCTCAGCAATCATCTATCTCTTCCATTTTTTTCTATTCTCCATCTTTGGGACTCTGATTAGACACATATTAGATCTTCTCATTCAATCCTTCAGGTCTCATCACCTGTCATTCATATTTTCTATCTCCTTATCTGTCCTTACTACAGTATGCCTTATTTTCTCAGTTAATTAACTACTCATGAAAGCTTTTCATGATTAGGTCTTCAGCTATGAGAGTTACTAAAAGCTTGTATCTTACTCCTGGGCTAAATCTCTAGTTTCTAGAGATGTAAACTTGGTTTCTTTGATCCTGGTTTGACTTTAGCATTTCAGATGTACCATTTGATATGAAACTTCCAGAAGGCACTCACTAGCAACTGAAACTAGTATCAGTAAATCTTTGTTGAGGGTAAATAACTGCATTTCTAAGTTTCCACCAATGCTAAGAGATTTTGGAGTTAGTAACTACTGTCTAACGGTACTTACAGTAAACACTTAAAAATTTGTACTTTGGGTTTGCCAAAGTGGGAATTAATGTCCTTTCAAGTTTATTTAAAGACTCAGTTCAGTTCTAGCAGACTCCGTCTAAAACAAGTAAGGGTGTTATGCGTGTAACGACTGCACAGGAAATCTGGTTTTGCCTTCCACCACTTACATTTTAAGCAGG
>NW_006784126.1:325254-328204 GCF_000442215.2 Lipotes vexillifer | reverse complement strand
AGGAATGCCATCACTACACAAAACCTACAAGAATCCCACTCTGAGTAATTAAATGACCAACCTCTTAAAAACCTGCCAGAAGCAACAGGGTCTATAAAAATCTATTTAGTGTGTCACTTAGTTCTACTTCTGCTTTTAAAATTGGAATTATTTGGAGAAAAATAAGGTTTCCTGATATTCATGATTTTCATGTTAACCAAAGGATTGCGAAAACAAAGGATTAAAATTGACCAATTGAAACAGTATTTAAATTATGAGATAATGGGTTAATGTGAGCCATTGAGGGTGTTCTTTATTCCCTTTTGATACCAAAGGAAAAAAAAATAAAAATTGCCAAGGGATAGGGCAGGGTTAAATTAAAAATGTTTTAAGGGACATTTTACTAGGAGCATGCATAATGCATTGGCTTTGAGTGCATTCTGAAGAAACATGGATTCCAAAATTCCCTTAGCTCTTTCCTCTCTTTCCAGTGCTCTTCCCTCTATTGGGAGTAATAATTTTGCAAAAGTCCTATAAATGTCAGTCCTATCAGGATGCCCTAGCTCTGAATCCAGATGCTGCCACCAAACGATGGAAAGTTGTTTCCTGGAGATAATACATACAGATCAACTTTCAAATTAGTAGCTACTTTTAAGAAAACTATCACTTTTCTAGTAGTCTGTTAACTGAGAAAAGAGAATGAAATTCAGTTACTTGGTAATGAGGTAATGGGATAAACAGGAAGCCAGTCTGTAAGAATGAGCAGTCCCCAGGTGTAGGTGGTCCAAAGAACGATGAATCCATCCTCATTCAGTTTTTCCCTTACCTCCTTCCTCTCCCACCCACCACTTTCCTCCTAACATCAAGTGTTTTTTACCTGCTTAATACCAAAAGGTAAGCTCCTTGAGGGCAGGGACCACATTCTTTTGGTTCACTCTAATACCCTCTGTGCCCGGGCATGTGGCAGCCTGGCACAAAATAAATGCCAAATTAAGTACACAAATATTTATTGGGCAACTAGGGAAGGAGAGAGGAAGGAAATAGCGAGGTGCTGGGGTCCCAGAGTATATATAATACAGAGACTTTGCTCTGGTTGGGAAAATGGACTTGTTTACCATTTAAAATCAGTGTTATTTTTTTTTCCCCATCAAAGAACCCCTAACGGAGGAGAATTCTGTGAGGCTTTCTGCTTCACCTTGTTTGTGCTCTTTCCACCTATCAGCGTTTCACCACTGTGATGGGCTGTCTGCTGTCACCTCAACATCACTGTCCCCTCCTTCTGTAGTGTTCTTTGCACTGCAGGGAAGCCAGAAACTACATTTTCCAGAACCTCCTTTGCTTTCTGGTTCTAAGTCAGTGTGGCCCAAAGAGAAGCATTTCCAGGGGATGGAGGAGGCAGAGAAGGGAGAGGCCACCCTCCCTTGGAGGCCATCCAGGCAGAAGTGTGCACAGGCCCGCGGACACGGGCATCGCAGCAGCTTCCAAAATCTCTCACAGGTCACCTGCTTTGGGTGCTGTCAACAGCCTAGACAGGTGGTGACAGTTCCTTGAGACTCACTGTGTCGGTGCTGCAGGCTGAGGTGACAGGAGCTTCCTGGATGCTTCCAGATTCTCACGGGCTCCTGGGCCAGCTCCCGACATCTGCCCAGGGCGGTAATGCAGATGTACCTTCCCTCACCTGCCCTTCTGACGCTTGGTGGAAGCTTCTGACTCCCCACATTGAAACCCTTTATGCTTACATCATCAGGTGGTTGTTTTCCTGACTGAACCCGGATAGAAAGGTTAAAATACTTGAATTTAGCATTAAGAGAAAAACAGGTTTCCTACATGTTTTAACTTAGTGAAAGAGATAATGCTTCACTGAGTCTACTGACTTTGTTAAACCCAGATGAAATGAAGAAAGATGAACTTGCAGGTTTACATCAGGCAATTTATTTCCTGTGTGACAATATTTTGAGGACACAGATTCCTAAAGAAGTGGGGGAAATGGTTTTCTCTTCACTGACTGATGAACTATGTCTGGACAGTCGTTAAGCAGAAATGTGATGCATTCTGTCAAGGAAGTGGTCCAGTGTAACACTTTCAGGCTCCTGTGGGTGCCAATCTTGCTGTATTTTCTTGCTGAGAAATACAAGGTCATGCTGCTCAAATCTTATGGTGTACCGAAGAGGTCTGGGAGCCAGAGGTCAGTTTTTTGTTTTCCTAAGTGAATTATGAAAATACGCACTTTTTTTTTCCAGGAAAGAAGAATGCTTAATGATGTTCTTTCCCACTAATGAGAAATTTTCATCATATTTAAATGAACTAAAAATGTCATTTAACTCATAACTTACCCAAAACAACTCTCATCTCCTTCTGAAATTTAATTTTTTATTGTAGTAACCTGATCATGTGTAAAAAATAGTTTTTTTTTTTTTTTTGCTGTACGCAGGCCTCTCACTGTTGTGGCCTCTCCCGTTGCGGAGCTCAGGCTCCGGACGCGCAGGCTCAGCGGCCATGGCTCATGGGCCTAGCCGCTCCGCGGCAATGTGGGATCTTCCCGGACCGGCGCACGAACCCGTGTCCCCCGCATCGGCAGGCGGACTCCCAACCAGTGCGCCACCAGGGAAGCCCAAAAAATACAGTTTTGCTTTTCAAAAAATAAATGCTGAATAAGTTACCCTTGTGAATTGCTCTTCACTATAAAGGCGGACAATGACCTTTTTTCCCTTTATGTAGCTTTTATCTTTTATTGTGACATTCCTTTTTCTACACGAAGAAACAAATGAAAATCACACCAACTAGAGAAACTACTCTGCATTTTATTTGCTCAAACCACAGATTAATTTTTGTGGAACAAATTTTCAAAAGTCATTTTTCATTATAAATTTGTCTAGATTGGTATTCAAAACATGATTTTTTGTGTGCAAGATTTTACTTTTTTTTTTTTTTGCGGTACGCGGGCCTCTCACTGTTGCGGCCTCTCCCGTTG
>NW_006784126.1:309783-325167 GCF_000442215.2 Lipotes vexillifer | reverse complement strand
GGAGCACAGGCTCCGGACGCGCAGGCTCAGCGGCCATGGCTCACGGGCCCAGCCGCTCCGCGGCACATGGGATCTTCCCGGACCAGGGCACGAACCCGCGTCCCCTGCATCGGCAGGCGGACTCTCAACCACTGAGCCACCAGGGAAGCCCGATTTTACTATTTTTTAACAAAAGCAGTGAAGACCCTGAAGAAGGACCCAGTGGCAAAGTCTTCCAGGTGCAGTGTTCTCAGTGAGCGACACAGATACAGCTGTCGGGCACCCAGTGTACTCAGTGGGCTTGACTCCAGAGACTGCCTCCATGGTTTGCTGTCTCAGATCAAGCTTCATCTGTGTCCATATCTGTATGTTTTTTAGGGTTGATCCCATGCCTAGTAAAACAAGCTGCATTATGTTGAAACGGCAGCAGTTATTTTTCTACCACTAATCATTGTGCAAAACCAAAACATTTTCTTAATATTTAATGGCTAGTACAACAGCCTAACCCTTCATGCCACAGTCATTCAGTTTAAGCAAAGAGGCTGGTTAATCTCAGTCTGCGTTGTTCAAGTACGTCTTCAGAACACACTAAAATGAACAATATGTGTCACGTGATAAGGAAAGTTCTTCATTTTGAGACTCAGTTCAACTCAAACAGATTCAGATATGTTGTCAGTCATGAAAGTAAGCATCACCCTTTCAAAGAGATTCTAAAACTCACCTAAAGAAAAACTTTGTTAAGAACTTTAAAAAATTGGCTACTGTATTGTTTTTCATTTTATTTTTTCTAATAAAGACTACTCTTTTGTGGAAAAAACTGAGTTTTGATGACAAGCAAAGCAGCTTCTACCTATTAGCGGCAAAACGTTTTAAGATTGCCAAAATAAAAACTTTTGAGTACACCAGTACTCCAGCAAGATGCAGAATGGTGGCCATGTGGTTACATCTCCTCTGTTGAGATTGCAGTGGTGAAAGTGTGAGGTAAGTATCAAGTCCCACAGAAGCAGAGTCCTCCTGAAATAAAACTATCCAGACACTTTTTAAAATCATCTTTATTTTGGTTGCAAAGATACAATTTACTTAGTTACTTAATATTTTATTTGTTCCCATTTGAAGTCTCATAGCTTGCCATGTAAAACATTGCCTTCACTATCAAACTGCTATATAAGAACATTATAAAATACAAACTATAAACTAAGATAATCTTCTTTACAGTATTCAGATTAGTGCATTAAAACAACATTGATTAAAAAAGGCAAGTGAGTTAAGTGGCGAACATCCAATTCCCTTTCTAATGAAGGATGGTACAAAATGGTATGAAGGGAAACAGAATTTTAAGTGTTAGGTGCTCAAAAACGGTAACTGTGGGAAAGTTACTTCCCAAAAGTAATCTTTATTATTCTATAGGACATAAGAGAAGGTAATTAATTTTCCATCATAACAGCTGTGGAAATACACAGGCAAATACAAATTGGGATCTTTAGAATTCTAACACAGTAGGTATTGATCTGTCATACTCTTCCTCCAAATCACATTAAACATTTATAGTGACCACACAATCCCCTGCAAACGAACGTGAAACTTAAACAGAACCTATATAAAAACAATCTATCCTTAGTATTTACTAGCCAATCTACAGCAAATGCTTACTATATACACATCAGGAGTAAGAGATATACTAGGAAGTTATTCACTGATTTCATTCAGAATAAACAAGGGTCTTAAGAGAAAAATAACAGTAAAAGTTAAATAGACAATTTGTGTTGCTGTGAACTAGATAAAAACAAAACTCCAAACACAAACATATATGTTAATTTTTAAAGTTATTGACAATACTTCCTCTGCTGGCCCAAATCAAAATTAAATTTAAGATATGTAATTGAAGTAACACAAATGTGGGTGCATGTTACACTGTGACAGAGAGGTGCACACAGAACACACACACACCTTTGAATTTACTAATTCCAAAAACTAAGTCAACAGGATAAATAAATTATAAACGAAAGGCATACGCAATGTGGGCAAAAAACTAACAGTTACTAGGTCGAAAAGCTTGAAGCTATGCCAGCAGTGATATTTAAAAAAACTTTCAGTATTAGAAAATATCAGATTTAATCCAAAGAAAACTTCCCCCCAAATAAAAATAACAAAGTATGGGAACCATCCTTTAAGCAACAGCTTTAAAATAATAACAATAAAAAAAACCTACCATGATTAAAGGAATCTTCCTACATAATTTACATAATGTAGTGCAATAGTGTGCTCCTTTATAATATTAGCCTTTCACTCCCCATATGATGAGACCGATAATTACAATTCCGATAACAAGGATAAAAATGATGATGCACAGGGTTTTCCTGGATTTGCGCTGCAGATGCGAAAAAACAAAAACACGTTTACAGATGTAGTGGAGCACCTCTATAGCAAGTGAAGATTATTTGGTTCATTTCTAGAGTAAAATCAACAGTAATTTATTGCCCTCATTTTGGGCTATATTTTTTTGCTTTTCAATACATATAGCCCTATGCTTTCAAAAAATATTCTTCTTGAATTAATGGTATAATTCAGGGGGTAATTATTCACCTTCTGTTGGTACTTTTTCTAGATGTGTGGTTGGGCTTTAAAAACGATACAGAGAAATAAAAATGAATAACTTGAGCAACAGAGTTTACCTATGTGTGAAAACAAAAAACAGCTTAAAGGAAGATAAAAAAAAGCAGAAGGTAAATATTGGTCTTTGAAAGCAGAATTTTCCAACTAGAGGAGAACTTAGAACTCACCTCTTTCAATTTCGTCACGAAAGACAGGAAGAAGACTTAATTACCCTAATGGTTTACCCTAATTTATTTATCAGCAAAATTAGCTCCCCAGGCCAAGCTGAGTTAGTACAGGACTGGCACAGATTCATCTGCTTTCACCAGTCCTTTAAGGAAAGAGGGTGGATGGGGAGAGGTTTTGGTTGTACGTGTTCCTGCTGGCCTGATGCCTGGTTCCTAGGCATCAGGCCAGGCCAGAGGCCTTCTAGGAGGCTCCTGGGGTAGAGAGGGCCACATGGTTGGGGATTTAGGGGCTGGCCTCACTCAAAGCTGACGAAAGGTAGAATAAATGAGTCCCTTCTTTAAAGTGGCAAGAAAACTTCCCTTCTCATCCAGACACCTACTCTCTATTCCCTTTATCCAAACCTCATAGAATTTTAACCAGGAGAAACTTTAGACAGTAGTTTGTCTCTTCTTTTTATAATTAGGAAATGGAGAAAGAGAAAGGGAGAATATCTTGCCCCATGGTCATACTGCTAGTGATTATCAAAAAGAGGAGGGTCCCTTTCCACTGATGACTTGTCTACTGATCACACTGTGCTTGGGCTGTGAGCTACATTTTTTTTTTTTTTTAACATCTTTATTGGGGTATAATTGCTTTACAATGGTGAAAAGCATTGTAAAGCATGGTTTCTGCTTTCTAACAAAGTGAATCAGTTATACATATACATATGTTCCCATATCTCTTCCCTCTTGCGTCTCTCTCCCTCCCACCCTCCCTATCCCACCCCTCCAGGCAGTCACAAAGCACGGAGCTGATCTCCCTGTGCTATGCGGCTGCTTCCCACTAGCTATCTACCTTACGTTTGATAGTGTAGTCCATGCCTCTCTTTCGCTTTGTCACAGCTCACCCTTCCCCCTCCCCATATCCTCAAGTCCAGTTCTCTAGTAGGTCTGTGTCTTTATTCCTGTCTTACCCCTAGGTTCTTTGTGACAGTTTTTTTCCCTTAAATTCCATATATATGTGTTAGTATACGGTATTTGTCTTTCTCTTTCTTACTTCACTCTGTATGACATACTCTAGGTCTATCCACCTCATTACAAATAGCTCAATTTCGTTTCTTTTTATGGCTGAGCAATATTCCACTGTATGTATGTGCCACATCTTCTTTATCCATTCATCCGATGATGGGCACTTAGGTTGTTTCCATTTCCGGGCTATTGTAAATAGAGCTGCAATGAACATTTTGGTACATGACTCTTTCTGAATTCTGGTTTCCTCAGGGTATATGCCCAGTAGTGGGATTGCTGGGTCATATGGTAGTTCTATTTGTAGTTTTTTAAGGAACCTCCATACTGTTCTCCAGAGTGGCTGTACCAATTCACATTCCCACCAGGAGTGCAAGAGTGTTTCCTTTTCTCCACACCCTCTCCAGCATTATTTCTAGATTTTTTGATGATGGCCATTCTGACTGGTGTGAGATGATATCTCATTGTAGTTTTGATTTGCATTTCTCTAATGATTAATGATGTTGAGCATTCTTTCATGTGTTTGTTGGCAGTCTGTATATCTTCTTTGGAGAAATGTCTATTTAGGTCTTCTGCCCATTTTTGGATTGGGTTGTTTATTTTTTTGTTATTGAGCTGCATGAGCTGCCTGTAAATTTTAGAGATTAATCCTTTGTCAGTTGATTCATTTGCAAATATTTTCTCCCATTCTGAGGGCTGTCTTTTGGTCTTGTTTATGGTTTCCTTTGCTGTGCAAAAGCTTTGAAGTTTCATTAGGTCCCATTTGTTTATTTTTGTTTTTATCTCCATTACTCTAGGAGATGGGTCAAGAAGGATCTTGCTGTGATTTATGTCATAGAGTGTTCTGCCTATGTTTTCCTCTAAGAGTTTGATAGTTTCTGGCCTTACATTTAGGTCTTTAATCCATTTTGAGCTTATTTTTGTGTATGGTGTTAGGGAGTGATCTAATCTCATACTTTTACATGTACCTGTCCAGTTTTCACAGCACCACTTACTGAAGAGGCTGTCCTTTCTCCACTGTACATTCCTGCCTCCTTTATCATATGTGCGTGGGTTTATCTCTGGGCTTTCTATCCTGTTCCATTGATCTTTCTGTTTTTGTGCCAGTACCATACTGTCTTGATTACTGTAGCTTTGTAGTATAGTCTGAAGTCAGGGAGCCTGATTCCTCCAGCTCCGTTTTTTGTTCTCAAGATTGCTTTGGCTATTCGGGGTCTTTTGTGTTTCCATACAAATTGTGAAATTTTTTGTTCTAGTTCTGTGAAAAATGGTTGGCAATGTTTCTTAAAGTAGACTTATTAATTTCCCAAATCATTCCCATCCTTGAATATGAATGGAAACTGCATTCAAAATCTCTCAACATTCAAATAAACCATAAAACACAAAGAGCTAAAAAAAATTCTAATACTGTCATTTAAAATATAAATGTTGAGTTTTGCTCCGTTACTTATTCCTGGCCCAGCTGTAGCTTTCTATATTTCTCCAATGGCTTGTATATCTCACAGCTACATGCAGGAATCCTTTTTCTTACAAAGTAGAAAAATTTGTAATTTACTTTGTGTCAACTAGAAGTAGCATAAAATTTACAAAAAGAATATGTTCCTGACTCTGAAATTATCCTGAAAACTTATACTTTTCAGTATTCCAAATGGCCATCTAATTTTTCAACAGAATATACTCTGCATATATTAAACACAGTTCAAGTTTCAATCTCATCATGCCCATGTATTTTCCCCAGATTCCACCTGGTTACCGCAGACCCATGTGTAATGTGCCTTCATCAACAATGAGAGCTGTTCCCCTAGAGTATCGTTTTTCCTGGGGCACCCTCTCCAGCGTGCGGTGGTGAGGTCCTGGGGTGCCATGGTGATGAAAGCATCTTCCACCTTCATGTTCATGGTCCATCCAAACTATTTAGAAGCACTGCACCATATTTTGCAGAGGCATAAGTTTAATATCAAGGCTGCCAAGTGGGACTATTGGGAAGCTGCTCTCTTTCCAGCCCTTGTGTTGCATGGCTCTTTCCTCATCCCTCCAGGGCCTGTGGGATTAAGGATGGGGGCAGCTCTTGCTCTGGAGGTACAACTTGGGAAGATGTGTTCCTAGGCCTTCCCTTCCACAAGGAAGAGTAAAACTTGGGGATATATCTATATCCCCCTGAAGTCCAAAAGGAAAACGAAATTACATGGAATCCCCGTCACTGACGAATCCTGCTAAACACTCTGAGCAGCTATAACTGTTGGTATTTACAGATTACTCTGTGTGTGTGTGTGTGTGTGTGTGTGTGTGTATGTGTGTGTGTTCAACTATTCATGAATGACACCTACATTCTAGGACATGGTTACATTAGCTATCCTGAGCTGCACATCTGAATCTCATGCACAAAGACAGTAAACATGAGTTACTCTGTCGGTGAGCACAACTGGTTGTATAACTCAGCATCCTCTATATGCACTGATTTGTCCAGTGAAAAAAATGAAATTGAAACTAAAGGGAACTTCTAAGATCAATGAGAAAAGCGAAAAGCAATTAAAAAATACCTAGGATGGTGATAATATCTTAGAAATTTTATAAGAAGGTAATAAGTTTCTGAGAAAATAATTATGAACAACTACATCAACAAAAAAAAATGAAGTTTTAAAAGGGAAATCAAATGCTAGGGTGGTATTTCGGGGTTCCCAAAGAGCCTGGGCTTATCTTTGTTAAACGTCAAAGATCTACATATTAAGTGATATATTAATAGTTCATGGTGCTAATATTTGTAGTCCTTTATATATATTTATATTTGACTCATACCTATGGATTCCCTATACTAACCTGATTCACTTAAGAAGTCAGTTCATTCGTGGTGAAGAGTCTGCTGAATGCTGACAGAATACCCACTGGTCAAGAACACTCACTCTAAGCTAATATAATTTCCACAGGACCTGAAGAGATCTTTCTGGGACAAGGATCTTTGCCTCTTTAGTCCATAGTATCATTGACAAAAAAGAAAGGTAGAAGGGAACAGCAAGAAACAGAGGGAAATCGCTATCAAAGAGGTTTCTGGGTTGAAATGTCAAAATGACACCGGAGACCAGAAGTTGTCAGAAAAGACTGGAGTTGTGTACTGCTCCCCTCAAGACTCTAAACTTCCCATCCCTGTGGGCACAACACTGGTTCAAACGTGAAAACAGACAGGCTACATACACGTAGTTTGAACTGACTGGCATATTTCTAGCCTGTCTTCCATGGCATTTTGAATTTTAACATCTCCAGCCACTTTAAACCTGATTTTACACACACACACACACACACACACACACACACGTTTAAAAGTCTGACTTATAAGACAATTTAGCACAGTTAATATTACCTGATAGTCTGCCGCCCTTGACAGCTGCTGGTTTGCTTGCTGGACGTGCACCTCAGCATTTTCCACGTTGGCTTCTATGCTATCTTTAAAATAAAACATACACACAAAACGGGTGCTGATGCTCTAGTAACAGAGCTGTATCAATCACCAGATTTTATTCAAGGTAAGATTAAACATGTTCACTATTCAAAGGTTAATATTAATAGTGTGTGGGTAAGGCTGAATTTTTTTTTTTTTTTTAGTGATACTACTTCTCAGGTGATCCAAACAATACTGAAGAATTTGAAGGAAAGAAACTTGATTATCTTCATGATAGTGCCCTCCAGTTCTACCTGGTAACCCCCAAAAGTACCGTCACCAGTACCTGCATTCTGTGATGGCCAACTCAGCAGCAAGCAAGCACCTGAACTTTGGTTTAGGGTAAATATAGGGAACTGAAAACCGTCATCTGCTGGGTGGCCCTCATCAACCTCCTTCTGTGCTGAAACCTAGGCTCCCTGAGGGTCCCCAGAGCCTTCTCAAGTGGTGACATTTTCCTCCCCCTGCCTTCTCTGGCCTGGGGGTGGAACAGGTGTCAGTCTGTAGGATGGGTGACCACTGTTTCCTCCTCCTCCCTGCCGACTTTCAGTTTTAGAGCTAATGCTGTCCAACTCATTCAACCCTCCTTGCTGCAGATATCCACAGATGTCTCTTCTTCTCATTCCTTGAATATTTTAGCCCCTGAGTCACTGATGTTCTTTTCAATGCTTCTACTATCCCACATTTTGGTGATTTCAATATCCAATTGCTGCTCTATGAATAGGTGGCAATCAAAGAGTATGTAGCCAATAAACATTAAAAAAAAAAAAAATCCAATTGCTGAGCCTCTAATACCCAGGCCTCTCAATTGTTTCAATACATGTTTTTCAAAGACTTTGCCTGTGGCGCTTTCCGAGCCACCCACATCCATGGTCACACCCCAAACCTGTCATTACCAATGACTGCAGCTTCTCTATCGTCTCCGTTCCAGGTGTCACTCTCTGATTACCATCTGCTACCTTTAGAGTTCTCACCTTCTAAGACCCCAGCTTTAGTGATCCTACCACTTTTTCACTACCCCTCACATACTTCATGTCCTCACTTTCCTCTTCCCTAGCCTAGACTCCATATACACAATCATCTGTCACTGGTTTCTTGCATTTAACCTCAGCCCTCTTCCCTCCTACTATGGTCACAGTTAGGTGACAAAACCCCAACCTGTCCCATGCAGCTGAAAATGGGTGCAAAAAAGAATCGCCGTGATGACTTATTTCACTTTAAATTCTTGACTGCACAGCACGCCTGCCTCATCTCCCCAATTCCTGCAACACTAAGCCACACTTCCTCCTCTCTCCCCTAACTTCTCATGCCTCGTCACGCGTTGTCATTCTCCACCAGTGACGTTACTTCTAGATCACTGAGACAATAGGAACAACCAGAAGACACTTCCACAATCTCCTTTGACCCTACCCACCACCACATGCAACAGTCTCTGCGCTCGGACTCCTCTCCCGTGGTTAGGGAGGACCTGTCCACGCTCAGCGAGAGCCAGCCTCCCCAACCTCCCCATGCGTGTACTTTATCCCATTCTTTGTTGCCTAGCTCAAAGGCTTCAGGCCGGCAATTTCCTCCCTCTCACTATCAACACTTCTTTCCCATCAATCCTATTGCTGCCATCTTAAAAACACACAAACAACCCCCAAACCCCTCATTTATGCCACGCCCACTGGCAGCTATGACCTCACTTGACTCCTAGAAAGACTTGTCTCCACTTGCTATCTCCAGTCGCTCTCCTCCAAGCGTCTTCTGAGCCTGCTTCATCATGCTTCCACCTGCGCTATTTCACCAGCACAGCTCTCATCTGAGGTCACCTATGCCCTACACATTGTTAAATTCAGCAATCAATTCGAAAGCCTCAGTTTACCTAGGCAAATAGCAGCATTTGAGAGAGCTGACCTGCCGTCGCTCTTGAAACGCTTTCTCCCCCCCATTCTAAAACTATACATTCACGTGGTTTTCTTCTGTATCACTAGCTACTCTTTCTTGGTCAGTTTTGTTCATTCCTCCTCGGCTCTCTAGGCTCTAAATCAGGGATCAACAAACTTTTACTTTGTCTCAGATAATAAATACTTGAAGCTTTGCAGCTCATTCATATGGTTTCTGTCATAAATACTCAACTATGCCTCTGTTGTACAAAACCTGTTGTAGGTAACGCATAAACGAATGGATGTAGTTTGCCGACCACGCCCTAAATATTTACAAGTCCTCAGACACCCCTCTTCTCTATCTACACTTATCTCCTAAGAGATCTCACCTAATCTCGTGGCTTTAAATACCATCTATGTACAGATAACGCCCAGATTTATACCCCCAGGCCAGACGTCTCCCCTTTACCCCATCTTCTCTGTACCAATGCCTATCAAACCTTTACCCGGGTGACACCTGGCCCCTGAATCGTAACAGATCCAAAAATCACTGATTTATAGCCATCCAAACCAGCTCCAGTGACAGATTTCCACATCTCAGAAAACAGCACCGCCAAGATTTTTGTGAGCCAGGCCAAAACCTTACAGTCATCCTTGAATTTACTCTCTCACATCCATATCCGGATAGTCAGTAGATCTTTTTGGCTCTACATTTAAAAAATATCCAGAATCCCACTGCTTCTCACCACTTCACTGCTTCCGTACTGATCCAAGACAACACAGCTGCTCACGTGGATTCCTGCAATAGGCTTTTAAGTGTTTTGTTTTTGGTCTTGTCCTTTTGCAGTCTGCTCACCTAAGTGAAATGATAACGCTCCTCTGCTCAAATCCTGCTGTGGCTTCCCCTCCATTAATACAAAAACAGTCCTCACGATGGCTCAGGGGCCTATGTGATCTGGTCTCCTGTGACTTCTGACATCGTCTCCATCCTCCTCTTGCTCACTCCATTGGCCCAAGATGTCAGGCGTGCTTCTGCCTGAAGGCCTTTGCACCTGCGGTTCCCTCTGCCTGGAACACGTTCTCTTCTCTGCTCCCTTACTTCCGTGAAGTCTTCACTAAAATGTCACCTATCAGTGAGGCCTTACCTGACTCCCCCAGAAAAGCAGCACATTCCCCCCACCTCCTGCAGTCCTACCCCCGACCTGGCCTTATTTTCCCCGTAACACTTATCACCATCTACTTACTTTTCTTTCTGTTTTAATTGTCTCTCTCTTCCAGTTAGATTATAAGATCTTTTATCTGTTGTTTAATTTCAGCTGGATCCTCAAGGCCTAGATTTATGCCTGGATATAGTAGGCATTCAATAAATATTTATTGGATGAATGAATGGCTTTTGAAAATTTACCCTGTGATCTACTGGGGCTACAGAGGAGGGTAAGAATGGACAAATAATAATTATATTAAACTATAGGTCCAAGCATTTCAACTGAACCAAATTCAGAAAATGTATTAAATATATGCTTAGCATACCCACAGATATTTTCATATATCAAAATGATAAAGATGATCAGAATCCTGATCAATGTTGACAGCTACACCTTAAATGAATTACTTAAAGGAAAGTCTTAGTCACTGATTTTTTTTAAAGAATTTTTCAAAAAGAATTCTCAATATCTAAGTAATACAACTAAATTAATGTACTAAAAAAGCTATAAGAATTAATGTTCAGGTAAATGGCTTCTTATTCCCTCTACTTTAAAAGACAAGATAGTGTGCACAATTATGAACAGATGTTTTCCCCAAAGTCCTTGGTGTGATAAGAATTAAATTGGGATAAGACAGAAACCAGAGATCCTGGAAATAAGCTAGAATGATGTTAAATGTTACCTTCCATGATCTCAGCAGCAGTAGACCCTGATTAAATTTGGAACTTCTTAAATAAATGAAGCTGGTCATTTCCACCAGTAGGAGCCAAAAACGAGATCTGTTTTAGATAATGCCAAGCGTGATGCTTTGTCTATTACAGACACTATACTTTTGATTTCAGGAGGACTGAAAGAGAGAGAGGAAGGAGCTACCCTGGCTTGAGAAGTTACCACAGGTAAACTGCATGTAGCTTCCTTCTGCCTCTAATGAGTAGGGCTTACCTATTACATCTCCTTGCTCATGAATCATCATTCCCAAATCTTTAAATATTTCATTAATATCCATAATATCAGCCTAAGAGGAAAAAAATGCATATTATTGTAATCAGAAATTCAGTCCCCAATCCACAAAAGAAGAAAATTTTAAAAAACACAAACCACTGCTCATACCTAGGTAAGCATGCATCTGGACCTAATAACATATATTTGGGGAATATCAGAAAACTATTTTACTCTAGGCAATCCCAAGTAAGTAGACTCTGAATCTCAGTTCTCTAAAATAAGTCTGTGATGTTAAAAATATCAAGTGATTCAGAGTGGAAATGAAGGACTATACAATAGAGAAGGGTTGTGGGTTACTGAATTTATGTCATGCAATCTGATTGGTTTTGTTATCATGAACAGTATTTCCTCAAAAAAGTAAAAAATATTCTTATTGTATTTCTAGTAAAAATGTATATGTCAATTTGACACTTTAAAAGAATAAAACATTAGATGTAAATTCAAAGCCTCACATTAATAAATCTGAATATGCAATGGAAGAGTGATGGATAAATAAGTTATAGATTTAATTTTCTTCAATATATAACTATTATTTTGCTTGATTAGAAAGTCAAGTTTAAATACTTTATTCAGGAAAGGTGGGGCAATTTACATATTCATCCTGTGCCTTAGTTTCCCTATCTGTAGAAGGGCAATGATAATGACACAGTTAATTACTTCACAGAGCTTTTATGAGAACTAAATAAGACAATTAACATAAAGAATTGATCACATAGTGCTTGGTGCATGAAGCCCTCAATAAATGGTAGCTATTGTTAGCTAATATTAGCCCGCTTTCTAGGGAACAGGTAGGTTCCCTAAAAACTAAGGCTACTAAACCTTTTAGACCTCTCTGATATCCTACACACACTAAAGAGAAATGAAACACTTTTAAAGCCCTTGGAAAAAGTCTTATTCACGCAGGTGTGATGTGTATCATGTGCTGTGGAAGCTATCTAGACTCTCTGAACAGACCTTTATCTCTAGACTGATAATTTTCTCAATGCTCAGGTGGCTTGAGATGACTTAACAGAATTAAAAAAAAAAAAAAGGTTGGAGTAGAGGGAAGTATATTTTCTCATCCTTGCACAAATTCTAAAGAAATTACTTTTTTTTTTTAACAGAATGACTCTAATTTATATGAAATATGCCATCAAATTGATATATTTATTTAGTTTTCTTTCTTGACCTCTCTCCCAGCATCATCTAAGCATCCTGAGGACAAACTCACTAAGAACAGAGCAGCAATCCAATTCTGCAATGTAAAGCTTACTTCAAGTTGCCTAATAGAAGACTCTCTCTCCTGAATAAGGCGGAGGTCATCCTCTGTAATTTCTTCATCCTGCACCTGCACCTGAGGTTGAGTTTGGCTATTAAAAAGAAAAGAATACGTAAAAAAGAAAAATCGGTATGAAAACAATGAGGCTTCCTTTTTATTTAAGAAATATTTATTGAATAGAATATTTTTTCTTCAAAGTCATAGAACTGCTCACTTAAATTCAAAAAATGTAACAGAAATGTTAACCAAATTTTATTCATGCTTCATTTCAATGATGTTATGTTTAGAGTTATTTAATTATTGCAAACTATTATATTTGGCAAGTGAGTACTTCTTGGTTGATTTAAACTTCACATATGAGAATAATCTGTATCAAATAGTAATTAAGTCAATAATATTTATTTGTATAATTAAAGAGTATTATTGCTATACTGGAATATTTTTATATATTTTATAATAATGACTGAAAAATTTTCAAACTTATTGTTTTCTATTTATAAATAGATATAATTTATCTATAATTATGTCATGATATAATATACTGAAAGCTTTAATTCTGCCCAGGGATTGTGATGTAAAAAACGGATTTGAAAAATTATCTTTTGATCTGTATAATGTTTTATACTTCTTACCTTTCCCAGGACACGAGATTCCTTTCTTTTGAGCTCTCCTCAGGAAAACCACCCTGAATAATTTAGTAACAGAATGGATTGAGAAGATGCAAAGGAAAAACACACAACACTCACATTTTACTTTATAATAATCTAAACTGATTTATGTACACACTGGAGTGCAGGTGTAAGAAAAAAGAGAGAAAAGTTCTTGTTCTAGTATTTTAGGTCAATTATTTCAAGTAATAAAAAAAATTATATCCTAAGCTGACAAAGAAGGAATTCATTAAATATTCTCAAGGGCCAAATAACAAATATTATTTGATTAAAACATAATGTAGTCTTGGAACCTCTATATTAAGGAACAACGAAACAACCTGTGATAGTTTCTAGGGAGATTTAAAATTAGATTAAGTCAAGATTCCACTCTAACTTATCCTTTATTTTCTCCAGGTGTACATTCGTTTTAAATATTCATACAATATATTCACTGTTCATTTATATCATCTTCACATAATGCAAGATTAAAGTGCTCTCTACACTAGCACGAATACAAAGTAACAGCCTCAGGCTCAAGTTAGGATTTGACTCTAATCTTTTCTGACAAAACATTTCTATATTTTTACATAATCTTTTGTTCCACAACATTGACAGAATAACCACAATAATACATAATGATCATCCTTCTTAAAAACTGATTAGAAACACCTGAAAATAAGTATTCAAAAACCCATTTCCAAGATATTCACAGGTCTTTAGGACTCAAGAGACATGCCGTATAGCTCTTCACGGGGCCCTTGGAGGGTACCACGTTCTTTTTACAGTGCTGCTTTAAATACTTACAGACACTCTGGAACTGGCTCTTACTCGAGCGACAAACTCTTTCTCTCTCTCAGCAGCCTGTCTCTGCGCCTTCTGAAAGTTTGTCAGTGATGTGGTGAATTCCGCCACTAAGCGATCCTTCTGTATTTTCCTTTGACGCTAGAGAAAAGCGGGGGGAAAGAAACCTACCAGAATCAAGCTGTGAAGCTCTATAGAATTTGCAAAAGTTGTTTTGCCAGTAGCTGGCTCTTTATTTAATTCTGAAAATTTCACTCACTCTCCTATTACAGGGCCTTACTGATGAACTCAATAACATTTTGAACAATTTGACAGTATGTTCAAATACTGTGCTTATTTTACCTTGAGGCAAAAGGCCCATAATGTTGGATTTCTCACCTCAAGTTCTCATCCTAAAAACTGGACCATGATTTTACGTTAAAGTATTTTTTTAAAAAATGAAAATAAAACCTTTGACTCACCTAATAACTTCCACTAAGTAATAAGCAGGGTAATAAATACATGTGCCCCTAGGAAACCTCACATCTTGAATGAGCGTGCATGTTATATGAAGTCAGTCCTGGAAGGCCAGGAAACAATTACTCAGGAAGCATTTTCTGAGCACTTACTTAATTATGGATCAGGGCAAGTGCATGGAAATAATTTTTGCTTTACTGAACCAAAGGATACTACCTGGGCAATTAAATATAGTCTTGTGTTCTGTGAACTAATCTCAAATTGATTTTTTTCCCCCTAATTTCCTTCTTAGCACAACAGTTCAAAGATCCTACAATACATTTGATTTCTTTCACATTCAATACATCAACAGTGTGTCTTAAAGCTTCATACCTGGTCACTGGGGGTGGTGGGTAGAGATCCAAACTCTTTAATGTACTTATCTGTTTCTTTGGCAAGTTGGTTCGTATATTGCTGCTTCTGTTGCCTAAAATGAGAAAACACGCATTATAGCGAAAGAACTAACACATTTGTTTAAGCTACAACTCTGCCACTTGATTCAACCCTGATGAATAGTTTTAGAAAAATCACTATTTTATAGACTGGCTCCAAATTTTCTCTATGAAAACAAAATTTTCAGGTTCTATTCTTTGATAAATATTGAACAAATACTATGGGGAAGGTTCTTTACTCACACATGGAGTAACCAAGCTCTGGGAAATAAATCAGCAGCCATTTAGAAAGGAAGATGACAAAAGCCAACACGAGATTGTAAGGTGTCTGATGTTTGAGATTTGGTGGCTGTGGGAGCCTTTTATGTGCATCCCACAATTGGGAGGTCAGTTGAATAAGTAAAGAAGATTTGTTGTCTTAAACTCTGCCCAGTTCCCAGGTCTCGGGGTACAGCCAGCCTCTCATATTTCTCTACCCGAACATTTATATCCTATACTTAAAAAAAAAAAAAAAAAAAA
>NW_006784126.1:253062-309440 GCF_000442215.2 Lipotes vexillifer | reverse complement strand
AAAAAAAAAAAAAAAAAAAAAAAGCAGAGACATGAGTAATAATATGAATTTACTATTATTTAAGTTTGCTGTGGAAAAACAATAGCACTTCTCTGTAAAAAGAACAGAACAGAGTAAAAGAGGTAAATTATATAGCTATTTATATCTATCTTGTTAGCTAGCTTATAAAGTAAAAACTAAGATCTCTAACTAAAGAAATTAACACTAAAAAAAAGCCTGTATTAATGTGATGCTTTACAAGTCACAACATCAGTACTTCTCATATATATTATCTCTCATTTTAAACATGTATTGGTCACACTTAGGATCCTTTAAAATAATGAGATACTATGTAAAAATATGTTTTAGTATAGATATCTGTATTTGACTGATAAGGAAGAATTATACCCTACTTTTATATATTTACCAAGTGCCCTATCTTTAATATGCCTTTAAAAAATCTTTAGAAAAAGTAATATAATTAAAATTCTAAAAGAAGATTTTAATGTCTACATATTCAGAATCTCCACTATTAACCTTAGCAAAATATTATTAACTATTAAGAATTATGGTTTCTATTCCATTTTACTTTATTTTAATAAATGATGGTTTATTATTTAGATTTGGGGCACGTTTAGCTCCTTGATATCTATCCACTGCAGAAAAATGCAATACAAATTAGAAACAACTGCAAATTCCTCAAATTGTACTTCATAAAAATATGAATTACTATTACCTATCTCTTAATTTCTTCTTTGCAAATTTTTCCTTCTGTAGCTAATGTTTGGCATATCACTTATTACATATATATTACTTGAAATTTGTAGCTGTTAACAGTGCTGAACTAAGATTTAAGATTCAGGTTCAGAATAATGTTGGGCAAATCATCAAACCCCAGACAGACATGTTTTCCTTATAAGCAAAATGGAAATAGTTCTTTTAATCTATCTAGCTCACTCCAATTTTGTAAGGTTCAGATGAGAAAATGTGTAAAAACACTCTGTAAAATCTGTAACACCACGTAGTATTATTGCTGTTTTTCTAATAGCATGTTAATTTATTCAAATATGTACTAGATAACTTCATTACAACTTTTTTTTTTTAAACAGAGGCTAATGCTTTCTGAAATTCAAAGATGTAAACATGAACTTTTAGGGGCATAGTTCATATTGGATATGCATTGAATCTAAGTGAAATAAAAATCATCATATGGATTGTTAGCTATGGGAAGTGAATCACACAGATAGAGAAGCTCAGAGTACCGTTTTTCAAAGCCATCAAAAACAACCTATTAAAAGGTATAAAAAAGCTAACCAAACAAGTTCTGCTTTGATAGAGTAAGCCAGATCTTTAAAATAAAGAAAAACATCTGCCCACTCTGGACAGGAAAAAACCTACACAAAAGCTTAGTACAAATGAGGTAGCAGCAGAAAAACCTTATTAATTTTCCACTGTTTTCTCCAATAAACATAACACTACACACTATCAAAGGAACATAACAATAGGTGGGTTTTCCCATTTCCTTTTTGTTGTTTAATTAATACTTACAGCTGCTGCCTCAATTCAGGTGAATCTTGAGGTGTTCCAAGTTGATTCAGAGTCCTCTGTATTTCCGCAGCTATTATGATAGAAAATAAATGTGTAATTGTTACAAATGTTAGGGCAATAGAAATTAATACAAACAATAGGACAGTTAGAAAAAGACAGAAAAACAGAGATAAATATAGGAAGTATTAGTTGAGAAACAAAAAAGAAATGGTTTATTCAAATCTAATTAGTGACAATGGACTAATTTTCAAGATTAATTAAATTAATTAAAACTCAAGATTAGAGACAATGGATTTATTTTCAAGAGTTTTGTGTGGGGACCTTACCATGTGAAACGGCAATTATGAGCCAAAAATATTATCGTCTTCCCTATTCCATCAGAACATTTAGTACAATGGCACATGGACTTTCACGTAACTCTACCGGCATAAAAATTGTAAGGAAAATAATTGTTACAATTACATAGTTCACTGGGATATAAGGTGAATGAATTATAGTTAATAAATGAAGGGGGAATAACAAAATTAGAAAAATTATTTTTCAACTATGTAATAAGTGATTCAAGCAAAGATCAAAGGATGCTAAAACCATGGGGATACTCACATGACCTCAAATTATCATCACACAGATGTCACTACTTTGAGTTAACTTTATCGAAGATAAATCTGTTGCTTATAAAACAAATGATCAAATTTAGGACCACCAATGGTACAAACTAGCATTATGAGCCTCCTGACATAATGCAACAAGAAAGTCACAATATGACCTATGTATTTTTCTTGCCAAAATATTTAACCCAAATCTAATCATGAGAAAGAAATCAGACCAATCTAAATTATGGGATAATCTACAAAACAACTGGCCTGTACTTTTTAAAATGTCAATGTCAACAAAAAAAAAGTATGAAAGCAGGAAAGCTTTCTAAATTAAAGAACTAAAAAACACAGAACACTAAAACTGACTGGATTCTGAATCAGGGAAAAAAAAAAGATAAACCCACAAAAACTATAAAAAAGTTGTGCAGACAACTGGAAAAACCTGAATTTGAAGCTGGAGAGAGAGAGACTAAACAAAAGTTGAAAAATGTCAGCAACTGGTGAACCCAGGTAAAGGGTATATAAAAAATTCACTGTACTATACTTTTACTCTTCTGTAGGTTTTAAATATTTCATGCTAAGTTCACCACTCAGAAGTCTATGACCACTGTAATTAAAAAAAAAGGGGCTCTTTACAAAAGGGGAGGTCCTAGTTTTACGCATTTATATACACAAATAAAATGTCAAGTAGAAACAAGTTGAAAATCCATCTCAAAGTAAGCAACTTTCACACTTCCAAGAACTAGAGAAAAATGATTCAACCCACCCATTCTTTTCATTTAAAATAACCGTTTATTTATACAGTTTAAATGCTTTTAAATAGTCACTATTTATTTATGGGATCAAAGGAATGACTGTATTCTGAAACACAGGATAACTTTTTTTCACTGAGGATGATGTAATAAATATTGGTTTCAAGTCAAAGATGAAAAATATAAATACTGGAGAGGAATCATATAGCAACTGTTAACCATTCAGCTACCTACAAAGGAATTTCTTTTTGCAGTTCTTTTCGGTAACAGATTTTTCTTTTGTGAGGTGGAGGAATTTTGTTTGCTGTTTTATAACATGGCGGCTTCCAATTAGTCACATATTTCCTTCTTAACCTCAACAGATTTTCTTGGGCTACCTTATGGGGTTTAAAGCTTTTATTTTCAAAAAAAGTATGTTGATAAGACAAACTGATGCAGGCATTTATCACATATCTAGAGGGCTCTTGTCTTTTAAAAAAGGTCACAATAAGTGAAAAAAAAAATAGATGGCTCAATAAATGACACCAGGAAAACTGACTAACCACTTGGGGGTTAAAACAGAGAACTCTAGCTTACCTCATGAAGTAAAATAAATCTGTAATAAATTATTAACATAAGAAACTATTAAACTGCTACATAAAACTATAAAAATGTATTTATTACACAGTCTTATTTATGATCTTGGCATGAGGTATAAAATATTATCCAAGTATGATATAAAACTAAAAACCATGAAGGAAAATATATCAAACTGGCAAAATATACACAAAATTTTAAAATACTACATGAAAAATATGTATCTACATTACAAATATATATAAGTAACGTGTGTGTGTGTGTACACGGGAGAAAATACCTGCAGCATATAATGAGTAAAGGGGTTAATATCCCTAATATAGAAAAGAATCCTATAAACTGGAAATATAAAAATAGCTCAATGAAAAATGGGTAAAAGGTATCATCTTAAAATTATAACAAGCAAAAAAAATATGAGAAATTAAACTTCATTGATAATCAACACATATCAGATTGGTAAAAATCAAGAAGAATAAGCAGATGATAATATAATTACAAACAAAAGCCTTGAAAAAGGTAAAGACATAGGCAGGAGCAATGTCCATCATGTAGAAAGAATCAGAAATAACTGAGAAAAGGTCAGACAAGCCAGTACAAAAATCGGCCAGGAACAGGAACTTTAAAAATTGATAATATTCACTGAAAACATGAATAGCAAAAGAAAGATTGAAAAGAATATCAATCCTGGAAAGGATAAATAACTTTACTGTATGAACGCTATATAAAACTGTTCCGCCCTTAAAAAATTTAAGTAGACATGCTTCTGATAGGCCCAGTGGGAAGGAGCCTAAGTCTACCAAGTGGTTATTTCCCTGGTTTTTGTAAACAGATACACTCAGCAACCCATTTTCACCCTTTCTCCCTGAGTGAGGGCTTATATGCAAAGGAAGAGATAACCGGGAGCCCGTGAGGGCACAATACTCCAACAAAACAGAAAACCAGGAGCAACACCTATTCTTGTGTACTGCTCAGAAAGGCCTCCGAAGACCTGACAAGCTGAGCAGGGTGAAGCCTCCCCTATTCCCATATTCCCATTTAACTGGCCTGGCTGGAGGATGCAGAAGGCAAAGAGTTATGATGGCCAGCAAAAGCTTATTCAAATGGTGACTCCAACTGCAGTGCTCCTCAAAATGTGATCTATTTACTAGAACAGATCGTCACAATCTCTGGCACCCTGTATAAACCTGCTGATACTTGTATAAACCTGCTGATACGGTAAATACTTTTTGCTCTATCCTAAAAAGTAGAAAACACGAGAAGGAGTTTGTTTTCAACTGGATGGGATGGCGTAGAGCCTTCACAGTCTTATCTTAGGGTTATATATACTCTTTATCTCCGTATTACAAGTTAGGTGTCAAGGTTGTTGATCCTCTCCTCCAGTGGGACACTACGCTAGTCCAACACACTGCTTACATGTGCTTTTAGGATCTGAAAGGCACGAAGCAACATGCACTCTTAGATGCCTTGGAAGGATGGAAGTATGCCAGTAGATAGAAGATAAATTCCATGAAAATAGAGGACCCTGTTTCTTTGGTGAAGAATCTTGGTCCATTAATCCGTATGGATCACTGCATACTCCTGCAAAGTAAATGACAAATTGCTTTTCTTTGCAGTCTCAAATACAAATAGGGAAACAGTGCTTAGTGAGACTTTTTATGTGGCTCCAACCCATTTTACTGAATGCCCCCAAACGTTGCCAGCTCTGGCTTCAGCTCCGCAAAAGAAAAGGCTATCCAGCTAGTTCAAGTGTTGGTACAAGCAGCTCTACAACTTGGCTTTAATGACCCGGTTGATCCAATGGTAACTCAAGGGCCTGTGCAATTTCAGAGTTCTGTATAACACTAGTGGCAAGTCCCACTAGGAAGAAAAAAACCCACAGGAGTCCCTTAGAATCTTGGAGCAAGATCATGCTCTCTTTGGCAAACCAATGTTATCTTTTGAGGAACAGCTCTAGTTTTGCTACTAAGCCCTGGATAAAAAGTAAACAGTGGTATACTAGGTGACCCAGTGACCTGAGCTGCCTGCTATGTATTAGGTGTTATGTTACCTTGTTAGTTTATCTCTTTCTAGATTTTGCTCTATGTATGTTAACCAGCCTGCCCCTCACCCCAACTTCTACAGCACTTGTTCACTGGACTAATAAACCAGCAATGGTTTAGGAATAAAAACCACAGGTAGGCTCACCAACTGGACTTCCCCTTTCTCAGATTAGCAGGATTACTGGAAATGCCATGTACCAATTTGCAGCAACAGCATCAAAAGTAAATAAGTGATGTGGCGCCATCTATGGGGCTATGAGCCAGTCACCCAGTGGCAAGATGATGATACTCCTTCCCTCGTGGTGGAGGCGGAATTTTATACTCACTGAAACAGCAGTGCTATGGATTTTGTTATGCTTCTTCCACTGCCCTCCCGCCATGATTCTACCAGCTTCCTATCCATATATTAGGCACAATCATGGTATTCTACACACCAGTGCCTTTGATCAAGATATTCAATTTACAGGGAAAAAAAAATTAACAGAACTTCCAAGGACAATGGGATTCCTTGGTCTCCCAGTACTCCATTATCTGGAAGCTGCCGGACTTCCAGAATTTTTACTGGCCTTTTGAAGACCCAATTACGGTGTCATCTGAGAGAGTATCTTGGGAAGGTGAACTGCAGCCCCATGGGATCTTCACACTCTCAAAGAACCACCACTCCACGGTGCTGCTTCACCCACAACCAGAAAGAACACTCAGACTTAGGAACTAAGGGGCAAAAGTGAAGAGAAATAGTTCACATTTACACCTAATCACTCACTTGCAAATTTTCTTCCATCCCTTGAGGTGATTTACAGACAATATCCAAATAAGGAATATAATCACACCTCCATCTGGTAGAAGCAGAGGAGGAATGGACTGGAAATCACCCACTAGACCTGGCACTGGATGCAGGAAATAAACAGGCCTTGGTCCTACCCATCTGTAGAGATGGGAGAGGAGTTCAGGTTGTGAGTGAAAGCGGCACCATGTTAGACAGGGGCTTTTTAATTTTTTTGAGCTTAAGTATGCAAAAAGGGAAATATGTTCATTATCGGAAACAAAAGGTATGAACTATAATGGACGTTTATTTTTGGTCATCTGATACCCCAAATTCTTATTACATTGGCTCTTTTTGGTTTATAATACCATGACCACTGGGAAGCATCATTACAGAACCAGTCTTAGGGGAAAAAACTGGTTGTTAAACTAGTCTAAGAGTCTTTGAGCTTTGCTTACCTCCATTATGAGTAATGCAGGTGATTAATAGTCAGAGTCCTAGTAACAATCACAAAAAGAAAGGCCAGACTCATAAAACAAGCTACTTGTAATCAAAAGCTAGATTTACTTAGTGCTATTTAGGTTTCATAAATATTGAAGTTCTTCACAAGTCAAATGCTTTAGCTGACAACCTTCTTCTCACTCTGAAACAATAATTTTAATAACACAGTATCTCATAAATTGAACTTTCTTAGAAACGCAACCATTATGTTTTGCCTAACAGAGTGCATTAATGACTGCTAGATGTTTTTCATGAATACAAATGTAAGACAAGGCCCCTTACACTCAGGCAGCATGTAATCTAGAAAAGGAGAAAAAAAGGTGCATTATATAAATGTTATAATAATGGTTCAAGCAAGGACCTATAATATAGGCATTCAATTGAAGGACAATCCAAAAAGCCTTAACAGAGGTGGCATTTGTATTGTTTTTGAAGTAAGACACTAGACACTTTGTTTTGGAGATTCAAACCTCTAATACCATACTCAGACATAACTTGAAATGATCAGATTACCGACTGGTTCCCCCAACCACAAGGGTAAACTCCTTAAAGGCAAGAACTAGGTATCCATTGTTTATTACTGTATCTCTAGAACCCACCATATTGTTCACACTCAACGAGTATTTTTTAAACTGAACAACAAAAGAGCATTAGAAAGACTGAATCCTACGTAAGAAGTCATATGTATTTCTAAAACACAAGGCATATATAAGAAGAAAGCTAAGAAAGGTAGGTATGCTCCTTTATTACTCATTCATTAGACATGGTCTGGCCATCCACTATCCACCGGGCACAGTGAAGGGTTTCTGGACATCAACACTCATTTACTTGTATATCTTTACTTTGTATAGCTCTAAACTTGAGGATCAAGTAAACGTATCATCTGATCAGGTGATAAAGGGCCTACGGAAACATAAATTTGAAATTACTGAATCAAATTTAGGAGTACTATTATATGGCATTAGTTCAATTCTATTATATACATGAAGTTGAGAACCAAACAGAATAACTGATTTGTCCAAGAAACTATGGCTATTTAAGTAGAAGAGCTGGGATTAGAATATAGATTTCTTAGTTTCTAGAACAGTATTTTTCAATGTGCTAAAAGGGCTAAAAGTAAAAGGCTTTTAAAAAGATCATTTCATAATCCAGGTGTATGATAGTTGCCAAAGCAAACAAAGGAAAAATAAGTCTGTGCTAACTTGGAGTAACTTAATAGGAGTTGAGCTGAGATGCTTAGGTGTTGCAAGTAGTGTTCAAAGTACATTTCAAGTCCTACCAGTGGACCACAAGGATTCTTCCATCCTACTGAAGCTGATCAGGAAATAAACACCTGTCCTTTCTTCAGGTCTTATGAACTGGCAAGATTCCAGCGACATCAATTTACATATGACCAGTATTACCCTCTTACACCAGGGTCAGCCATTTATGACCTGTCGGGGCTTCCAGCCTAGTTTTGTACAGCCCTCCAGCTAAGAATGGTTTTTACATTTTGAAAGGGTTAACAAAAAACAAAACAACAGTGAATACACAAGAGACCATACGTGGGTAGCAAAGCCTAAAATGTTTACTATTTGGCTCTTTATAGTAAAAATTGGCCGATCCTTGTCCTAAACTAGTTAAAATTCCTAAAACTTTGTATTCACAAACTCAATTCAGTATGGTACTTGAGGGTACTAAGTACTCACTATGTTGTCTGTTTCACACAAAACTGAACAACGCTGCAAATCTTCCACTGATCATGCATGTATACTAGGTTGGATTTCTGCAATTTTCAGAAAGAATGTTACCAGTACATCATAGGTGCTGGCTTGTATGGGTTATTATTTTCAATTGCTGCTCTTCTCACATTAATTTAGAAACAATTATGGTTACTTTTTCATTGTATTGGATGAACATTTTTGTAGAGTAACTATGTCGTTACCAATCTATTATTTTATTACTATCCAGTTTTTGACTATCTCCTAGTTTTAGGATAGTGGTTCAGAGGATCTCTTGCCTTACTCAAGTTGACCATGTTCAAAAATGTTTAAGCAAAATTAGTTTAGAGAAAGAGAGAGAGAGATAAAAAAGAGGTTTCTAGGTAGATGACAAACAGGATGGTGATCTGGAAAAACTGATAATCATTCCTAGCTTCTTCCAGGTCATGTCTACTGGGTTTCATTTCATTACCTCGCCTGGAATACTGTGAATTTTTGAAGCAGTCATATTCATTTTTATTGGCATATGTCTAATTTGAAAGAAAAAAAACCCTGTGAAACATAAAAATTAAGGAACAAATTTTTTACATAAGCATAAACAGTTACTTGAAGAAAAATTCACCTGATACTGATAAACTGAGATAGGATTAAATCAAGATGCACCTCTACAACAATACAATGAACAAATTATTTTTGCATTATCTACAATCTGCAACTATTTGCACCATGACTTCTAGAGAGGTGACTTTACAGTATATATTACATTTTTCATGACGTAAAGATAACACTATTTCCTACACATCCAGAAAAGGTGCATTATTATTTCCACAAAACCCAAACCATCCCCTTTCTGGCTCTCCATTATTTTTAGTACCAAACACCCATTCTGTTCCATGTGAGTCTGCTGCCATCTAGTGGACGCTTCATAGCAAAGGGTATTTTTTTTCCCCTGTACAACTGTAGGCAACAGTTGGCATCAGGGGCTGTGTAATGTCACCACCTGTCAGAGTGCCCTGGGGACCAGGGAGGATTATGTCTGACCACTGAGAGTGGCTGGGCTTCCTGGGCCAGCCCTAACAGGCATGTGCGCCTTCAAAGAAATGTCTCCAAACAACGGAGAACAGAATACAACTGCTTGCTCTTTTAGCACAAAATATCTCTGTTGCTCAACCCAAAATAATTCACAGTTGAAACTGTCAATCGTAGAAAAGAAATAATGGTTATTAAAACCCTTGGACGAGTGGTTTTGAGATCCTGACTTGGTCTCACCCACATCACACTGAGGAAGAAGAAGTAGTGAAACACTGACCAGCAAGAAGCCTGGGAGCCAGACAGTCTCATTTGGAAATCTGACCTCACTTCTTGCTGGCTGCTGACCTTGGGCAACTGACCTCATCTTTCCAAGCTGTAACTGCCTCACCAGTCAAGCAGGGGGAGAATCACCTCTTCCTCAGTTATGATGAACTTCAACTGAGGACAATGTATGTAAGCACCTTGTACTGGAAACAGAAACAGTTCAATAAATGAGAGCAAACAGTATTAAGTGGCTTAATGTTTTTCTCCTGAAAGTCAGAAATGAACAGTAAGAATATTCTTATTAATATATATTAATGTGAACCGTGCTGTAGGAGGGTGTTGAAACTTAATAAACTCTGATATAGTTATGAGAATTGTAGAGATAATGATAAATATCCACTGACACAAGACAGTTATAACCCCTAATTAGGAGCGAACTCAGCTACCACCTGACAGTGACGTGTATACACACAAGTAAGAAACAACTAGGAAAAAACCCCAACTAAATATTCATAAAAACAAATTCTGTTTTAGACAACTCTTTCCTCACCTATCAAACACTCTACCTATTTTAAAGGGTGGGTTGAAATATTACAGACGATGATATATATAAAAACATTTTCAAAATGGCATAGATTTCTGTAAGAACACGAGATGCTATTACTGGTACGTTTACTATAATCAGAGTTAGAATCATTAGGTTGGGCTCATTACACAGTACAAGGTGCATAGGATAATGTATCATGAGAAAATATATCAGCTAGTTGAAAATAAGTTTCAACACAAAAAGGTTCTGAGAAAAATAATCAAGTGAACTAGGTCCAAGAAAAGTATATTATAATTCTAAAAAGCACATGTTAAGTAGAAAAACTCCTTAGAGAATCTGAAACAAAGCTACTAAAATAATTATGGGCTTTTTTCCAATAGGTTCTCTATCTCATGCTCTGTCTTGTGACCTGAATAGGGAGCTTATCTTCTCTGTGGGTAAAAGAACTGATGTGAACGGTGGGGAGGAAACTGAAGGATCTTCTAAAGGATGAGTCTTGAGCTGAGAAGCTCAAGGTGAAGCCTGTGCCTCGGGGCCAAGCCTGCTGGTTTACTGTGCCCTCCTTCCTGGCACTCCAACACTTGCAGGCAAGTCCTGCTTCCATGAAGCAATCTCCCATTTAGAACACATTTAATTTTAAATTTCTCATTGGTTTTCTTTCCAAATACTTAGAGGGAGAAAGGCACACAGGCTAACAAAGTAGAAATTTAGGGCATTTAAAAGCTACTGTAGACTAATAAAGAGTTAAATCTAAAGTCATGATTCTTAAAAATGAACAAAGTGCAAAAACAAGCCATTTGAAAACTGTATGTAAACAGTACTTCGGATTTCTAAGATGGCCAGAACACTGCAAGCTCTGTCTCAGCAAAGATGTTCAGTCCTAACATCTTATCATGTAGCCCTGCTCAGCTGACCTGCTCAGAGTCGAGAATCGGGAGTAACAGAGGCCAAGAGGAGGACGTGACCCCTTGAGTAAGTGATCTGTGTACTCAGCTAACACAGGGGGATTTGCCAGCGGGGCAGCCTTACTCCTTGCGGTTCTCCAGCCTTCCTGAGACCTCCTTGGCCCTCCTCACCTCCTGGATGAGTTTCCTTCCTGTCATCCACCGGATGGCCCGACAGTCTGCTCCAAAAGCAGCCTGAGCATTAGCCATGTGAGGAAGTTCACCTCCAGCTCATATGGCAGTGATTCCTCAAAATTTTTTATACTTTTTTTTTTTTTTTTTTTTTTTTTTTTTTTGCGGTACGCGCGCCTCTCACTGTTGTGGCCTCTCCCGTTGCGGAGCACAGGCTCCGGACACACAGGCTCAGCGGCCATGGCTCACGGGCCCAGCCAATCTGTGGCATGTGGGATCTTCCCGGACTGGGGCACAAACCCGTGTCCCCTGCATCGGCAGGAGGACTCTCAACCACTGCGCCACCAGGGAAGCTCTCTAATCAGTTTTATTTGCAAGACCCTGCTGCTCACATGTTTTTGCTAAAACACTGCAAATGGATTTCTGCTTCCTATAGGAACATGGTACAAGTTTTTTCCTGAATCTTCCCTCTTCTTCCCTCCTCAAGCCATACAGAACAGAGAGGCAGGAAAAAAGAAAATCCATGTAAGCTACATTTTCAGAGAAATTAAGACCACAAAAGAATTCTCAAAAATATGTACATGTGGCCAGAAGAAACAGAAAAGAGCAGATCGTGAGTGGGAAGCCATGGGGATGGGATAGGAAACAGGGGTGTTGCAGAGGAGAATAGGGGAGGCAGAGCGCCAAAATGTCACCAGCAAGTGTGTGCCACCAGGAGATGATGGTGATTCCCAAGGGGGACCGGGGCAGGGCTGACAGGAAGCAGACACTCTGCTGAGCGAGGTGGAGAGCAGAGGCTTGGACCATGCTCGGGGCCCCAGGCTGCTCATCTCTGAAAGTGCCACCTTTCCCTAAGAGGAAGGGGATGCCTTATGCACTGGGGAACCAATGGAGTGACGGGGGACGTCTGGACTGGAGGGGGAACTCTCCTACATCAGGCTAGGCTCTGTGAGGCAGAGGGGGAAAGAAACAGTGCCTCAGGGCAGTGCAGAGAGGAAGGAGCCTGAGGGCACAGCCTGGGCACCCTCTCCCTTCACAGCTGTCTCCTGCCAGGAAAAGCAAGCTCATTCCACTGAACAACAACCAAGAGAACAGAAAGAGCAGCCATGCAAAAGATTATATAAAACTGTGGAAAAGAACAGCAAAACTCGCTACAAAGAAAACGCAGCAGGAAAAAATGTTGCCACGGAAGTGGATAAGGGGAAAATTATAACCCAAAATAGCACCTTTTTTTTTTTTTTAACTCAGTGAGGCAATTGCAATTTTAAAGGAAAATCACAAAACAGCTCATAGACAAGATGGCCAGATAACAGGCAGCAGCGAAGCAGAAACTAGAGGAACTCAGGGAAGAAAAGAGAAAGACAAATTCAGAAATGAAGACTAAATGAAAGGAAAGATGAGACGCACAGAAAGCATGAGCCCTGTTAACAGTTGTTGCCATTCTGGGTGGCTCAGGCCACAGCCCTTGAATTGCTGATGGCTTTAGCTCCTAGCTCACTGTCACTGTCACATCCTCTCTCAACTCCTAGTGATTTCAATACCCATGCTGATAATCCTGCCACCATCCTGGCCTCATTTCTTTGCACGCTTTTTTCCAAATGATCTTGTCCTCCACCCTCCCGTAATCACACACTCCAAGATCTTACCAAATGCCTTCTCATTACCAGCAACCGTAACTCCTCCATAACCTTAGTTTCATACACACCACTGACAAATCACCACCTCCTGTATGTCTAGCTCTCTCCCACTGGCACCCTGACCCCAATGAGCCTCTGACGCCCCAGGACCTAGCATCCTTTGGTCCTGCCACTTTGCCACTTTCCCTCGTATGACCTCCCCTTCCCCCCATGTCTTCGCTTGCCTCCTGACCCAATTTAAACGCCACAGTCAGCTTAAATGTCATCATCTTCACCCTCTTGCTTATATCCCGTCAAGCCCCTCTCTCCACTTACCTTAACCACTTGACAAATCCAAAACTCTAGTTAAGACCAACACTGTGCTTCCTCTGTTATATGACTGTGCCATACGTCATTTAACCAAACCTCTGTTAATGGAGATTTTATCCTAAGCTTATAGGTTTAAAAGTTGGGGAACTTAACCATTTATGCTGTCTCTACAAACGAATCCTTCTGAGTTCTATTACACAGAAAGAAAATAAAGTGTAATGCTGACTAGATGAGAACATTCTCCTATCTATGTATCGACTTTCCATTTATTTACATGCTCAAAAGGCTGGTTCTACCCAGAGTAGAAGCCTGAGTTCTTACGATAGCCTGTAAGGCACCCCCCAGCGCCCCCCACCCAGCCCCTACTCTCCCCTCTCTGTGCTCTGCACACACTGACCCCTCCTCCACTCCTCCAACATCCAGGCAGGCTCCCACCTCAGGACCCCTGTACCTGCTATCCCCCCATCTAGAACATTTTTTCCCCAGATACTGAAGGGTGCATTCCCTTACTTCCTTTAAATACATATACAACTATCATCTCCTCAGTAAGGCCTATCCTGGCTCCCTGTGTATCCCATTTAGAAATGCAGTCCCCTCTCTAGGATACCAGATCCCCACTGTTATGTTTTTGTCAGGATGCTTCTCATAACACTTAACACCTCCTTCCAATACACTATTTACTTATTTATTTTCTGTCTGTCTTCTCTCACTAAAGGTACGTATTTTGCTTGTTTTATTCACTGAAATATCTCTGGCATCCAGACAGTGCCTAGCACATCACAGATGCTTAATACTTACGGTATGAATGAATGCACAGAAATGCACAATGATCTGGTACAATATAAAACATGATCCAAATGCATAGTGTTATGTGAATCAGACTGTCCTGGGTTCAAGTGCCAGCCTCTCCATAATAGTTATATGAACTTGAGCAAGTGACCTAACCACTTCAAACCTAAAATTTCTCATCTGACAGA
Organism: Lipotes vexillifer; assembly: GCF_000442215.2. NCBI lineage: Eukaryota > Metazoa > Chordata > Mammalia > Artiodactyla > Lipotidae > Lipotes > Lipotes vexillifer. Next base: position 295,144 of record NW_006784126.1, on the reverse strand, counting down.
GTTGGCTAGAAGATCAAATAACAATGTCCAAAAAACAGATTCAAAATACCAAATATGAGGCACGGAGTAAACAGTTAGCAAAGAGAGCAAAGATACTATAACCTACATACATATCTTCCAGAAGGAGATGTTCAGGAGATTTCTGAGCAAAGCAGGGTGTGCAGGCAACACTCCACAGCTGAAGTCACTGGATGCACGTGGGCCACGCTGCCCAGCTCTCCTCCCCCACCTCAGCGGAAAGGCAGCGCTCTGAGCACTGCCAAGTAAACAGGCCTTAGCTGGATTTTTAGCTAAAGGCTTCCACATTCCCCAGTAGAAAAATAATAATCCACAGGCTACGAGGGGATCTTGGTGATGTCTGCAGGCATTCTCTTGGGACGTTAAATGGGATGAAGAACAAACTATTCCAGAGAAGTTGGTGGCCATACTCAATATGAGTCATATGCTACCGCAACAATGGCTTCTTCAAATAATGATCATGATAATGACACTATAACAAGAAAGATGACTCGAGAAGGAAATGTCCCAAGACTTACAGAACACCATTTTGTATGACCGTTGGTTTCTTTCAAATCAATGAATATGCAAACCAATTAATAACTGCTTTAAGAAAACACCCAGACTGGAGTAAGTATAAAAGGCAATATACTCTTTAATGAAAAATATTGCTTATTAATTGGTGAAAAAACAACAAAAAAGTGTCAAAGAGATGAGGATAAGAACTGTGAAAACCATTCCAGGAAACCAAAACTAAACAGCCCAGTCTAAGTTTTGTTGTCCTGCTCTCACACCAGCATTGAGCCAACTAAACTGTACGCACAGGCAGCATCACAGGGCAGCTGAGCAGCAGTTACACAACTGACCACGAACTTTATTTAATAAGACAAGCCACTCTGTAATACAATTACTGAGCACATTGAATATATTTATAGTGGAAAAATCTAATAAGTTAAATTAATTTTTAAATAAGCGTCTGGAACATATATATGAAAAATTTTATGGTATAATCAGCACCACATTTTATTTATACAGAACTCAGAGGAAGGATTCATTTGGGAGGCAGCATAAACGGTAAGCTCCTCAACTTTTTTTTTTTTTTTTGCGGTACGCAGGCCTCTCACTGTTGTGGTCTCTCTCGTTGTGGAGGCCAGGCTCCGGACGCGCAGGCTCAGCGGCCATGGCTCACGGGCCCAGCCGCCCCGCGGCATATGGGATCTTCCCGGACCGGGGCACCAACCCGTGTCCCTGCATCGGCAGGTGGACTCTCAACCACTGCGCTACCAGGGAAGCCTGTTCCTCAACTTTTAAACATATAATTTTAGGATAAAATGTCCATTAACAGAGGTTTGACTTCTGAGCAGTTTCTCAGAGCTATCTGAAATGCTGTCTCCTGGGCTACAGTCCTCATTTTGCCCCAAATAAAACTTAACTCACAACTAAAAAACAAACCAAAAAAAAAACACAGATGTTTGGCAAATTCATATAATAACAAATTATGCAAGCAACATAGAAGAGAAAAAAGCAAGGCAGCAAAAAAAAAAAAAAAAAAAAAAAAAAAAAAAAAAAAAGTACAGTATTATCCTATTTTCATTAAAAAAGAAAGAAGGTAATTATGTATAAATATTTCTGGAATCATTTATATTTATTACTAAAGAAAAGAGTATGCAAGTTGACTTTAATGCTGTTTTCCTCAGGTTGCCATTGAGGAGAAGCACTCTGACAAGTAAGTGATTTTGGTAGATAAGTGCTGAAAAAACAACTGATGTCACACTGTCAGTCCTGACTTATCTTTAGGATCATTATCAGTAGTCGCTTCAAATAGAAGCAAATCTTATAATTAATGCATGTTAATAAAGGTATTTCTATATTATTATGCATTAACTATTCTTCTTAATGTGCTATTTAGTAAATGAAAACATCTTTCGGAATCTTGAGTTTTTCATAAAAGTCAAAAGAAGTTAAAATAAATACCTCTTCTTCCATTCTGTATCAAGCGATCAATAATATCCTCCTAAGCACAGTAGTGCACATTACTTTTGAAATACAATTAGTTACAACAAACTGTAGAATCTCGGGGTTCAAAAGCAAAATTCACCATTATCTGGGTTTCCCATAACTTTAAATCCCAGTGCATCATGCCAAGGAATGCAGGGCTGTGTTTAGTTTGTGAGGTCTGCCATAACAAAATACCACAGACTAGTAGCTTAAACAAGAGAATTCTATTTTCTCACAGTTCTGGGTGGAGGCTGGAAGTCTAAGGTCAAGGTGCCAGTGGGGCTGGCTTCTCCTGAGGCTTCTCCTTGGCTTACAGATGGCCTCCTTCCCACTGTGTCCTCATGTGGCCTTTTCTCTGTGCCTGGGCATCCCTGGTGTCTCTCCTCTTCTTATAAGGACACCAGTCATACTGGATTAGGGCCCCACTCTTATGACCTCACTTAACCTTAATTTCCTCTATAAAGGCCCTATCTCCAAATTCAGTCACACTGGGGGTTGGGACTTCAACAATACGAATTTTGGGGGGACGAAATTCAGTCCGTAACAAGGACCCTGACAGTGCTTATGTGAGAGGAAGGTTAAAAAACAGTACTAATGAGTAAAAAGATACCTGTTAAGTATGTCTGACCTAAGCTCAAACACCTGTATGAATGAGTAACTTGTACCAGTCCACAGCATCCTTGGAAAGCCCTGCTGGAAGGACCACTCATATTTGCTGCAACTTCTTTCTACTCATCTCTTAACTGCCCTCCTTAATATCATACAGAAGGAAGGGTGACCCTCTTCCACCTGACACCCCTTCAATTATCTGAAGCAGCAATCCCAGCCCCCCTAGAAGTGTTCCTAGTACTTCCAAATGCTGCGTGTATCAATGTATCATAGTGTGATTTCTGTACCCTTCTCATTCCCCTCTCTCTTTCCATTATTCACATTCAACAACTGCTTCTTTTTCAGAACTGGGCTCACAGAAAGGTAGAAAGGTAATGTGCCTTTCCTTTAAGATTTTTCTTCTTTTTTTCCCCCATGTCATCCTTCTGCAGAGGCTATGCTAATCGTCTGTGTATTGTTCCATTTTTCGTATATGTGCTGCTGAAGCGAGCACTAAGATTTCTTTATATAACTTGTTTCTTCCTCATTCAGGTGATTTTACATTGCAGTCAGGATTTCTGAGAGCTTCCCATCTTCTCAAACCATGTTCCTTCCCTCCAGTGTCACATCTTGGAATCACAACATTCTCTTTTCTGAAATTTTCTATTCTATCCTTTCTGTTCTATCCTTCATCATCCAATAAATCCTTACTAGCACCTGTATGCAAAACTCTTGAGGGATATAATTCTGCATAAAGGTACGATCCCCAGCCACAGAAGAGATTACAGACCCTGGTAGTTAAGGAAAAAAAATGCTGGCACTTAAAAAAAATTATAAAGATGAAATACAAAAGAATTCACAAGCCAGCATCTCATTACCAAATGAGTGAGGGGAGATTGCTGCCATAAGGTCAAAGGAAAGAAAAGAAATAAACTTATAATGGTTACTACATGCAAGGCACACTTATCCCTACTTGTTGAAAATAGATAAATGTAGTTTAGATACATTGGGTAACCTACTTGAGGTCATTCACTCCAATTTTATTAAGGGCTGACTCATGGCGAGGCACTGTTCTTACAATACAGAGCTGTGAACAAGGTATATTAAGCCCTTTCTCTTCAGGAGCCGCCATTCTAGTAGGGAATGCAGAAAATAAGTAGGCAAATGTGGTAGTTTAATTTACTGTTCAAAGGCATTACAAAAACAAACAGGTTGGGCTTCCCTGGTGGTGCAGTGGTTGAGAGTCCGCCTGCCGATGCAGGGGACACGAGTTCGTGCCCCGGTCTGGGAAGATCCCACATGCTGCGGAGCGGCTGGGCCCGTGAGCCATGGCCGCTGAGCCTGAGCGTCTGGAGCCTGTGCTCCGCAACGGGAGAGGCCACAACACTGAGAGGCCTGCATACCGCAAAAAACAAACAAACAAACAAACAAACAAAAAACTGGTTAATGAGAAAAAGAATGAGTGGAGGAACAAAAATGATAGGTCAGGGAAAACATCTCTAAGGATGTGACCTCTGGGCTAAGACCTAAAAGCCAAGGAGTAGCCAACTGTGTGAAGATTCAGGAAGATGTCTGAAGCAGAGGAAAAGTAAGTGCAAAGGCCCTGAGGTAAGAAGGAGCTCAACTGTTCAAGCGGCAGAAAGGCAGCCAACGTGGCTGAAATCTGAAATCTTGCAGCTGCAAAGGGGAGAGTGGTAGGAGTTGGCAAATGGGGGCAGGATCAGATCTGGAGGGTGCTGTGAGGCATGGTGGGGATTTACATCAGATTGTGAGTGCCACAGGAATCACTGCAGAGTTTCCAGCTGTGAGATGGCATGGTCTGACTGATTGTTCACCTGGGCTATAGTATGGAGAATAGACTATAGACAGGCAGGAATGGAAGCAGGGAGAACATTTCGGAGGCTACAGTCATGCCGAGAAGAAAGAGCAGCAGCTGGGACCTGGGTGGTGACAGCAGAGATGGAGAGAAATGGACACATTTTGCAGGGAGAACCAATAGGGTGTACACTTAGGTTGCAAATGGGGAGCAAAGACACACAGTACTAGGGATTGGGGTTGTAACCAACGGTAAGAAAATTCATGTTCAGGACAGAGGCCTGTAGATGGTTCACATATAGGAGCAGTGAGGGCCAGAGCTCCCTGGAGCATATTTTAAAGTTTTAGTTCATAAAACAAACAGAAAATGTTCACTCACATTCAGTCATAAACAGCACTCATGTTCAGTCATGTAGGAAAAATCACCAGAGAGAAGAAAGGATGGTTGTTCTCTGTTCAAATTCCCTTGCATATGACATTAATTTCCACTCCTAGCTCTGTTCTATGTCAACGCCTTAGGCATGAAGAGAAGCACAACAATGAAATGAAAGCTACTGAAGCTTTTCTCCTCAAGGGGAAAAATTCAACCAGGTATTTTCAGGCGTGTGACGTCAGAAGTAGATATAACAAAGGGCATTTCAGGGGAGGGAGGAGAGGAGGGAGAGAGCACACGCTTCAACTCCCTTCCCTCTGCACACTGCCTTCCTGTCCACCAGCGCGCCCCAGCAAACAAAAGGTAACACCTCCAATTCCTGGGCAAATACACAGTGCCAGTCAAGGCATTAACTCCTCAGGACTGGAGTTCTTTTTTTAAAGAAAATTTGCCCTGGCAACCAAAAAGGAGAACTCAATGATACTAGCTTCCCTTTTCTGCAGTCATGTGTTAAGGTGCAAAACTAGTGTCCCTTTCACCAGACTGTAGTTAAAAGAACTGCATTCATTCTCAAAAGTATAACAACAAAAGGGCTCAAGCTTTTGTAGAGATTTTATTTTTCTTCTCAAAGTCCTAAGGACCTTACAGGGACAAGAGCCAAGCACTGATCCTGCCTAATAAACAATAAAAGGACGCACACAGAATGAGAAGCTAACTGCAACACAGAGAAACCAGTAATATTTATTTCAAATCTAAACAAGTCTGTGTTGGACCAACAACTTTAATCTACAGGAGATAAACGATAAAAAATAAAACAATTAAGATTCAACACAGACCTTTTTCAGTCACCTTCTCTTAACCTTTATAACATGGGCTTAAGTTCACACATTTTATGCCCCCCTAAAAAGTTCTGACTTCTCAAATCTTCCGGAACACACACACAAGCATATATGACATCTCATGCATATCTCTGCTAAAAAGCAGAAAACTTCTGCACTTACACATTCCGCTGAGTATATTTTATAAAGTGACCAATGGCTCTACTGGGTTCATTTTCCAAAGCCTAGCTTTTAGCCACTCTCTATCTTCCTTTTTTATTCTTTTTTTAAAATAAATTTTATTTAATTATTTATTTTGGCTGCATTGGGTCTTCGCTGCTGCACACGGGCTTTCTCTAGTTGCTGCGAGCGGAAGCTACTCTTCGTTGCAGTGCATGGGCTTCTCATTGCGGTGACTTCTCTTGCTGGGGAGCACAGGCTCTAGGCGCACGGGCTTCAGCAGTTAAGGCATGCGGGCTCAGTAGATGTGGCTCGTGGGCTCTAGAGCACAGGCTCAGTAGTTGTGGCGCACGAGCTTAGTTGCTCCATGGCACGTGGGATCTTCCCAGATCAGGGCTCGAACCCGTGTCCCCTGCATTGGCAGGCAGATTCTTAACCACTGCGCCACCAAGGAAGCCCTCTTTTACATTATTCTTTAAACCAATATTCAAATGCCAGAGTTCTCATTAGCACTGGTAAGATTTACTATAATATGTACGTATGGGAAAATTTTATCTCAACGACTGTGTTTCATGGTCAGCTGTGGTTATTTCTATCTATCAATTTCCTGCAATTCATAACTTAGTTACTTCTGACATGATTCACTCCAGAATCCCTTGTGACCGCAACTCTCCCACCTCCTAATACTTAGATATGTAACTCTTAGTGGAACTCCACTTGTGGCTAACTTGTGAATGACTGTTTCCATTACGGGAGTTTAAAAGCATGCATGATGGGTCCAGATATGGCAACTGGTTTCTTAATAACAAAGAGAATAATCCTGCATATGTCAGAAGAGCTTTCAGGATTTTTTACAACTTTAACTTGGTTAAAATTATAGCCTGTTAAAGTTGGTACAGACCATAATCTGGCCCACAGAAAAAATACATAAGAAAATCATGTCTTGGAAGGTAAAACAACTTACTCAGGCCACACTGCTGTTGGATGTGATTTCGGGAAACGAGCAAGCACGCACATACAGCTTGCCTAATTAGAAACTTTTCCTATTGGCCCATTGATTTTCTTAGCTCAGCTACATTCTGAAAGTCTGATTCTAATCAGGGAATTGCAATATACATCACAGTGGGACACACTGAAATTTAAGACTATAAATGCCAAATGTTGGCAAGGATTTGGAGCAACACAAACTCTGATATCCTGGCTGGTGGGAGTACAATCTGGAACCACTACTTTAGGTAACTGTTTACCTGTATCTACTACAACTGAACATACACATATCCTATGACCCAGCAACCCAATTCCTAGACACACATATGAAATAAAAGAACACACAAGAATGTTCAGCATTGTCCATAAAAGCAAAAAACAAAACCAAACAGGCGCAGTGGTTGAGAGTCCGCCTGCCGATGCAGGGGATACGGGTTCGTGCCCCGGTCTGGGAGGATCCCACATGCCGCGTAGCGGCTGGGCCCGTGAGCCGCGTAGCGGCTGGGCCTGTGAGCCGTGGCCGCTGAGCTTGCGCGTCCGGCAACGGGAAAGGCCACGACAGTGAGAGGCCCACATATCGCAAAAAAAAAAAAAAAAACAAAAAAAAAAACAAAACCAAACAAAGCAAAAATACAGAAACACTCCAAATGTCCACCAACTGTAGAAAGAATAACTAGATGTGGTATACTCGAAAACAGTAATGAAAACAAATGACTGACAGTCACCTGCAACAACACAGATGAACTGCACAAACCTAATGGGAGAAAGAACTTCAATATAAAACATATTTCTTGATTCCATTAGATAAAGTTAAAAACTAGGAACATTAATCAATGACATGAGAAGTCGGGACACTGGTTACATCTGGAGAGTATGGAGGGGGCTCTAAGCATGAGAAGGGCTTCAGGGGACTGGTAATATTCTATTTCCTGACATGTATGGTGGTGTAACATAACTCATTGAGCTATATACTAATAATTGGTATACAACTCAATATATATAATATGCTTCTATTTTTTTAAAAGTTAAAAAAAACCCAATGTTTAATTATGTGATGGATTTCAATATATTTATCCGCTTCTTTCAAAAACACGAGTTCTTTCTGTGTGTTCCGTGTGTCCCGAATCCATTTTTCTGTACTGTGTGTGTCTGTTCCAGGATGAAGGGCCCCTGTGAAATACCCTACTCTGGTTCACCTCATATAATAGGCTCAGCATTTTCAACCCACAGAGGCTTGCTTTTCCTTGTCCTATATGTCACAGGTAGGAGCCTTTCTCAAAAAAAAAATACAGACGGATGTTAAAGGGTAAATGAAGGGGATATGGGGATATATGTATACATAAAGCTGATTCACTTTGTTATACAGCAGAAACCAACACAACGTTCTAAAGCAATTATACTCCAGTAAAGATGTTAAATTAAAAAAAAGGTAAATGAGTGTATATCTCCTTTCCACGTACTGCTAATGAAAATGGTACTTTAAAAAAAAAAACCTTGAGAACTAAATCTGAAGTTTGAGAACTAAATCTAAGCATGTCTTTGATGCACTATGATCTTCTAGACCTTGGATAACAATCAGTTTTATTTAGATGTCGACTCTAGTCTATTGGGAATGGTTGCCTGGAGCACTGGGTTGAGAAAGATTTAATGATGTGTTAGGGCCAGTGACAGAGAATACCGTCAACACCAGGGCAAAGGATGGAGCACAGACACCTTGCTGACTCAGAGTCAACAGAACACTTTCTCCCCTAGGATAAAAGTAGTTTCTTAACTGTTTTAAATGCTCCACAGAGAAATCTCTAATAAAGTTCTAATTTATAACATCTGTTTATTACTTATACTTAGAAAGTGATATTATTTAATATAATTTTACTTCTAATATATTTTACATTTATGTATTTATAGTATTTAAATATTTTATGTTTAATATAAATTACATTATTGTAATGTGGTTTAAATACTTCACAAGTAAAGCAAATCAATAAGACTATAGGTTATTTTTTTTAACAAAAAGTAGTTTAACAGGAAAACAAAACCACTTAAGTTTAAAAACATTTTGTTTCATCTATCCTACTCTTTGCAAAACAGAACTGCCAGAATACTATTTTAAAAACTCACAAAATTCCAGTCTTACTAAATGTTATTCTTGGGTTCCTCCAAGAATCAAAAATCTTTTGATAGCTATTTTGGGTATAAATTAAACCATACAACTCAATATTTCACAAGTTTTTGTTGATCTTAATCAAAGCTAAAATGAAAATAAACTTTTCCCACTGCAGTACTCAGGAAGACTTTAGCTTTAGTTGAACAGATGCACATATTCTAAGTCTAAGGGGATTACCTTACTTACAGCACTTTCTCTTTAGATTTCTTTTGTAAAATTAAATAATTTGTACTGACACAAATTCAAAAGATGCAAATGCAGTGTGAAGAGAAGCACCTAATGTGGTGCAAAGTACCATCTTATTCAATCACATCCAGTATTATTAGCATTACCAGATGTAGAAAAAAGTGAACTGAAATTTCACACTTCTCCCTTTCACTTCCACGTGATTTCTGCATAGCCCTTATCAGTAATGCACACTGGATGGTAGGTTAGATTTTTAGCAATAACTTGCTCTACCGAAATCTAAACTTCCCATGATTTAAACATTGAATCTTAGAATTAAAAATATACACCGTGATGACTGGTTTCACTAAATTCATGAACCCAAACCTCAAATGAGTAATCAAACTGCCACACAACACTTCTCTGATTCTCTGCTTCCCTGGTACATCCATTCTCTCAGCTGTCAAAACTACAAGTAATGCACCTTCTCTTCTTTCCATAAACTTCTAACAACTTTCCCTCCCATTCTCTATCTGATGCCTTTGTCTATTTTATTTAGAAACAGACAGACACTTTCCATCTTTACCCATCACACTCTGCACCAAATCTGTACAGTAGATAAAAGGTAAACCACTCATTAGTGGTCTATTCCCCATCGCCTCTCACCTTCAAAGACAATTCTTTTGCAAGTATACTCTCACTAGAGTCTCTCTTTTGTAGTGGAAAAAATGTACCTTTTCTTTGACCCTCTTCCTGTTTCCATGGTAGAATCTACTAGGTGCCTCCTAAATACTGATTTCTCCTTTCTCTCTCAAGTGGAGCAGTCCCCATTTTTAGTGAGCACATTGCAATACAGCTAAAAGATGCTTTCAGCTTTCCTAGTAGTGGATGTAGCCATGTGACTGCCTAAATTCTGGTCAAGTGGCTTCCCTGGTGGCGCAGTGGTTGAGAGTCTGCCTGCTGATGCTGGGGACATGGGTTCGTGCCCCGGTCTGGGAAGATCCCACATGCCGCGGAGCGGCTGGGCCCGTGAGCCATGGCCGCTGAGCCTGTGCGTCTGGAGCCTGTGCTCCGCAACGGGAGAGGCCACAACAGTGAGAAGCCCGCATACCGCAAAAAAAACCCAAAAACAAATAAAAATAAAAATAAATAAATTCTGGTCAATAATATATGCAGAGGTGAGTAGGATGCTAGAAAGTCTCTTTAAATGGAAGAGGTCAGTCCTTCTGCCTCCTTCTCTCCATCTACACTTGGAACGTGGATAGGAAACCACCTTTTTTTTTCTTTTTTTGAATTATCAAAATTTGTGAACCATCTTTTTTTTTAATTAAAAAAATATATATTTTTACCTTTTGACACCCCCCCTTCACCTATTTCTCCCACCCCCTACCCCTGACAACCATCAATCTGTTTTCCATACCTATGAACTTAGTTTATCTGGTTTGGGGTTTTTTTTAGATTCCACGTATAAGAAAGATTATGTTATTTGCCTTTCTCTGACTTATTTCACGTAACACAATGCCCTTGAGGTCTAATCATGTTATCGCAAATGGCAAGATTTCATTCTTTTTCTTTTAATGGCTGAATAATATTCCATCATGTATATCTATCTATCTATCTATCTATCCATCCATCCATCCACCCACCCACCCACCATATCTTCTTTATCCATTTGTCTATCCATGGACTCTTAGGTAGCTTCCATATCTTGGCTATTGTAAATAATGCTGTAATGAACATGGGAGTGCAGATACGTTTTCAATCTAGTATTTTTGTTTTCTTTGGATAAAAACCCAGGAAGAGTACTGCTGGATTGTATGGTAATTCTACTTTTAATTTTTTGAGGAATCTCCAACACTGTTTTCCATAGTGGCTGAACCAATTTACATTCCCAACGACAGTGCACAAGGGTTCCCTTTCCTCCACATCCTCACCGAACCTGTTATTTCTTGTCTTTTTGGTTTCCTTTGTTGTGCAGAAACTTTTTAGTTTGATGTAGTCCTACTTGTTTACTTTTGCTTTTGTTGCCTTCACTTTTGTTATCAGATTCAAAAAATCATTGCCAAGATCTATGTCAAGGAGCTTACCACATATGTTTTCTTCTAGGAGTTGTATGGTTTCAGGTCTTATGTTCAAGTCTAGTCCATTTTGAGTTAATTTTGTGTATAGTGTAAGACAGTGGTCCTGTTTCATTCTTTTCCATGTGGCTGTCCAGTTTTCCCAACATGATTTATTGAAGAGACTATCCTTTTTCTATTGTATATTCTTGGCTTTGCTGTAAATTAACGGATGATACATACATGGGTTTATTTCTCAGCTCTCTATTCTGTTTCATTGATCTATGTGTCTGTCTTTAATGCCAATACCATACTGTTTTAATTGCTATAGCTTTGTAATAGAGTTTAAAATCAGAGAGGTTGATGACTCCAGCTTTGTTCTTTTTCTTCAAGATTGCTTTGGCTATTGGGGGTTTTTTGCAGTTCCATACAAATTTTAAGACTGTTTATTCTGTGAAAAATACCATTGTAATTTTGATAGGGATTGCACTGAATTTATAAATTGCTGTGGGTAGTATGGACATAATATTAATCCTTCTGATCCATGAGCATGGAATATCTTTTCATTTATTTGTGTCTTCTTCAATTTCTTTCCTTAATGTCTGATAGTTTTCAGTATACAACCTTGGTTAAATTTATTCCTTTCTGATACAATTATAAATGGGATTTTCTTAATTTCTCTTTCTGATAGTTTGTTATTAGTGTACAGAAACACAACAGATTTTGAGTGCTGATTTTGTAACCTGCAACATTACTAAATTTGTTTATTAGTTCTACCAGTTTTTTGATGGAGTCTTCAGGGTTTTCCATATAATATCATATCCTCTACAAATAGTGACAGTTTTACTTCTTCCTTTCCAGTTTGGATGCCTTTTATTTATTTTTCTTGCCTAAATGCTCTGTCTATGACTTCCAATATTTCTGAATGAAAGTGGCAATAATGGGCATCCTTATCTTGTTCCTGATCTTAGAGGAAAAGCTTTTAGCTTTTCACCACTGAATATGATATTAGCTGCAGGCCCGTCACATATGGCTGTTATTATGTTGAAGTATGTTCCCTCTATACCCATTTGGTTGAGAATTTTTATCATAAATGAATGTTAAATCTTGTCAAATGTTTTTTCTGTATCTACTGAAATGATCATATGATTTTTATCCTTCATTTTGTTAATGTGGTGTATGTATATCACATGGCCTGATTTGTGGTCGTTGAACCAGCTGTGCATCCCTGGCATATATCCAGGGATTTATTCTTTCAAAGACACCAGTTTGCCAGATCCCATTCTCTGCTTTCATCTCATTCAGTCTGTTGGCAGCATTAGACACATGATGCCTCACTCATTCTTGAAACACTCTTTGAATTTCTGGAAACCCAGAAGAGCCTGATTTTCTTCTTACCTCACTGGTCACTCCTTCCCTGACTATGGTGTTTTCTCCCTGCTTTCCTGACTTCTACATTTTTTAAAATGCTCCAACTCTCTTCTCTGAACTCTATTCACTCCTTTGTGATTATTTTAGACCTATGGTTTTAAATACCATTTATATTCTGATGACACTCTGATCTCCAAATTCATATACCTAAACTAGATGTTTGACATCTCCACTTAGATGTTTAAAAGATACCTCAAAATTTACTTGGCCAAAACAAAACTCTCCCCACATCTCCTGAACTATAGTTCTTCCCATCTTAGTACATACTCAGCACCATCCACTTGGTTGCTCAAAGCAAAAACCATGAAGTCATCCTGGTCTCCCCTCTCCCTCTCACCCCACCCCTGTGCATCAGCAAGTCCTGCTGTCTGTGCCTCCACAGTACATCCATCACTTCTCTCCATCTCCCTTGCTACCACCCTGGTGCAAGCCAACATCTCTCTCATCAGAGCCCTGCCATGGCCTGTGTGTTCTCCTTCTATTTCTTCAAAGTCTATTTTCTAAGCAGCAGCCAAAGTAATCTTTTCAAAGTGCAGATCTGATTGTGTCTCTTCCCTGCCTCTTAGAACGAAATTTAAGCTCCACATGGCCTCCAAGGTTTTAGGTGACCTGATTGGCCTCCTCTCTGATTTCATCTCCTGCCACTCTTGCCTCAAGTGCTGTGCTTCGGCCACACTGGGTTTTTCCTATTTTCTGAACACCCTAAGCTCTGGACTGCTTTTTAAAAATACCAGCTGCGGCCTCCATCTAAATGCTCTTTCTCAGTATTTTCTCACTACCAGCCCCTTCTCTTCCACATTCAGAGAACCACCTAAGCTAAGGCAGCTTCTCCCTCATCACTTGCTCTCATCACATCACTCTCATTTTTTTTTCTTCATAGGGAATTATGTTGTTCATTAAATGTTTAAACCATCAGTTTCTCCTCACACTGGAAACTACAAGAGAACAGGACCTTGTGGATCTTGCTTACTGCTCGATTCCCAGGGTCTGAAACAGTGACTAGCAAACAGCTGGTGCTCTATAAATTATTTGCTGAATGAATAAAGACTTAACATAAAAATGAAAAGTCATTTGTTTAACCATTATTCCAGTGCCTTAATTACAGACCTGAGAAATATCTCACCACCATATGCTGTTCACTTAGAAACAGGGACTGCACTGCTCCTGAGGTAGACAATTCTATCCCTCAATAACTAGGATTATTCAAATCCCCTTATTCCTTTCTCAAGCTGTTGCTTCCGTTCATCTGTGGAGGCCTCTGTGATCAAGTAGAGTACATTTCTTGTGTTTTAGACAAGACAGTTCTTCAAATATCCGAAGGTGGTGATTGTACCTTCTCAGAGTTAACAGTCCCAGTCTCCTTAACAGCTCTTCACAAGGCTGTTAAAAACAAGAGTTTCGGGTCTTATCATCACTGTCCCATGTACTCCAAAACTGCCCCAAACCACGATGTAGTCACACACTTAGCTATCAACTATGCCATGAATATGCAACTGTGGTCCAATCTACCTCATATCATCTGGCTGGTCTCATGAACTGATCTCTTTCTGAGAGAGTGTGACCTGACTGAAGTTATCGCTTCCTGCCTTCCAGTTCAAGTTCACACACCATCTCCAAGATACATCTCCATGCATCTTTCACACCACTAAGTGCACAAGGCTTCTGTAATCTCCGTGCACTACAGTCATTCCTCATCTTCTTCCCAGAATTCCCGACACCGTTTAGCTTCCCCAACACAGGATACCTGCCCTATCCTACAGAAAAAGACCTCCTGGCCTCCTTTCTTGGATAAAGGTCCTGATTTTCCACATGTGCAAATTAAAATTATAATTTTCACACAAGTAGCCTGAGGCAGACTAGCACTATTTCTAATCAGCAGCAAGGGAGCCACAAAAAGGAGAGGCCCTTTTGGCTACCATGGGAACAATTTGAAGCAGGAAGAGCAAGGTGGAGCCAGCCAACGCTGCTGCCCCAGGAAAAACTGGAACAATCCTTGACGTACCAATCCTATAAACCCTACTGGGGACAAAGTGATACCTCCACGCTATCCCCCTCCTTGCTCCTCCAAGGACAGCCAAAGAAAACAGGAGCTGCCCCAAATCAGGATAAGGGTTATCCTACACTGCTGTGCAGGTCAGCACTTTCTTAGAACTATCTATAATCTAGTTTTACTCCCTCTGCCTCCAAAACACACTGATATCTCATTTCAGTCATTCAGGCAGAGTAATAATTGTTGGGAAGTTAATGATTAAAGAAACACACTTGGTCATCTGAAAACATTTCAGATGTTCCACAGTGTGTTTAGCATTCTGGTAAAGAGAGTAGCCTTAATGAAGTAGGCTGAAGAATAAAACTATACATATTAATACACTCTGAAAGAGTTCAGGCATGCCCAGAGGGCCAAAATACTGACCACAGAATGACCGGAATAATCGAGGTATATGATCAGCTGTGATTCAGAAAGAAAAACTAAAAAACTCTATAGGTTCAAATCTGCTACAGGGATTTTTTAAAAAATTTCTTATATATATTCTGAGGAGTACTGATAGTGCTTGACAGTGCTTCCCAGTGCCAAACCTATGCTATTTCATCAAATCTCATTTACCTCATCTAGAACCTGACAGTTTTAATGCAAACCTAAGTATCTATCCTTTTAAATCTTTCTTTCATTAATGAATGTTTATCAGGTGCCTGACACTCTACAGAAAAATGCAGTTAAGTGTTACCTCTTCTAATATAACTACTCCTTATCTTTACTCTAAAGAGGTCTAGCCTTTTAAAATCTGCTCTTGGAGGAACACTAATTGTCCTTTTTTGAATCTCCACCAAGTTTCAATGAAGAATTGAAAACAAACAATGAAGTCAATTTAAAAACTCAACTCACAACATTGTGTGATCTTCTGGATGTTGGAAGAGATAAGCTGGGCCAGCTGGGCAGGGTCACCACCAATTCCTGGAGTGTAAGACATAGTTGACTTGCTTATTTGCTAATTTCATCAGCTGTTCGTGGGCTGTGCAGTTTTCTAAGCAGTCACCTAAATAACATAAAAGAAAAGTCACATAATTGCATTTTTAAAGTTACTGGCTTACACTTTCCAAACTGTCGATCTGGGAGGTTACAAGTACAAATTTGACGATCCTACTAGGGTTGAAATCTAGCTCACACAAACACACTGTATGAGGAAGTGTTCCTCTTTCTTATTTATGTACTCTCTTAGGGGTGCTCTTCCATTTATATACACAAATACACCTACACACAAATGAGTCTCACATCCACATCTCCGAGTCACACTCTTAACTCTCTTTAGTGTCTATATACGTTTGAAGCTACAGGAACTGGCCAACTGCCTTTTTAGCTGCCAGTGGAACTGGCAACAAGAAATCTCTACTTTGGGGAAGACACTTAGCTTTTGGGCCTGCTGCCAGGATCCAAATAAGATACTGCACATCCAGGGACCAAGAACTTTCCCACTCTATACAGAAGAAAGGTAAAGATCCACTCTTGCATCTATAGGACTAGCATCAACAGATCAGATCCCTTGCATCAGGACCACACAACCACACGATTAGCTGAGGCCTGCTCTCTCCCCCAAAGAGGGACTATAATCAGTCCTGTTGATTGCCACTTAGTATTGTAGCATTTCCCTCAACCCTCAAAACTCAAACAAGTCTGGTCTAAGCCTTCTCCTGTTTTTTTTTATGGTCTCCTTTTCCCCCCTTTAGAGAATCAACCAATCAGCTACAAACTACCAGTTTTCCTCATCCCTTTACTCAAGCGCCTAAATTTGAGAAAGTTCCTGCTGGTGAGATAACTAAGCTTCATTCATCCAAAGAGCTGCCACTGTTGGACTGGTTGGCATTTCCTTAGAGAAGGGGTGCAATGGTGATTCTCTCAGCTCAGTGCTGAGTGAAGAATGAAAAGAAATTGTGAATGATGGAAGAGAAAGAAAAATTCAACAAGATTAACTATAGCTAGCTTATTATTTCCTAGGCATTGTGTTTAGGACTTTCACATGTATCTTCTTAGTTGATTCTTCCACCAAGCTTATGAGGTAGGTACAACAATAATTATGATTTTTCAAATGAAGAAACTGAAGCATAATGAGAATAAGCAACATGTTTAATGTAAGAAAAGAGCTAAAATTTGAAACTAAATCTTAAAGTCTATGTTTTGAAAACACAAAACCATATTGTTGCTTCCCTGTATAACAAAATTAAAGACAGGTGAGCCCATTCAATTTAGAAAAACCAAATTTATCACCTTTCTGCAGACCCGGTATGAGGTTTTGCTAAACCCACAAGGAAGATGAGGAATTCGGCTTGGGATAACTACATGCATGGATCAAGGTAACACTGCCGAATAGCTTACACCTCTTCTCTCTTATTCTGCTAACAGTGATATCTAAAAGACAACAGTGGTTGGCTCTCCTGATGATGAGATATGAGGAATAAAGGATCCAAATAACTGACTGTACTTTAAAATATATGTATATAAACAGATAGATAGACAGCTAACTATAAACTGGCTTAACAGTGTACGATCTTTGCACACAGGCTACATCAACCAGGTTATTCTGATGTCTGCTTTCCACATCAGTCTCCAGCACCTAGCCCAGAGCTAAGATGCACTAAAGTACTTTTGCTGTATACTTTCGAAAGCCCATTCAGAATTCCTAGTTCTATTGCTCAGAATAACAGTAACTCATTATCTATACCTGCACTATCAAGTGTTCAGATATCACATGTGTGGCCACTGGCTAGGATAGATCACGTATGGAACATTTCCATCACAGCAGAAAGTTCTATTGAACAGTGCTCACCAAAAATCTCAATAATTAGCTTGCTATGAGGATATATAAACACTATAAAGAGAAAGATGGGAAGAGGGGATCAAGGTGCAATACTCATACTGAGAATCTTCTCAAGACTCTTTCTAAAGAGCACAGATGAAAGAACAAAGGGAATTTTAAAAAGAAATCCTGAGTGTCAAACATTACCCCTAGTTACTACTGGACACAGTGTAGAATCCTTAAGACTCCCATTAACATAAATCTCATGCTCTATAAATCCTGTGTGGATAAAGCAACAGAAACAGTTTCACTTTCTTAATGGTGAGCACCAGCATAAAGCTCAGGACTTCCCTCCACCCTGTGCTCCAAAATGATAAGTTCCCAGAAAGGCAGGTTTTTTGTTTTCAGTTTTGATTTTTTTTTTTTTTTTTTGTCTATTTTGTGGACTGCTCTACTCTCAGTATCTGGATATACAATACGTGCTTAATAAATATTTGTAGAATGAATAAATGTACCTATTTCCTAAGAACACACACCCAGTCTGAGGGTAAATATTACCATTTCTAAGACAGTGAACTCCAGGGCCTTCTTTCAGATCCAGGATGTCCCAGGCTTATCGCTGCCTTGGACTACTGCTTGGTGCCATTTCCTCTCCCTGGAGGGCGCTTCCCATGATCTCCATGTGACCTGCTCCGCTTCCCCAGCAAAGTCTCATCATGTGCTAGAGAAGCATTCCATATTCACTTTGATTTCAAGTGAGAAGTCACCACTCTGTCACTCTGCTGATCTAACCTACTGCATCATAGTACTAATCACCATTTAAAGTGATCTAGTTAGTATATCATTTATTATCTATCCCTACCTCTGGAACATAAACATGAGAGAGACAAGGCTATCTTCTTTTTTTTTTAAATTTTATCTTTTTTTTTATACAGCAGGTTCTTATTGGTAATCTATTTTATACATATTAGTATAATATGTCAATTATATGTATATATGTATATATAGTATATATGTCAATCCCAATCTCCCAATTCATCCCACCACCACCATCACCACCCCTGCTTTCCCCCTTGGTGTCCATACATTTGTTCTTTTCATCTGTGTCTCTATTTCTACACTGCAAACCAGTTCATCTGTACCATTTTTCTAGATTCCACATATATGTGTTAATATACGATATGTTTATCTCTTTCTGACTTACTTCACTCTGTATGACAGTCTCTAGGTCCATCCACGTCTCTACAAATAACCCAATTTTGTTCCTTTTTATGGCTGAGTAATATTCCATTGTTTATATGCACCACATCTTCTTTATCCACTCGTCTGTCGATGGGCATTTAGGTTGCTTCCATGACATGGCTATTGTAAATAGTGCTGCAGTGAACACTGGGGTGCGTGTGTCTTTTGAATTATGGTTTTCTCTGGATATATGCCCAGTAGTGGGATTGCTGGGTCATATGATAATTCTATTTTTAGTTTTTTAAGGAACCTCTATACTGTTCTCCATAGTGACTGTATCAATTTACATTCCCACCAACAGTGCAAGAGGGTTCCCTTTTCTCCACACCCTCTTCAGCATTTGTTGTTTGTAGATTTTCTCACGATGCCCATTCTAACCGGTGTGAGGTAATACCTCATTGTAGTTTTGATTTGCATTTCTCTAATAATTAGTGATGTTGAGCAGCTTTTCATGTGCCTCTTGGCCATCTGTATGACTTCTCTGGAGAAAGGTCTATTTAGGTCTTCTGCCCATTTTTTGATTGGGTTGTTTTTTTAATATTGAGCTTCATAAGCTGTTTATATACTTTGGAGATTAATCTAAGGCTATCTTCTTGTAGAATCCACAGTGCCAGGGGCATAGAAGATGTTCCACGAATGTGAGGGTGATCACTCTCCTAACAGACATGAGCATTCTCTACATAAACTACATTAACTGCATTCATTAGCTCAGCTCCTCCATCCATTAAACTATTATACTATTTAGGTTTAATCCACAATACCGAGAATTATTTTCCACTCTTTCACACACACTAAACTTTCAAATTAAATAGAATTATGGCAAATCTTATTCAGACTTACTGCAGGTGTTTTATACAATTTCTCACCCAGCAGCACCTGGCTAAAGTTTGAGATCATAACCAAAATTAAGACTCACTTTGAGATGGGGAGCAAAAGTAAAATATCTGAAGAAAAATGTAGATGTTAATGAGTTCACATGGTATCATATTAACTGAAACTAGAGCATAATTCTTAACTAGTCACAAGTCTGAGACAACCTTCTCAAAGTGGCCTGCAAAGCAGAGGCGTGTCCACATCACAAGACACAGCTGAACACTGCTATCAGTCTCTGCCCTGGGGGGATGATCAGGCCAACCCCAGAAGAAACGTCCACCTCCAATATTACTAAACAGCACAGCATTTCATAATCATTTCCTTTTCTTCCAGATCCCGAGCAAGCTTTAAATTATGTATAATTATAGTCAGAATACGTTGATCTGAATTAAACAAAAATTAATGTATGTCTATAAGAACCAAGCAAATGTAAGAAACTTGAGAGCAAAAAAATATATAGCATTTGACGGGAAAGGCATTTTTGTCTTCTTTTTGTCTTAACTTAAAGAAAGTAACAACCTAAAAAACAAGAGGGGTGGGCTGAGGTGGGGTGGAGAGGCATCTTGGAACATTTTATGCAGCTGTAAAGGGCTTAATGCAAACCAACTAAGGACAGGTACTGAAAAGATCAAAGAAAGGTAGTGTGTCAAAGTCTCCAGGCCAAATAGAAAACCAACTACGATGAGCCTCCGAATAAACGTATACGGTTCCTCTACTACAGAAATATATATCTTCAGTTCTTCTATATTCGGGAGAACTTTAAAGCGCGTTTTCTAAATCCGGGCATTAAAAAGAGGAAGAAGTCAATTCGTGTCCAGCCTGAGGCAGAAGCTGTTCTCCAGAGCTGGGCCGGAGCGGCTCGGGCTCCAGCCCCGCCCTGGAGCGCTCAGCCCGCCGGTGCGCCTGAACGAGCGCGGCCGGGGCGGCCGGGGGAGGCGGCGAGACTGCGGCGCAGCCGGCGCAGGGCGGGCCGGGCTGACTAGGCCGGCGGCACCGGCCGGGCCGCGCCGCGCACCCGCGCCGGCCCGGGGGGCGTGGGGAGGAGCGCGCTCCCGGCGCTGGGGCAGCGCCGGCCCTCCGACTCCCGAAAGCCTGCCGCGAAGCGCAGGGCGGCGGCCACCTGACAACGCACGCAAACAAGGTGGCGCGGCAGCCACGGGGACACGCGCTTTCGGGGCGCCCAGCCAGGGACACCCCCTCCAGAGGCTCCTCTTACCCCGACCTCCTCGGCTTCCTTCTCCTTCTTTGGCCCCGGCCACCCAAGGGCCCCAGAGCCGCCAGCTACGAGCCTCAGCTGATGGGTGGAGGCGCTGGAACGCCCACTGCGCATGCTCTCAAACCCTCCCTGGGAAGGAGGCGGGGATAGCCCTCCTCTTATTGGCCATCGGGGTTGAGTGACAGCGGCCCTTCCCCGCCCCCTCTGGTTCTAAGCTAAGGAATAGGGGTTCCAGCACAACTGCAAGGGAGGTATTCTTTCAGGTCTGACGTGTAGATGGTGAACGCCTTATCCTGCGTGTGAAAAGCAAGAGGAGGGAATGGAGAGCAGCTGTTTTCTTTATCAGGTGATGCCGGCCTCCCTAGACTCGTGTCTTCAGCCCGCCCCATCAACTCACGCCGGTCTTGTTTCCTAACCCTTAACCTCAGTAGAACATATTGCGCAAGTCCATTAAAAAATGTGAACGCAAATACGCAGTTCTAGCGGGAACAATGAGTGGAGTCATTTCCGTGTGCCCACTTAGTAACCAAGTTTTCGTAGCACACTCCAGTCATTCGAAGCATCCTTGAAGGGCAGGAAGTAGTTCCAACAGGATTTGAAAAGAGCAGAGAATGTTCTCATGATAAATAGTCAAACATAAAGTAATTGTTAGATAAAAAGCATCAGTTGCTTCAGGTGAGAGAAATACCAAATTAATTAATTAGGCCTTTGTCTGTATTAAGGCAATAATATTTTCTGAAAGGATTATCAGGACATCAAAAGTCCAGATGGACTAAGGTGGAAAAAAAAACTAAAACCATGGGCTTCCCTGCTGGTGCAGTGGTTGAGAGTCCGCCTGCCAATGCAGCGGACACGGGTTCAAGCCCTGGTCTGGGAAGATCCCACGTGCAACTAGGCACGTGAGCCACAACTACTGAGCCTGCGCGTCTGGAGCCTGTGCCCCGCAACAAGAGAGGCCACGACAGTGAACGACCCGCACACCGTGATGAAGAGAGGCCCCCGCTTGCCGCAACTAGAGAAAGCCCTCGCACAGAAACGAAGACCCAACACAGCCAAAAAAACCAAAAAACTAAAACCAGAATATTTTGAATTGGTACCACATGAGCAAATTCTAGTTTGTTTGGAATTATACATACATATGTGCATAAGTGAGTGAGGTCAACCAACGATAAGAAACATAAGAGGCTCTCCGTTTATTTTTCATTTTTCTACTTTTAAGAGAGAAATGGGAACAAGAAAAATTTTCTGTTTCTCATTTTTTCCAGAAGAAAACTGTGGTATAAGTGTGGTAATAAGCAGCAACTTATACTCTGCATCTGTGAAGAGGGGGCAAGAGAGAGATGGGCAGGCTGGCCAAACAGAAGGCACACACCCCATCGAAAGGGGCAGCGTGATTCAGCTAGAGCCAATTGTAGACTTTTAGGGATAATTGGCCCAATGTGATCAAGTTATCTGTTTTGCCAAGATACAGTGTAAATTCTAATTTTTATGTGAAAAATCTTTTTTTCAGTATTCATAAGTTTTTATAAAACATTCTGTGATCAAATAAAATCCGTATATCAGCCTTTGTAATAGGCGATCGTTTCAGCCATAGAGTATTAAAGCTGGAGAAAGCCTACCAGAAAAGCTACCTCTAATTCCTCATTTCACAGATGAAAAAATCTGAAACCCAAAGAAATGTCATCAAAATCACACAAATAATTACGAGAAGCACAGATCCAGATGACCTAATTCAGAATCTTGATTTCTTCCTACCATATAATTCACTCAGCACATGTTCACTGGGAATCTGCCATGTGCCAGGGACTGCGACAGGCACTGCAGGTATCAAGAGGAGTAGGATACAGTATTTTCCCTCAGGTTGCTCAAAGAGTGAGATCCTTCTCAGAACACTGCAAGAGATGCTGTGATAAAGATTTGTACACAGCACAGAGGGAGCCCAGAGATGAGGACGACTTACTGTGGGGTCAGGGACCATTCCAAAAGGGAAGTGTTAATAGAATCCTGAAAAATGTGTAAGACTTCACTGCGAAGACAAGATGGGAAAGGACATTCCAGGCAAAAGGAAGAACACATAAAACTTCATAAAATCACAGGCAAGTTCAAACTCTCAGGGACCTCTTCTAATTTTCATTAGACTAAAGCAGAGTGGGTGGAATGGAGGGGCATGAGACTAGAAAGTCAAGTGGAGTTTATATAATGAAAAGCCTGTATATCATGTTAAATGAATATCTAATAGGAGTTAAACTATGAAAGCAAAGGTGTGATGTCCTCATAATTCCATGCTCTGAAGAAAGCTTTGGAGAATGGGCAAAAATAAAGGGAAATAAAAGTGAGAGAGAGTTTTGACCACTTAGGAGGCTGCTAGCAATGGTAGCATCCCCCAGTTAAGAATCTCCCCAATATCAGAGATATTGAAGGACTGTAGTAAGGCAAATACATTGGAGAAGAGGAGGTGAGGACTGCTTTGAGAAATATTTAAGAAGACGTGGAAATCAACTAGATATGGAGAATGAAAGAGATGACTCCTCTTTTTAAGACACAAAACTGAGCAGAACATGATGTAGCTGAGATCTAAGATTGCTGATAAAGCAATTGCAGTTTGAGGATGGAGATGGTGAAATGAGGGAGCAAAGTGACAGTAAGTTTAACTTGGGACGTGTTGTTGTGTTAAAGATTCTGGGGAAGTGAGACTCAGAGATGTCCAGTGTCCTACAGGTACTTGAGAATGTGAGCTGGAGTTCTGGATAGAGTTCTGGTTGGAGCTACGGGAAGAGATGAGCTCACTAACCCTAAGGATGGGATGTTGTGGACTTGCTGTGTTTAAGGGAGGCCAGAGGAATAAAAACCATGAAAAGGAGTAATCAGAGAGATAGGAAGTAAATCAGGAAAAGGTGCAGTAGAGAATGAAGGAAAACATTTCAAAAAAGAGGGAATGGTCTATGATAGCACATGTCACAGAAAGTTCAGGTAAATTAAGAACCAAAAGTTGTGCATTGGAATTGAAAATTAGGAAGTGGTTGGTAAATTTAGGAAGAGGCATTTCAGTCATTCAAGGAACTATCATGCAAAGAATTTACATTTACGTAGTGTCTGCTGCACTTTCCAAACATCCTGTCATGTTTGATAGAACCCTGGCCTGTGACAGGGGACATCACAAAGCACTGTTGAAGAACTGGAGGCTTGGTGATCTCTTCAGGTCACCCTGCTAGTTACTGACTGAATGAGGACCAAAGCTCAGTTGTCTGAATCCTCCTCCTTGGCTCCTTCCAATTTTTTATGTTTCAAAATATGAGTGGATTTCTTCCAGGTCTTTTGAAAACTAGGAATAAGATTTCACTCCTTTGTATCCTTTGTATTGAAGTGAAAAAAAAAAAGGTATAGTTTAGGTAGCCCTGCAAAATTTAGAGGTACAGAGGATAAATGAATTCCAGAAGAGTTCCTGATATCTATGGTATCCCACCTGAGCATCAGCCTGCTTCTTAGTGAAACTTAGCCAGGTGCCTTGAACACAGCAGGGATCAAAAATTCTGCCAATTTAACAGGTGATCTTTTCACTTCTCCCCAGACAAATCCTTTATAATTGCAAGAATTCCCTATGTCTGAAGGCTTGTGATTTGGATTTTTCAGAGCTAGTAATTTTGGGGATTTGGGTCTTCTTGGAAAGAATTCGAAGGGCAATCAGAAGTAAGTTTTTGAGCGGGAATTGTTATCTGCATACTTGTGTCCTTATTAATATAAATACCACCTAAATAACCTCTGCCATGTAGGCTAGGGAACTCTTCACTGCTGTATCTCCAGTGTTTGGAATAGCAATTCTAGCAAATAGGAGACAATTGCCTGTTCACATTATAGCCCCTGAACTAAAATATTTTTTAAAAGGCCCACCATGTGATCTTGTGGGGCAGCCAGAGAAGTAAAAGACACAAAAAGGAAAATACAAAAAGGCAAGGAATTTATTGATAAATGAGAGGTGCAAGTGTACCTGTGAAAGTTTGTTTTTGATTATAATGTAGGGGAAAACCAAAGCTGTTTTAAGAAATCTGTGCTAGATTAAAAGGCAGTTTAGGAACTTCCCTGGCGGTCCAGTGGTTAAGACTCCACGCTTCCACTGCAGGGGGCCACAGGTTTGATCCCTGGTCGGGGAACTAACATCCCACATGCTAAGATTCCACATACTGAGCAGCGTGGCACCACCCTCCCAAAAAAAGTCAGCTTAAATTAATGTCTAATAAACTAGAGTTTGTTCCATTGTGCTTTGTTTTTAAGCACCTCTCATCTCCCTCTGCAGTCTGCTTGTTTTCTAAGAGCACTCTGCCCCTAGTTATATGCCAAGCACAGAGCAGATTTTGCTCTCACTTTTAAACATAGAGCTAATAGGAATCCCACAGAAATCTTATATGGACCATCATAGCATGATGATTGGTATGTTCATCTCTAATTTTACCTCCTACAATTATTATCGTTGTGTGCCCTCTTCTCTCTGTGTCCCAGTCCACTACAATACCTTCCTCATTGGCATCTGTACCTCCAGTTCTCCTCAACGTCATTATCCTCAAAGCCACCACTGAGTATTTGAAGCGCAAATCTGAAAACATCACTCCAGGCTTCATGCCATCACCATGATTGCCACATGCCCCCAAATGTACTTCTTAAAGATAAAAGTGCTGGGGCTGGTCAGAGGTGAAAGGTTGTGTAGATTGAGGGGAGGAATCCTAGAAGGGCATCTATGGAGAAATGTCTGGAAATCTTATTATGATGCCTTCCTGAAGATTCGAGGTGCATGTTTATAAATTAAATGCTCTGAGAAGTGGTTCGGTAAAGAAACAAGTGTAACTTTCTTTAACCCAGTATTTTCTGAATGTATTTGACCATAGAAGTTTTTTATATACTTAATGGCTGTAGAGATCTACATGGTATCTGTTATGGAAAACATTGCTCTCAAAATCAAATCCAAGCCCCTTATCATGGCATATAAATAGGGTGATCATACATCCAGTTTGCCCAGGGCAGCCCCAGTTTAGGCTGGCTTTTCCAGCCTTCTGTCTCTGAGCACTCCCTTTCCTTCTCAAAAGTGTCCCAATTCAGATGATACATTACATGGTCACCTTATATAAAAGGACCTATGTGATCTGGATTCTGCCTTACCCTGCACCAGAATTTATGCTTTGGAATATGCTAGCTTAAAGAACTTCTCCATCTCTTTCTGCTCCCACTTCCTTCCCACCAGCTCTCCAAAACCACACAGAGGTTCCCTTATTTCTGTGCTTTGCTCTGTCAGTTGCCTTTAACTAGAATGCGCTTTCTTCCTCCTCATTTTTAAAGTAAACTCCATTTTAGAATAATTGTAGACTTACAGAGGAGCTGCAAAAATAGTAGAGTTCCCATATACACCTCACGCAGATTCTCCCAGTGTTAACATCTTACATAACCATGGTGCATTTGTCAAAGCTAAAAAATTAACATTGGCATAGTACTTTCAATTAAACTATTGATTTGGATTTCCCTAGTTTTCCACTGATGTCCATTTCCTATTCCAAGATCCAATCCCACATTGTATTTATATAGCATGTTTCCTTTGTCTCCTCCAATCTGTGACAGTTTTCTTTCCTTTTTTGTCATGAACTTGACACTTTAAGAGTACTGGTTAGGCATTTTGTTAGAAAGTCCCTCAATTCAGGTTTGTCTGATGTTTTCACGATTAGACTGAGTTACAGATTTTTGAAAAGAATACCAGGGAGGTGAAGTGTTCTCAACATATCATTTCAGAGGGTACATGATATCAGAATGATCTGTCTTCTGGTGATGTTAATCTTCACACCTTGGTTAAGGTGATGTCTTTGAGTTACTATTTTTCCATTTCTATGCTATACCCGTTAGAAGAGAATCACAAAGTCCAGTCCACAATCAAGAGGAGTAGAATTGAGTTCTACCTCCAGAAGGAAGGAATATTAAAAATTTATGAACATATGTTGAAACTACCACAAGAACTAATAAATATTCGGACAGAGATCCTTTGAGGCTAAACCATCAGAGGCCACAGTTATTATTATGGAAAAAAAAATTTTCAAGTGGATAGTTATGGAAAGTACCTCTCACATCAGATGCTTGATAATAAGAAAAATTCTCAGGCTCTACCCTACCTAGTTTTTTAGGTAGAAACTAAGAAACTGCTGTGATTGCTTTTCTCAACTTAATGTACATAACTAATTTTGCCTTGTTTTTCTAAAGAAAGATCCTGACCGTGAGTGTTTCATCTAGCTCTTTACACTTTTGTTTGTTTGTTTTTGCGGTACGTGGGCCTCTCACTGTTGTGGCCTCTCCCGTTGCGGAGCGCAGGCTCCGGACACGCAGGCTCAGCGGCCATGGCTCACGGGCCCAGCTGCTCCGCGGCATGTGGGATTTTTCCGGACCGGGGCACGAACCCGTGTCCCCTGCATCGGCAGGCGGGCTCTCAACCACTAGCACCACCAGGGGAGGGGAGCCCCTCAGGAAGCCCCTCTTTACACTTTTGAACCTCAATGTTGCCTTCGCGTATTCTCTTCTGGTATTGCCATACTGCCTACTGCAGTTATTACTATTGTGTTCTAAAGGTGATTTTCTATTTCCTTCAATTCTTCTATGAGGAATATTTGTCACTTCTCCCAAATTTATTTATTTCTTCAATCATTTATTTATATCACTATGAATTTATGGATTTTTATTTTGTTCTTTAGGTTATAATTAAGTTACCTCTCTACCATTTCAGGTTTTTTCAGGTTGGTTCCTGTGTCCTTTTGACAGGCCCCACTTTTTTTTTTCCCTAGCACTTCCTTACTTGTTAGTATAACAAGATGCTCCAGGCTTATCTTGTATCTTCCTTGTTCCAGCTCTAAAATCAGTCATTTTGGTGTGGAGTCATTGTTCCTTTTACCAGAAAACAGTATTTAGAAACCAAGATCTGCGCACTAGCCTTCTTATTGCTACTGGGGTGTCATTGCTTCTGTGCCCTCTCAGTGGACAGGACTAGGAAATAAATGTCTGTGTATTAGTTCATGTATACACATGTATCTATAAGTTTATCTGACTTTATTGAATATAGAAATAAACATGAGTTCATACAGTTATTTCCAACTCTCATCCAGCATCACAGGGTTCATTCTAGCCTTCTCTGCTTCCTTATTGTTAACTTTCTCTTCTGACAGTGAGGAACCCAGCCCCAGTATCTGTCATCAATTACTTATTTGTATAATGTAAGGTAGTTTCAGAACTGCTAACTCATACTCCTGTGAGAGAAAAACTTGAGAACAGTGTGTAAGGACAATTCTTTTTGCCTTTAGCCTTACAGTACTGAGTCAACACAATGTTTTCCAAAATTACCAAGATAGCTCTTTTTCCTCATTCCCTTCAGTGAATGTATGTTTTATGTTTGTATTGAACTTTGGTTCATTTGTTATGTGCCTGTATTCCATCTGGATCTCACCAAACATACTGGTTGATTTGTTTTCTTTTAATTTAAGTAAAGTTCACTCTTTTTGGTATATATCTCTATAGGTTTTTCACAACCTGGAATCATGTATCCATCACCCCAATACCATACAGAGCAGTTTAATCTCCCTAAAAGTTCCCTTTTACAGTAACTTTTAGTCAATTTTTCCCCCAACCCTTGACAACCACTTACGTTTTCTCTCCCTATAGCTTTCTGCCTTTTCCAGAAAGGTATAAAAATTGAATCACGCAATGAGTAACCTTTTGGGTTTGACTTCTTTCATTTAGCAGCATGCATTTAAGATACATCCACATTGTTCTATGAATCAATAGTTTGTTTTTCCTATGGCTGAGTATTCCATTGTCAGGATGTAATGCCCTTTAGCCTTTCACCTATCGGTTGTTTCCAATTTTTGGCTATTACGATTAAAACTTCTGTAAATATTTGCATGCAGGTTTTGATACAAGTATAAGTTTTCAATTCACTTAAGTAAACATCTAGAAGTGGGAGTGTTGGGTCATATATGTTTAGTTTTATAAGAAAACGCAAATTGTTTTCCAAAGTGACTGTATCATTTTGCACTCCCACCAGCAATGAATGAGGATTTCTGTTGCTCTAATTCCTTGTCAACATTGGGTAGTGTTAGATTTCCTCTTTTAATTTTATCTATTCTAATAGGTGTGTAGACGCATCTCACTGTGGTTTTAATTTCATTTTCTTAATGATGCTGGACATCTTTTTATAGGCCCATTTAAAATTCGTATGTCTTTTTTACTGAAGTGTCTGTTCAGATCTTTTGCCCATTTTTTTGTTACATTGTCTCCCTGTTGTAGAGTTTTAAGAGTTCTTTATATGTTCTTGATCAAATATGTCATTTGCAAATGTTTCTCCCATTTTGTAGTTTGTCTTTTTTATTTTCCTTACAGCGTCTTTCACAGAGCAAAATTTTTAATTTTGATAAAGTCCAATTTGCCAAATTTTTCTTTTTGTGGATGCTGCTTTTGGTGTTGAATCTTTTTATTAGCAAACCCAGAGTTACACAGATTTTCTCCTATATTATTTTTCTTAAAGTTTTATAGTTTCACCCTTTACATTTAGGTCTACAATACATACTGAGTTAATTTTTATGTTTATATGAGGTATGTATCAAAGTTTTGCTTGTTTTTGCATATGGATGTCTAATTATTCCAGCACCATTTATAGAAAAGACTGTTCTTTCTCCCTTGAGTTACTATTGCACTCTTGTCAAAAATCAGTTGAGGAGAATTAACAGCTTAACAAAACTGAGACTTTCAATTCATGAACACAGTATATCTCTACATTTACTTAGATTTTCTTTTATTTATTTATTTATTAACTATTATTATTTTAAGTTTATTTACTGTTTTTGGCTTCGTTGGGTCTTCGTTGCTGCGCCCGGGCTTTCTCTAGTTGCAGCGAGTGGGGTCTACTCTTCATTGCGGTGCGCGGGTTTCACGTTGTGGTGGCTTCTCTTGTTGTGGAGCATGGGCTCTAGGCACACGGGCTTCAATAGTTGTGGCACACTAGCTCAGTAGTAGTGGCTCGCGGGCTCTAGAGCACAGGCTCAGTAGTTGTGGCGTGTGGACTTAGTTGCTCTCTGGCATGTGGGATCTTCCCGGACCAGGGCTCAAACCCATGTCCTCCACATTGACAGGCAGATTCTTAACCACTGTGCCACCAGGGAAGTCCCCTTTTATTTACTTTTAATCAGTGTTTTATAATTTTTAGTATACAAAACCCGCACATATTTTGTAAGTCATATGTAATTTATTCATTTGTTTTGGTACTATATAAATGTATTTTTTATTTCAAATTCCACTTGATCTTAACTGATATGTACAGATCATTCACATTTAAAGTACGCTCGAATTAAATCTATGATATGTTTGATATGCTTGAATTAAAATCTACCATCCTGATAATTGGTGTTTATTTATTCCATTTATTCTTTCTTTATTCTCCTTTTTCTTCCTTCCCTGAGTTTAATTAAGAATTTTTAAATGATTCTATTTTATCTCCTCTATTGACTTTTTATATATATTGATACTTCTTTTAGAAATATTTTATACCTCTTTTTAGAATTAATCTGAGTCTACCTTCAAGTAATATATTTCTAAGGACATTATAACAGTATATTCCTAAGTCCTCCCTCTCCTTGTGCTATTGTCATACATTTCACTTTTACATACTATAAAATATATTTTACTATTTTTGATATAGTTATCCATATGTTAGAGTAGTTTAAAATGAGAAAAAATATTATTTTACCTTCATACATTTCATTTCTGAATCTCTTCATTTCTTTGTGTAGATCCAAGTTTATGGTCTATGTCATATCCCATATACCTTGATGACTATTTTCATCTTGGAGTGAAAAAGGCAAGGAAAGCAGAATAGGATGATTTGTATTTTTGATACATGTAGCAGTGGAAAAAAATTTTTTTTCTCTACTCTCTTAAGTTCAGTACCTGGGGCTTGTGAATTAAACTAACAAAAGACATATTAACGGGACAAAAGTTTAAGTTTGGTTTAATGTGTGTCTATACAGACATGAATGGTCTTAAAACTAAAACTCCCTTGGAGAAGGGATTGAAGGTAGGTTTTATTTGATTTCTCCCTTCTGGGAGTAGATCTGCACTGAAAAGGAATTTTATAGCAGCCTAATTTCCCACAAGTTGCTACTTTTTGTCAGGTAAGAGAAACTTTGAGAAGACTTTTTTTTTTCTTCTTTTTCTTTGTTTTTGCATCTGGTGAATCTCAGATGCTTTCAGCTTAAAACTATCTTTATGTTAAAGTAATATATTTTGGGGTGGCATATTCTGTTCATTTTCACACAAAAATTTATAATTTTTCATAAACAAAATGAAAGAGGACGACAAATGAACAGAAAATGTGTGCAAGCTCTAACACAAATGGTTTACATCCTCATCACTTATAAGAAAGACAAATCTTATGTAGAGGATGCTATTGATTCTCCAATAAAATTCCCTTTAACTGCCACTGGAACCAAACCACAGTTGCCGTACCTGCTAAGAACAAATCACAACCACCTTCTTTGGAGAGTTACCCTTGGCCCAAGGTGAGCAGCCCTACTCAGGAGTCAAGATCCCCTGACTCCATAGACTCAGTCAATGACTGACGGACCTCAGCTCCTGGACTTGTGGAAGAACAGATGATTCTCTGGTGCAACTTGTGCTCTAGAACTTCCCTGTGGGATGAACTGAAGCTGGTCTCTAGCTGAGACCACATTCTTAGCTTTTCCCTTGCTTCAACCTCCTTTCCCTATTCCCCTTCTCTTCTGAACTTTATTCTCACCTTCTCTTGCTCCCCACTTTAGTTTTTGCATCTAGAAAAACTAACCTAAGACATCACACTAGAAAAATAAGCAAAAGCTCAGCATAGACAATTCACAGAAGGGTCTTAGTCCAGGTTTCCTAAAAAATACAGCTTAAGGCAAAATTTCACATACTAAAGCTTTTTTTTTTTTAATTGAAATATGTTTGACATAAGACGTTGTGTAAGTTTAAGGTATACAAATGTTGATTTGATATGTTTATTATGGCACTATGATTGCCATCGTACATTAGCTAAGACCTGCATCATGTCATGGGATCACCCTTTCTTTTTTACGGTGGGAATAATTAAGATCTAGTCTCTTAGCAGTACTGAGATAAATTTCTAGGCTCCAGATGGGGACGCTATAGCCCAGGGGGCCACGTTATCAAACCAAAACTTAGATAACTTTCGCGTCCCTGTAAATGCTCCTCTTGACCAGAAAAGCAGTATATCCAGTCAGCCAATCCCCAAACGCCAAGCCACCAACTCTGGGTCTTCTCACTTGAAACAAGATTAACTATGTGGCCCCAGCCAATCAGATATTTTATATTTTTCTCTTCCTTATTCTTTACTCTTTAACCTGTAAAAGTTTTTTGTCTTCCATCCCATTTTGCAGTTTTCTGAAAGGAGAACCTTGTGAAGTGTTAAATAAAGGTTGTTTGTATGGCCTAAATTGTCGTTAATCATTTAGCAGCAAGTTTGATGTTTATAATACAGGATTGTTGTCTAAAATCAATATACTATGCATTTGATCTCTAGGATTTATTTATCTACTAGCTGCAAGTTTGTACCCTTAAACTTTTCTCCTATTGCCCTTACTCCCCACCTTCCCCACCCCATACTAAAGCTTTACAGTAATCCTAGGGCAGCAAGAACAAGATGAAAGGGGAAGCGAGGCAGAAAAGGAGGGAGAACAGATACAAAGTGGCACCTCACCAAGAATACATGGCTTAGTCACTTAGGACAGGGGACTTGGGGTATCTTCCAGGTAGGCCTTGTAGAACCACTGTGCCTTGGAACAAAGTTTGGAGGAATGTGTTGGAAAGGGGAGAAGGGAGAGGTATTTACTTTTACTTCCCATCCTTCTCTAGATTCTTGGGGATCAAAGATCACCCTGTGGGGCATCAAGTTCCCCTACATTTTCAGGTTGTGTTACCTAGATTTTCTAGAAAGTCAGATCCGAAACCTAGAAGTGCACATTGTTTGAGGGGGAGGGTGGGGGTAGGAGCCTCAGCTTTTGTGGATTGGATTGGTCTGGAATTGTGTGCTAACGTTGCCATGGATCATTTGGGTTGCATCGTGGAGGCTCTGTAGAAGCCCAAAGTCAGGGCAGGCAGGCAGAGAGGCGCGGCGGTGCTGGACTGTCCCAGCGGCGGGGTGTCCGGGGCAGATGGCGGAAATCACCTGGGACTGAGCAGGTCTGGGGAGGTTCTTAAACTGCATGAAAAGAAAACAAAATCGCCAATAATCATACTCGAAAAGAGAACAAAAGTACAGGAGGAAAAGCAAAATCAAACAAGCTGTTTTGTTGTTGCTGTTTTGACCTGTCAAATAAAAACCAAATCTGGACCTAGTAAGAGACTTTCTTTGGAAGTTATTGCAATGGAGGGAAAGGGACAGTTGCAATGAGGAGAGCTCTTGGATCATAAGGTCTGCAAAGGTCTCAGGAGTTAGGCAATAGGCTTTTCCTTTTATAGAGGCTTGCGGGGGCGGGTGGAACTAGGCTAGGAAGAATTGGGTGTGCGGACTTGGAATGAAAGGGAGCCACAAGATGAGAGTGTTTTATCCTGTGGCCAGTCTATTCTCAGGAAAAGCTGTTAAGGAGGGGCTGGCCGTTTGTTGGCTGAGGCTGAGGATGGACCAAAGTTCAGGCACCTGGGGGAAAGATAGAATCTTAACCAACATTTGAACAAAACAAGCATTTTGTTCTGATTGATTCGTAGAGACTAGAAGTTCAGTTAATCATTTATGAGGCTAAGAATGACCTTGTCATAGGTAAACAAGGGGGGGCATCTATGAGTCTTATCTGTGTAAAAAAGGGCTCAGGTAAAATTCAACATTGTCAGACATAAGAGACATGGGAATACGAGAAAGAAAGATACTACACAGTGCTGACCGGGTAGGTATATGGGAAAATGGATACTCTCCTGCAGTGTGGCAGCTCTATAAATTGACACAGCCTTTCTGCAAACTTTTAAATGCAATGCACTAACTCTTCAGCCCATCAACTTCACCCTTAGAAATCTACACTGTGGAAATGCTTGAACAAGTGTGCTGCAATGACTTATATCACAATATGATTTTAAATATCAAGCACTTGAGGGACTTCCCTGGTGGTCCAGTGGGTAAGACTCCGTGCTACCAATGCAGGGGGTCCGGGTTCAATCCCTGGTCGGGGAACTAGATCCTGCATGCATGCCGCAACGAAGAAGTCTGCATGCTGCAACTAAGACCTGGCACAGCCTAAATAAATAAATTAATTAATTAAAAAAAATAAATATAAAGCACTTGGGAACAACATAAATATCTGTCAGTGGGATTCACTAAGGATATTTGCACACACACAACAGTGTGGCTTTAGTAAAGATAATGGAGAGGCGGAACGTAGTGTGGTGATTAAGAGTATGCTCTTTGGAGTGCGGCTGCCTGGGTTCAAACCCCAAATCTTGCACTTATAAATGTGTAATCTTGGGCAACTCATTTACCCTCTCTATGCCTCCATTTTCTCACCTGGAAAATAAAGATGTATCCACCTCAAAGGATTGTTGGGAGGATGAAATGAATTAATACATGATAGCATGTAGTGCTCATATTGTAATATAAATATAATAGTATAGCTAGTATTACTAGTTTATATTAGTGACATCAAAAGGTGTCTGCCATTTATTAAATATAAAAATCCATCTACAAAACGAAATATGTGTTATGATACCACTTTTGAAATACAGATATAGAGAGAAAAGGAGAGAAAGAAACAATAATATCTGGAAGAATATACATGCAGATTTTAACTTTTTATCTCATATACTTCTGAGCTGTTCAGTTTTTTCTTTTATAAAAGTCCCTTTCTCTAGAATGCAGTCTTTTTATCTCATATACTTCTGAGCTGTTCAGTTTTTTCTTTTATAAAAGTCCCTTTCTCTAGAATGCAGTCTTTTTAAGTTTAAATGTCAAACTATATTACAAAGTTATAGTAATCAAAACAGAATGGTATTGCCATAAAAACAGACACATAACAGAATAGAGCCAGAAATAAACTCAACCATATATGGTCAATTAATTTACAACAAAAGAATCAAGAATATACAATGAGGAAAGGATAGTCTCTTTAATAAATAGTGCTGGGAAAACTGCACAGCCACATGCAAAAGATTTAATGTAAGACTTGAAACCATACAACATCTAGAAGAAAACATAGGGAGGTAAGTTCCTTGACATTAGCCTTGGCAATGACATTTTGGTCTTGTCACAAAAAACGAAGGCACCAAAAGCAAAAACAAACAAGCGGGACCACATCAAACAAAAAAAGCTTCCATACAGCAAAGGAAACCGTCAATCAATACAATGAAAGGCAACTTATGGAATGGGAGAAAATACTTGCAAATCACGTATCTGATAAGGGGTTAATAACCAAAACATATAAAGAACTCATACAGCTCAATAGCAAGAAAATAATCCAATTAAAATATGGGCAGAAAACCTGAATACACACTTTTTTGATGAAGACATAAAGGTAATGATGCAGGTGCATGAAAAGGTGTTCACTACTCATCAGGGAAATGAAAATTAAAATCACAATGAGATATCACCTCATACCTGTCAGAATGGCTATTATCAAAAAGACAAAAAAATAACAAGTTTTGGGGAGGAGGTGGAGAAAAGGGAACTCGTGTGCACGGTTGGAAGGAATGTAAATGGGTGCAGCCACTGTGGAAAACTGTAGAGAGGTTTCTCAAAAAGATATCTGCACCCCCATGTTCATTGCAGCATTCTTTACAATAACCTAAGTTTCTACCCACAGATGAATAGATAAGGAAACTGTGGTATATGTAGACGATGGGATATTATTCAGCCATGAAAAAGAAGGAAACCCTGCCATTTGTGACAACATCCATGGACCTTGAGAGCGTTATGCTAGGTAACATAAATCAGACAGAGAAAGACAAATACACTGTGATCTCACTTATATGTGGAATTCAAAAACAACAACAACCACCAAGCTCATAGTACAGAGAACAGATTGGTGGTTGCCAGAGGTGGAAACGGAGGGGCATGGCAGTTGGGCAAAATGGGTGACGGTGTCAAAAGCTACAAACTTCCAGTTATAAAATAAAGTCCTAGAAATGTAATGTACAGTATGGTGACTATAGTTAACAATACTGTAATGCATATTTGAAAGTTCCTAAGAGAGTAGATCTTAAAAGTTCTCATCACAGGAAAAAAATTGTAACTTTGTGTGGTGATGGATGTTAACTAAACTTATTCTGGTAATTACTTCGCAATATATGCATACATCAAATCATTATGTTGTACACTTAAAACTAATAAAATAGTATATGTCAATTATATCTCAAGTGTAAAAATCTGGTGTTAGGCCTTCCCTGGTGGCGCAGTGGTTGAGAGTCAGCCTGCCGATGCAGGGGACGCGGGGTTGTGCCCCGGTCCGGGAAGATCCCACATGCTGCGGAGCGGCTGGGCCCGTGAGCCAAAAAAAAAAAAAAAAAATATGGTGTTAATTAGAATGAAAGATTATTGAAGATTTTTAAAGAAAAAGTATAAATGTTTAAAATATTGAAGAAATTCTTACAACAGTTAATCGGCTAATGTACAGTTTAGGAAATAATCAGCTGAGCCCTGGCTTCAAATATTCCTAGTTATGATCTTCAATTAGTATTCTCCTCAAAACTTGCTAAACCACTCCCCCTCCACGTTCTTTTTTCCTTCTTGAAGTTATCAATATAATTTTGATGCCTCACTTTTCTCAAGCCAGTGAATTAAGGAGGTAGAGAAAAGGAGGGACTAAAAATCTGTCTTCAGATAGCTTACAGAAAGAGTAGAAGACAAACACACAGGTTTGTCTGAATCCTACTTCTGCCACTTATTTTTCTGTGAATTTGGGTAAATTACTCAAAGTCTGTGTGCCTCAGTTTTCACATGTCAAGTAGAAATTATATTACCTCATACAGTTGCGATGATTAAATGAATTAACAATGTAAAACATTTGTGAGAGTACCTAGCACAGGGTAAGTGCTCAGCAAGTGTTAGCTCTCACTGTTGTTGGAGTCATGGCCAAGATATTCAGGAAGGATCTTGGGAGGAGGAGGTTTTTGTGATGCTGGGCTGTAAAAGAGGAAGAGTTGCTGAAATGTGGTGCTGGGATTAGGGAATCACTTGTCTTTCTCAGTCTCCCTCCATCTTCTCTTTTGTCTTTCTATCCTTTGCCTTTCACTCTATCTGTCTGTTGATCCCATCTCCCCTCATCTCACGTTATCTCATCCTATTTTTCCGTTTGGACCTTTCTTGGGTTTCACTAAAGTGCCATGATCAATGATAAGATTAAACAAAAATGTGTTATAGATCTCTGTCTGATAGTTTATTGTGAATTATTAATGAAATACAATGAGCAGTTAGAACCTTACCTGTTTTGGGTGGAAGAGTAGCCAACTGTTCTTCCTAAGACATCTGGATCACATATATAAATAGCACTGTAAAACACTGGGTGGGAGCTATTTGGAGTCAGTGAATGACATCTTGTGGTCAGTCATTCTACCTATTACAAACACTGTCACGAGTGTAAAGTGTAAGCACACTGTCAAGTAAAAGTGAAAAATAGCCCCAGGAAGAGCCAAACATGTATGTAACCACATGTATAAATCCACATTATATATACCCTGTCTTTTTCTCGTACAAATAACAAATTGAAACCCAGAGAGTTGGAAGATGTGTTCAGGGTCAGAGAAGTTAGACACTTGAATGCAATCTGTCCTTACTAACTCACTTCAGAGTCTCTTTGACTGGAGAACTTTCTACAATAAATACCATCAACCTGGCTCTCCCAGGGTCCTTCCCTCACCCACTCCTTGTCCCCCTGAATACTCCTCTCTCTTTCCAGAGTTCTTATCTCAGAGTGCTGTAATTGTTTTCTTGGCCTCTCCCAAACTAGACTATGAATAGGCTAGGGGTTGTGACTTTTATCTGCACTCTTAGCACCTGGCATGGATGCCTGGCTCTAGAAGGATCTTAGCAAGTATGACTGGAATATATGGGCTTGATTTTTCTGACTGAGTTTAGAGCACTCTCCTTTCTAACAGTGCTATTTCCCCTGCGGCAGTGTTTCTCAAAAAGTGTTCTTTGGAATGGCAGAATCATTTGGGGTGCTTGATTTAAAAAAGCACATTTCACCTCAGTCCTAGAGATCGGAACTTCTGGGTGCAGGGCCTGGAAATCTTAAGCACCTCACGTGATTCTAATGAAGACAAGTTCAAAAACCTTTCTTTGACTTGTTTGTATAGAGGGGTAGCTTGGAAGGGAGAAAGTGGCTAGTCCCTAACCAGCCTGCTTTCAAAGGGTTCGGCCTGGGCCTCATTTTGGGGAGGTGGTAGGGTGGTGACTCATTTTTGAACAGACACTTCCCTTCTGGGCTTTTACTTATCTTTTGTTTGGTCAGCCCAATATTGCTCAGAGTGACCGCTAAGGGGCAGCAAAGTACAGGGGAAAAATGAGAGGGTCATTAAAACAATGGAGACCTTTGAAATAGATCAGTAAGAAAGACCTGCCTAGAAATAATGAGTTAAGATGCCCCAATCCCCTTCATAATTTTACTTACTATTTTAGGAATTTAATTTACAAACATCATAATTTATATTTTGTTAAGTAAATGATTACTCGATTATGGATAAAATTCCCTCAAAAACCAAGAAAATAGTGTTTAGAAACACAGTTTTTCTTAAAACCAAAGAGACTATCCCAAATGAAGATATGTTCTAACACTGATAAGAAGCGGAAATTTTTAAAATAGTTGTAAAAAATGTATCGTATCATTTGAACTATGTGATGGAGCATATTGTATCCTAAGATTTTGATCAAGAAAGAATAATGGAAATTTCAGAACCATTATTATACCTAACTTGTTCCATGCATTATAAAACAATTCTAGCATCTTGGACAATTTTATTCATAGTCTGGAATTGTAAAGTCATTAGTAACTCACATGTGATCTGAGAAAAGCAATTTTATCATGTTATAGTGGCACTTACTAGATGCCTGACACACAGTGGATTTGTAATGAAGAATCATTCCCTCAACATTGTTAGTTCCCTGGGGGATTGATTATGATATATGATGATGGCCCCAAATAACTCCCTCTAGTCTTTTGAGTTCTACACAGATTTATCCATTAGTCCACTGGACAGTTCCCAACTTAATTGCCCTTAAACATCTCAGCTTCATCATGTCTCAACTGGAAATCCTCTCCCCTCTCCACGCCCTACCCACACTTTCTCCTCCACCTGGTATCTCAGCCTGAAAGCAAGGAATCATCCTGGAATCCTCATTGTTCCTCATTCACAACATTGAATCCATTTGTAGGTTGTTTTATGCAGAAATTTAACTCACTAGAAAGATTTAGGGTAGATCCCCAAACCTACAGAAAGGCAGGAGAACCATAATTTGGACATGCTTGAAGGACATGGGTTGGCAGGGAACTTGTGGGAAAACACGGTCTTTCTGCCCTGGAGATCCAGGGTAACTGTGGTGACGGGGAAAAGTGTGGGACTCTCAGAAAGAAAAGAGCCAGACTGGAGGATCCCTAAATTCTGTCCACCTACAGCTCTGGTTGACACCTGAATGACACATGTGCCAAGCGGATTAAAACAGGTTAGATAAAGACAATCCGTCTGAAATAAGAGGAGCTACCCCCCAGGAAACAGAGTCTACTAAAACCAAAGAGGTAATACTCACCAGAGAAAATAACTCAGAGGGTTAAAACCAAAAATAAATGGAGACCAGCCTTGGAAATTCCCCGAGCAGACAAAACCAGTTTAATCATACAAACAAAGCTTAATTTAGCTTAATTTGCAGCACTAACTTGACCTGGGTCTTTCTTCCTTATGCCTCTAGGAAATCATAAGCAAGCAAAGCTTGAACTATTTCCAAAATTCATATGAGGTAACCACTAACCAATTCCCCATCATTTAAGAAAATTCTAATACTGTAACCAATCACTGTGAAGAATGAGGTCACTGCCTTCTGGATAGATAAGCTTTTTTGTTTTTTTTTTTTTTTTTTTTTTTTTTTTTTTTTTTTTTTTTTTTTTTTCTTTAGCGGTACGCGGGTCTTTTTCGTTGGGGATCACGGGCTCCGGACGCGCAGACTCAGCGTCCATGGCTCACGGGCCCAGCCGCTCCGCCGCATGTGGGATCTTCGCGGACCGGGGCACGATCCCGCGTCCCCTGCATCGGCAGGCAGACTCTCAACCACTGCACCACCAGGGAAGCCCAAGAAAACTTCTACTTAAATACTCATTTTGTTTGTCCCTTAATGATTAATTTCTAATTTTAGAGTTATGAGTACATTACATACATAGAATAAATTAAGATTCTGTTTCAACAGAGGGTATAATACTGGACAAAGCCGACTTTTTTCTTAGCAGCAAGAATTCTTTTGCTTGTGTTTGTTTGTGGCCTTTGTCATCTATTTTCACTGAATTGTAAGCATACGTTATAAACAGTCCTTATGACTTTAATTTCTTCAATGATTGGAGCTGACCTGATGCCTCCCTGGTATGTTGCAGGCTCACCATAAAACCTTACTGCCAAAAACACCTTTCTTGCTATAGGTGTTACTAACAGCATACAATAGTGTATTTGGGGATTTCATAAAAAGAACATTTTTTAACCATGGGGGCAAACACAGGTTTGTCAAATAAGATCCTTGTTAAAATCTTCTATTATTGCCATATTTTCATAAAAGAAAAGAACATCTTAATTCTGGAAATTTAGTAAGGGCATGATCTTAGACAAAAGTCTATTAAATTGAATAAATATTCCATAATGAAAAACTCACTACATTGTGTTTATTTTCTCACTTTATAATGATCTGTAAAAAGTTTGTCACAGACAACACTAATCCTCAGACTGGGAGGATTTGGGAATCCCTGAGTTAGATGGTCAAGGTACCATTAGTTTGAGAAAATAATGTTAAAATGCTTAAATTTTAAGATATGACTTTAGAAATAGTTTTTCCCTTGCTGGTTTAAAAACGTTGCATTCAAACCAGTTAGTTATCTTTCCTCTCTCCCTTCCTTGAACAAATGTTCCTAGAGCAACTATTCTGGCCCAGGTCCTATGGCAGGTGCTAGAGATAAGTGAGCCCCTGCCCATAGAAGCTCACAGCCAGGGCTTCTGAGCTCATTTCTCAATTTCAAATACATTATTTATTCTCCTAAATTTTCACTGTACTATATGAACTTTAAATTTTTAAATTCCTTTTTCTTAAAGATCTAAGGCAATGGTTCTTAGAAGAAATGTAATCCAAAGAACCTGGGTTGCTGTTTGAAATTGCAGATTTCTGAGTCTCAGTCCAATCAATCCCAAATAATTCGAAGGCAGTTACATCAGCCTGGGTAGTAGCCCATAAGCTAAGTCTAGTTAGCAGTTTCAGAACAAATTTTTAGATAACTTAACTGTTAAAATATTTTTCTATTCATAAAGAATACATATTTATTGCCAGAATTAAACCCGTACAGGCACATCTGCTTCAACTTGGCTGGGGATAAAATTATGAGTCCCCATGGTTGCTTCATATCCCTGCCCCCCCACTTCCTGAAATAAGAAAGAGAGTGGAGTTTGTAGCCAGAACAGACTTGGACTAAAATCTGTCTCTAACTGTCATTAGCTCTATCCCCTTGGGTACCTTATTATCCCTGATTCATCTATTCCCCTAAAAAAACATGCATTGAATGACTTCTCTGTGCCAGGTGTACCCTGAGTACAGGGTACAATAATGAATAAGACACAGTCTCTTAACTTCTGCAATCTACACTCCAGTGTGAACACAGCCAGGGAGTGTACTGATGGGAAGGGCAAGACATATTTGGAGAGTGCAGAGAAGACCCCTATCTGGTCTTAGGGGATTTAGATAGCTTCCTGGAGAGGTAACCCTCAAGATAAGTCTTTTAAAATAAGTAAATGTCAGCCAGTTAAGGGAGGTGGGGTTGCAGGGAAGGGGGCTTTTCAGGCATGGCGGCTGCAGGAGCAAAGACACAAGCAGGGAAAGCACAGGAACCACGAGGAAAGCTGGGACTTGAACCCAGGCTTGTCTGGTTCCAAAGCCTGAGGTCGTCCCTCTCTGCAGGGAGCTTCAGAACTTTGGCTCTATACCAGCATGCCTCAGAGCTTACACAAGGTGCTAGTCCAAGTTCATTAGCTAGGTAGACAATAAATAGTTACTTTGCAGGTAGATATCAATAGTATATATGTAGAATTGTAGAATAGAATATGTAGTTACTTTATGTATATGTATTTTTATAGAAATTATTTTTAAAGAAATAAAAATTCCCACACT
>NW_006784126.1:251224-253015 GCF_000442215.2 Lipotes vexillifer | reverse complement strand
TCTTTCAAATACCCTAAAGGCCAAATATTGCACATCACAGACTAATGCAGAAATGTATCACCAGGTTAACTTCTTTCTGCATAGACCTTGGAATAAATCTTCTACTATTCTTTTGTATAATTTTAATTGTAGAATTTATTAGAATTTATTTTCTTGACATAGGGCCTTCATGTCCATGTTATTTCTATTTCTATTACAGCTCCCCCTCAGCAGTCAAGGTTGAGAAACACTACTTTAACACACTGCATTGTGAAAATATTGACCAATAAACAAATTTTAGAGCTTTTCGTCACAGTTAATGCTCATCTGACTGGTATATTTATGAAGAGGAAAGTTTGCCATTGATAAGCCATTGTGAGTGGCTGAATTTAAGCTTCTAAATCGCTTTAATTGATAAATATGCTGAGAACTTTTAATTTGGGTGATTTCCTCCTGAAAAAAATCAAAGGCAAAAACAAATGAGATGCTGAGGTTGATATGACTTTACAATAGAACTAGCCTCAATGGAACACTCTAACCAAATTAGAATGTTGGAGCAACATAAATTGACTGGGAGCTTAGAGACTTGGGAAGGAGGTTTTAGGAGAAGGAGGAATGTGGGACAGAAGGTCAGGACCTGGCAAAGACAAATTTACTTTCTCTGAATACCTGTTTACAGTTGACCATGTGCTCCATGACCTGTGTTGAAACACTTTGGGAAATGCACATATACTTTATCTTTAAAAAAAAATCTTCAGTCTGATTCTTACATCACCTAGCTTATTTGAGTGCAACACTCAAAGTATCTTTCTGAATAATTCTTTCTTTGGTATA
Organism: Lipotes vexillifer; assembly: GCF_000442215.2. Classification (NCBI taxonomy): domain Eukaryota; kingdom Metazoa; phylum Chordata; class Mammalia; order Artiodactyla; family Lipotidae; genus Lipotes; species Lipotes vexillifer. The sequence continues at coordinate 252,202 of NW_006784126.1, read as the reverse complement.
CTTTATAGTCTGCTAAATTTCAAAATATAAATCATTCTTTAGACACTTAAGTTAATGTTCACACTCTGGTTGACAATGTACAATTAACCAAACTGATTCACCAGAATCCACCAATTTACAGGAGTTTATATGGTTTGCTTTACTTTTTTGGCCAAAATTATTTATGATTCTCCAAAGATTGGATTATTGACTTCAATAACCAAGCTGAAAATCAGGATGGAACTTCCATCTCACTGATCTCTTAAGATGGCAATATTATTATTATAAAAAAATCAGTTCCAACAAGCTCCTTGCTAATACATTTATTTTTATCTCTTCTTGAGTGGAAACTTATATGAATACTTCTCTTTGAGAGGACAGTGGAATATGAGACTGCTTCAAATGAACGTTGTCTGGACTAGGAAAGAGAGTCATGTCATGTTGTTGCAGTTGCTTTCTTGGTGTTTACCGTAATATTGTATGTCAAGTTAAAGTTATTTTTGTGCATGCAACCAAAAACTACTCCTACAGAGAATTCATTAGAAGACTATCTGGGACTCATGGAATCCATAAGAGAATGAGTAAGTCAGTTTGGAAACGAATACTTGGGTATCTCTGGAGTCTGGGAAGCAAGAATTCCAACAATACCAAGAGCAGTCAGGTCACAATCTTACCACATGGATAGGATGAAAACCCACAATTTTCATTTGTTTGTTTTCTGCTAAAAATCACTGTCTTTTTCCCTTCATTTAAGATTCAATTTCCAAAGAAAGACCTTCTGAAAGTTTTAGTGTAGGTTATCCACCCATCTGTTTAGTTAAGGGGAAAGGCAGAAAGCCAGTCTCTTCATTACAGTTCCAACAGTTTATCCCTACTTGGGATGGGAAAGTTCTCAAAAGCTAATTGGATTCCAGTTGGGAAATGGATTCTGGGCAACCAAAAGACCAAAATACCTTCTGCATGAGGGAATGATAGCTAGAATAAAGCTGGGAATAGGGA
>NW_006784126.1:230810-251214 GCF_000442215.2 Lipotes vexillifer | reverse complement strand
AGGGAAAGACAAAGTTGTTTCTTCTTGTTTTGCTGAGAGGATGGGTTATGGATTGTCTTTTATTATGAGTATTAAAAACAGAGGTTACAAAGAGAAATAGGCTATAGGGGATTCAGTACTAAGTAAAAAAGGTAAAATTATCTGAGTCATGAACTTGTCCTGAGAAAAATGTGGTCTCAATATTAAAACCTGAATAGTAATTTAAAATAGATATGACAAGGATGACTCTTATCAACACTATCAATATCAATATTGCTCTAGAAATTCTGACTAATGAAGTATGCAAAGAATGTAAATAAGAATAACTATTGGAAAGGAGATAAAATTTAGCATTATTTGAGGATAATATAACTATAGAATGAAAACCCAAACAGGTCAACTGAAAAACTAAAATAAATTTTACTGTACACCAGCAATAATAATTACATAGAAAATATAATGACCTAAAAAAGATATACTCATAATAGGCAAAGCACACACACACACACACACACACACACACACACACACACACAACATCTAAGAATGTGTGAGAGCAAATGAAGAAAACCACAGAAACTTGCTCTAAGGTACAGAAAACTGTCTAAATGCTTTTGTTCTTTTTAAAAATTTAACAAAATGGTTTCACAAGTAGAAAAAGCCAAGGTAGTTTTTGAAACTAGGAGTGATTAGGGGCAACTTGTCTTACCATGTACTAAATGAAAAGGTTTTAAAAATGTTTTTAAAATCTACTAGAACAAAAATCTAGTCAGATCAATGGAACTAAATATACAGTCCTGAAACAGACTATAAAAGGTGAAAGCGTTTGTGAACAGAAATGTATATACAGGAACATGCATTTTAGTTTCATTTAAAATTAGCTGCCTTACCCTAACTTACCCATGAGCATAAGTCACAGTAATAAAAATGACATGAAGTCTGGATGAGAAACAGCTCAACTGCAAATGGGTACTTATGATTAAGAATGTTGGCCCACTTCTATAAGGAGATCTTACTTGAAACCACTATTTTTCCTTTTTTCTTTTGTATATGACACCTTAATAGACATGGCATACACTGTGTCTGATTATACCTCTTCTTATCCCTCATGTTTAGCTGTTTTGATGGATAGCTGCTTCTCTTTCAGTGTAGCCTGGAGCCCAACAAGTGAATTTGTTTTACTTCATATGGCTTGTGTTTTGAGTCCTACCACACCAGCCACGACCTTGAAATATGGTGAAATCTTCCAGACATTTTCATGAGCTTCAGTAACAGGTAACAGGAATTAATTTCTATTGTTTGAAGAAAAGGAATCAAAATGAACTAAGTGGTCAAGAATGGGAAAACGGTTTAAAAAAAGTTTTGTGCATCCATACAATGTAGCATTATACAGTCACCAAAAATTAAGTTTTTAAGAAGCGGTACGCAGGCCTCTCACTGTTGTGGCCTCTCCTGTTGCGGAGCACAGGCTCCGGATGCGCAGGCTCAGCGGCCATGGTTCACGGGCCCAGCTGCTCTGCGGCATGTGGGATCTTCCCCGACCGGGGCATGAACCCGTGTCCTCTGCATCGGCAGGCTGACTCTCAACCACTGCGCCGCCAAGGAAGCCCCAAGTTATTAAGGATTTTGAATGATATGGTTCTTTCAGGAAGTGAGCTCTGAGTGATATTTTAATTTCATTTTGTTTCTATGTGATATTTTTATTTTTTACTTTATTTTCTAAATTTCCTACAAGTATGAAAATCAGAAAAAAACATTTTTAAAATATAAAAATCGAGATTTAAGAATTAGAATATATAAATAAGAATTAATGATAAATAGCAAATTATATGTAAACAATTACTTAATAGTAACATTTAATGTATACTTTTAGTTGATTTTACAAAAAGGCATATATATTCAAGCAAAAGAATGACAAATCTCTTCTAATTTGCATCCCCAAATGTAGCCTCTTAGTTTCCACCACTGAACAACTGAGTATGGTACCACTGTCAATTTCATGGCAGTTCATGTAAGGGCAGGAGAAGTTCTTTAAAATATAAGTCCCTAAATTCTGGGCTTGTAAAGCTTCAATATGTATAATAAGAATGGCAAATAGAAAGCAAGATATAAGCATCATATCTAACTACACAATCTTTGACCCTAATACTTGATAAAAGCCCCTGTAGCTGGTGCATGTGGTTGATATTATGTTGTGTTCATAAATATGATCACCAACTGTTGGCAAAACAGTAAAGTCTAATAATTCTATGGATTTAATTCTAAAAATAATTTACATCTAGATGAATCTTTTTGGAAAATTTTACCAAATAGAATCATCTTCAGTGCTCTTCTGAACCAGGGATAGAAAAATGCATAAATCATTGGATTTAAAGTGGAATTCAAGTAGCCAAACCAAATCAATGCATCGTTCAGGATGGGTGGAATAGTATAGTCCAGGAAAGGATCCATGACCGTGCAGACAAAGAAAGGACACCAGCATGTTAAGAAAACTCCCATCACAATCCCTAAAGTCTTCGTAGCTTTCCTTTCTTTGCTTCGTGAAATTCCATTTTTCTCTTCCAACCCAACTCGAAATTTCTGATTTGCATCATTAATTGATCTTGCCTGCCCTTTAGCTATGAAATATATTCTACAATAGATGCATATCATAATAGAGCCAGGTATATAGAAAGAAGTCAGAAAGGCCAGAACCCCAGATGTTTTGCTGAAGAAGACAGAGCAACTCCCTATGCAGTGAATGTGTTTGTAATACATCTCTTCAGCTCCTTTGAAGTTTAGCTCCAGAAAGATCATTCCAAATGCAAAAAGAGCAGGAATACTCCAACTAATGAAGATCATCACAAAAATAACCAAGATGTTGATCTTAGTTTTGTATCTCAATGGGTCACACACAGCATAGTAGCGGTCAATGGAAATGAAGGACAAATGAAAAATTGATGCTGAGCTCAGCATAATATCAGTGCTGGTGTGAATTTTACAGAAGACTTCTCCAAAATACCAGCAGTGCTCAACGGATCTCACCATACTATAAGGCATGACCAGACACCCCAGCAGAAAGTCCACAGTGGCCATGGAATGAATGAGCCAATTAGTTGGGGTATGAAGTTGCTTGAAGTGTGATACAGAAATAATAACTATTAGATTGCTAACCACTGTGGTCAGAATTATGAGCACCATTAAACTGTACAGGGAAGCACGGACGTCATTTGACCAGCTGCTTTTCACACAGGAGATATTAATTATATTGTGGCAAAAGGACATCATTCCTGAGGGCTATGCACTAGTTATTATCTTTTCCTTTGTGTGTTGAGGAGTCTTTCTTCGAAATCCATGATCAGGTTACAGTTCCTTCTTTTATTTCCATATATGTATCCCAGAAACCTGGGAGGAAAAAAGAAAGGAAATCATCAGCAATTTGATTCCTCTCACTTTTAACACATTTACCTATTACTTCTTGCTGAAAAATGATTATTTTGGAAAGAACTTTTATTTCCAAGTTTAGTTCAGTAGTTCAGTTCTACAATTATTATTATTATTATTATTTTTGTGGTATGTGGGCCTCTCACTGTTGTGGCCTCTCCCGCTGCGGAGTACAGGCTCCGCGGCCACGGCTCACGGGCCCAGCCGCTACGCGGCATGTGGGATCCTCCCGGACCGGGGCACGAACCCGTGTCCCCTGCATCGGCAGGCGGACTCGCAACCACTGCGCCACCAGGGAAGACCCCCTACAATTATTTTTAACATCTACTTGATGCTGCTCACTGTGCTGGAAATGCAAAGTTGAATTATTCGTTTGAAATATATGATTCTGTAATTCTGTAATGCTCAGCTAAATTCTCGAATTTGCAATACATTTTTCAATACACGTACAATACATATTATGTGTAATATATAATACGTTATATAATTATGTATTATAAATATAAAAAGAGGGGGAGAGAGAGAGTTTGGAGGAAGAATGTAAATTCTGGCTATCAATGAACAACCTGTCACTATATTGTGAAAATCATGGAAAATAACAAATCTTAGAATTCCAGGAGTCCACCCTCCTCTTTGGCTCTTATTCCCTCTGGGCTGACAGTTTAGGTCAAGACCACATAGAAATCGAAACTTATCCAAAACTAGAATTGGAGGAATAAGATATTTAGGAACTAAAATGCATATTTTAGTAAATTTGAAGTATCTTTCCCCCAATCCCTTTCTGCCTTCTCTTCTCAGGAGGAAACATATTCATATCAAGTACATCTGTAAGATTTATTTCAATAAACACACAGGCCCACTTTATGACAGAACAAATTGCAGACTAAATCTATGTATATTATCTGAACTCTGTAATATGTGAATTATAATTAAAATTTTGCTAAAAGAGTGATGGAGTTTTTACTATGAAATTTGTGTTCAGTCAACTAAGCTATCATTTAGAGTTATAAATCTTCTCGGACTTTTTTTTTTTCTATTCCCCCCTTTTCTTCTTTCTCTTACTTTTGCTGTTGACATTAAAGGAACCAAGCAACACACCTGTGATCAGCGTTTAGAACAGTTTGCTAATAAATACTACCAGTCAAGAAAACATTCCTACCTGATATTACATTGAGTAGCTTCACTCAGTGGGAACTAGAGTCCAAAAATAAGTAAGAGAAGATGGGGGGAAGAAAACTGGCTGTTCAGTTTTAGAAGACTACCTTCATAGATGGTGAAAAAGCATGTCCTCCACTCCATATCATCTCACACTTTCATAGCCATCCCCAGAATCTGCCATTATCGATAATGAAGCCATTCCAAATGATTAATTTCAAGTTCCACCCTTTGTCTTCCCAGCTCATGCCACTAGTTCTCTACTTCCAACACTTGTTCAACCTGCTTGAAGCCCATAATTCATTTATCTTATCACCTTTTCACTGTTCCTCATTTACTTACACTCACCTCTTTACCTAGTGTAGACTCCAAAATTTTTTAGCATTATTTTAAACTCTCTCCCATTAATACACTTTTCTGGCTAAACTTGACCCCTTGTTAAATCGAGTTTGCCTCTTACTGTACTACACACGTGCAACTGAAAATGATGGAGAAAAACACACAATCGACCTCAGATTAAATTCGTGACAGGTGTGAACCATTCGAACTGCTCAAAAATCCTACCCAGTTCCCTATTACATTCATTCTCCCACTCTTCGAGATGACTATTTCATACCACCTCCCCCCTTCAATCTCAAATACTTTCCTCATCCTCATTCTCAGTTAATGACCTTGTATCTTGTTTCACTGAGTAAATGGATGCAGTCAGAAGAGAATGTCCATATTCCCACCTCTACCCCTACACCAGCTTACATCTGTTCATATACTCAGTCTTCCCTCTTATTACTACAAATGAGCTAACCATGTCCCATCAGAGCCGCCCCTTCATATGTGTCCTATAGGCACCCTTTCATGCGTGTTCAAGAATATACCCTCTAATTCTCCTCTATCCCCTGAATCTTCAGGAGGTCTCTTCTAAATAATTAACTCTAGTATTCAAAAAATGTAGTAATATTCCATCTTAAAAAGAATTATTTTAAACCCACATCTTTCAATTATCACCTTATTTCTCCCCTTTATGAAAAAAGAAAACATCTTTGAAAGAGTCATGTGAACCCCTTGTCTTCAGTTATTCTCTTCCTGACCTTTTGAATCCACTCTGATGAGACTTTTGCCATTAACACTTCACCAAAACAATCTTAACCCTATTGTTCTATATTACTAAACCCAATGGTAAACTCTCAGTCCCCATCCTGATGACCCCTCTGTTACTTCTTGAAACAATTTCTTCCTTGGCTCCAACTCACCTCCCTCTTGGAGCTCTGTTAACTCACTAGCTCTTCTTTATAGTCTCATTACTGGTTCTTCCTCAACTCACTGGCCCTAAGGCTAGTCCTTGGTTCTCTTCTCTATTTACAGCTTCTCCCTAGGTTATTTCTTATAGTCTCATGACTTTAAAAAAAAGTCTCAAATGAATATCTCCAGCCTTGACTTCCCGCCCTGAACTCTGAAATAAAATTTCCTGCTGCCTGGAGAATATCACCACTTATCTATCGTGTCTAAAGCCAAGTCTCTAATCTCCTCCATAGTATGTGTTCAACTCCGCTTCCTCCCTAACGTCTAGAAATGGCAACTCCATCCTTGAAAACCTTCAGTTCCAAACACGGAAGTAATTCTTTACTTCTCCCTCTCACACTCAACAGTATAGCCAACCCTTCAGTAAATACCTTGACTCTTCATTGAAAGTATGTCCAGAATCAGACCATTTCTCATCACTTGTACCATAGCCATAAACTTATCACTAACCACTGTCAAATTAGCAGCCTCCCAACTGGTTTCCTGGCTTCCCCTCCTTTTTTCCCCTTCCTTTTTGATTTACTTTTAGTGTCTTGACTTAACATATAGCTTCTAAGCCAAGAAGGGGTGAATTGTTCCCTCCCCACTACTCTTTCATAAAACGCAAAGAATGTGAATGAATTCTGTGGAAGGTGTGGAGAGTATGTTCAATAGAAGATGTTGACAGAGGAGATTATTCTGTTTACAGCCAGGTGTGAGAATTCATTATAAAGCAAAAGGAAAGGAGGCCCACAGTGTCCTTTTAAAAGGCAATCATGGGGGCTTCCCTGGTGGCGCAGTGGTTGAGAGTCCGCCTGCCGATGCAGGGGATACGGGTTCGTGCCCCGGTCCGGGAGGATCCCACATGCCGTGGAGCGGCTGGGCCCGTGAGCCATGGCCGTTGAGCCTGCTCATCCGGAGCCTGTGCTCCACAATGGGAGAGGCCACAACAGTGAGAGGCCCACATACGGCAAAAAAAAAAAAAAAAAAAAGGCAATCATGGAGTCAGGAGAGGAAAGTCATAGCCTTTTAAAACCCAAGCTGCAATCACTGGGGTCCAGGGGAATAGAACCTGGGAGAGGCAGAAGCTGTACAGGCTTAGATGAGGAATTCCGCAGCATGCCCAACCCTTACAGGAGAATGTCACCTGAGTTCCAAAGCAGTTTTTCGGAGAAGTCAAGATCCCCTGCCCCTTACCACAAGGAAACGGGAAGCCCTTCAAGGAAGTGCCAGCAGAATGGCCTGGAGTTGCAATAGTGCAGAACCTTCCACCAGATATAGGTACTTGTATGTCCTTACCCGAATGCACAAGCTAAATAGACATACAAAAGTAGTCCTCAAGCAGAAAATGTGGAGCAGTTAATATCCTGGGGAGCTCAAGGCAGAGACCACTTGATACCTTAAAGGAAACTAAGAATAAACAACTGTTTATCTGGGAGAAGACGAATCCAGGTAGAGGGGTCAGCAAGTGCAAAGGCCCTGAGGTGGGAGCATGCCTAGTATGTTTGCAAAATAGCAGATGTCAATGTGGTTGGAGCAGAACAATGAAAGCAGAGAAAAATCGACGGAGAGGCCAGAGAAGCTGCACAGGGTTACATTGAATAGGGCCCACAGTAAGAGTTTCAGCTTTGCCTTTGAGTGAGATCAGACAGCAAAAGACCCATATCCTGTAATATCACTTATAGGTGTTAGCTAAAAACTGAGACCAAGAAAAAAAAAAAAAAAAAAAAAGGCAATCATGGAGTCAGGAGAGGAAAGTCATAGCCTTTTAAAACCCAAGCTGCAATCACTGGGGTCCAGGGGAATAGAACCTGGGAGAGGCAGAAGCTGTACAGGCTTAGATGAGGAATTCCGCAGCATGCCCAACCCTTACAGGAGAATGTCACCTGAGTTCCAAAGCAGTTTTTCGGAGAAGTCAAGATCCCCTGCCCCTTACCACAAGGAAACGGGAAGCCCTTCAAGGAAGTGCCAGCAGAATGGCCTGGAGTTGCAATAGTGCAGAACCTTCCACCAGATATAGGTACTTGTATGTCCTTACCCGAATGCACAAGCTAAATAGACATACAAAAGTAGTCCTCAAGCAGAAAATGTGGAGCAGTTAATATCCTGGGGAGCTCAAGGCAGAGACCACTTGATACCTTAAAGGAAACTAAGAATAAACAACTGTTTATCTGGGAGAAGACGAATCCAGGTAGAGGGGTCAGCAAGTGCAAAGGCCCTGAGGTGGGAGCATGCCTAGTATGTTTGCAAAATAGCAGATGTCAATGTGGTTGGAGCAGAACAATGAAAGCAGAGAAAAATCGACGGAGAGGCCAGAGAAGCTGCACAGGGTTACATTGAATAGGGCCCACAGTAAGAGTTTCAGCTTTGCCTTTGAGTGAGAAGGGAAAACATTGGAGGGGTTTGAATCCAGTAACATGCTCTGACAGATTCTAACAGATTCACTCTGGCTGCTGTGTCGAGAACAGGGGCAGAGGGCAAGGACAAAGTGAGATGATTAGGAAGCCGCTAAAATAACCTGGTGAAAGAAGATGGTGGTTTAGAGCAGGGCAGTGGTCAAGTTTGGATATGTTCTGAAAGTACAGCAGGCAGGATTTACAGATAAACTGAATATGTGTTGGGAGAAAGTTATCAAGGGAAATAGTAAAGCTTCTGGTCTGGGCAGCTTGAAGGGTGGAGGTCCCATTTACTGAGATGGGAAGATGGCGGTTAGAGGAGGGTAAGAAGCAAGAGGAAGTCAAGAGTTCAGTTTTGAACTTGAAGGCTGGTGCTGTGTGCTGAATAGCATGGCCTTTAGTACCCAGCTGCCTTTGTTTAAGTCTGGGGTGGGCCATTCACTAGTTCTGTGGCCTTGGACATTCTACCCAACCTCTTGGGGCCACAGTTTGATAATGTGGAAAAAAAAAATCTATTTCCTGGGCTTCTATGAGGCTGAAATAAGTTAATACTTGTAAAGTGCTTATAATAGTATCTTGTACATAGTGTTTATCAAATAAATAAACATCCAAGGGGAACGTTAAGGGTGTGTTGAGGGAAGGTATAAGAACCATCACGAGGCTTTTTGAAGACTACATGTATATTTAAATAAATATAAAAAAGATATACTCTAGACTGTCACTATGCGCAGAGGGAGGAGGGGGGTGAAGGGTGAACAAAAAATAAGATGAAAAGGAACAAACAGAAATAGTGTGTCATAAGGGAATAGACGGCTTTATTCACTGCTATGGCCCCAGGGCCTGGAAGATGTGTACTGAGCACGAAAATGAATAAAGGATAGAATGAATGAACAAATAAACTGAGGGGTTCATTAGCTCAATTCTGTGATCCCTGGGGCCAATAAAAATTAAGGCACATACGCATAGCATGGATCTGATTCCAAAGATGAAGGAAAAGTCTTATAGACATTCAGATAGAAATTCCTTGATTGCGGTGATGGTATCACAGGCATTTTGATAAGTCCAAACTCATCAAATTGTACACGTAAATTATGTGCAGTTCTTTGAATATCAATTATAACTCAATAATGCTGTTTTTAAAAAATAAAAAAAGGAGGATGAGCCTAACATAAGGATTCTCATCTGTAATTTTGGAAGCCAGAGGGCAGTGGAATGAGCTTAGAAACTATTAAGGAAATAGGATGGCAACTCAACAATCCTATATTTGGCCAAAATAGTAATCATATGAAGGCAGATAAAGGACAGCAAATATATGTCTATGACCACCTTCTGAAAGTCTCTAGAACATATTCTAACAATACAAAAATTAAATCAAAACAAAAATTTCTAAATAGCAAAAGATTAAGAGTAAAAGCAACAATAGTGAGTAATATTATCTAAATTGGGATTTAGTTTATATCAAAAAGAATTATGATAATATGACACAATACAATGTTGTTGAAAAAGGATTTTTGAAATGGAAAATACAAATTTCAAGAAAACACATAATATCAACCTGGAATTTAAATTTTCAACTGTGTATAAAATAGATAACTAGTAAGAACCTGCTGTATAAAAAAAAAATTAAATTAAGAAATTTTTTTCAACTATGTCAATAACCCCTAGTTGTTAACAGCATTGGTGAATAGCTGGCAAGTTAATCTTCTTGACCAGATTGTAAGATGCATAACTAATAATTTAATTTTGGAAAATTTCTCCAGCTGTATTTTTTGAAGTTTAAAATGCCAAATTGTTTGATCCAGCAAATGTTTGGTGCAATGATTTTCATGACAGCAACAAAAGTAAAAAGTAAAATTGTCTGAACTTATATCAGACACATAAACCTCAGTAGATATATGTTCAACAAGATGTCAAATTGGAAGAGTTGGTTCTTTTTATAATAAGACATAGATAGATGTCAATCAGATCCTGTCAAGTAAAGAAAACAAATTGGGGCTTCCCTGGTGGCTCAGTGGTTGAGAGTCTGCCTGCCGATGCAGGGGACACGGGTTCGTGCCCCGGTCTGGGAAGATCCCACATGCCGTGGAGCGGCTGGGCCCGTGAGCCATGGCCGCTGAGCTTGCGCTCCGCCACGGGAGAGGCCACAACACTGAGAGGCCCGCATACCGAAAAAAAAAAAACAAACAAATTGCAGTGTTTTAAAATACCATGTGCAGGGACACACACACCTACACACACACACAGAGGCACACACATTAAAGCAGGAAGTCATTCAGAAATGTGCCAGGAATTTTCCCACCAAATAATATTTGTGCTAGTAAGATTTTAGTTCTGTAATTTAGTATATAGGAACAATAAGATACAGTTTAATTTTAAAACCTGACAAATCTCCATGAAGACTCCTCTATTATATTAAACATAACATGGAATTTCCTTTTTCATTTACAAGGAAAGGAGATTTTTAAAAATCATGTTTCAACTTTTCAAATTTTCTAGCTTCACACAGGTGAATTTTTAATAAAAGTGAAATATTTTTAAAAACACATGTAAAGCAAGCTATTTAAAAATATATAACTATTTTTATCCTCTCCTATTAATATGACAAAAGCCTTTTGAATCTTCCCAATAAATAATCCTAAATTTTAATGTATGAATAAGTATGAAACCATTGATAGGTCTTATTCTCTTGAGCACTCTCCCTGTAAAAGATTACCTGGGCCTCCAGGCTAGTCTGTGTGATTTGGCGAGGCCATTCATCGCCTTCAGACCTACCTTTTCAGGAAAGGGTTACAGAGCGAGTGGATGAGCAGAAACACAACCTTTGGGAGGAAGCCGTCTGCACGTGTCTCCCGTACACCTGCTGCAGGTGGAGCCACTGCGGCTCTATGATAGACTGCAGTTAACGCAGACAGAATGACGCAGATATTAAAATCTGAAAAAGATAAGCTGATAATAAATCTTTTTGAAACAAGGTAACAGTATACTATTGAGAAAGATAAGTGGAAGGTGCTTTTATTCTAAACCAGCATCAGGAAGCTAGCAGTGAGCAAACTAGAGAAGGTAAATATTACCATTACTTTAAAAATAGTCTCAAGAGTGAGCCACCAGGAACCACAGTCATGGGTGTTAACAGCATATAAATGAAACCACATGTCCATTAAAACTGCCTTAATTGTTGATTGATTTGAAAAAAAGTACTCTTGTATTAGACATCTGTACAATGCAGATAATAGCACTAAAAAAACAAAACAAAACAAAAAAAACCTCACTTCCAAAATAGATGACTTGTACCTGACAAAGGAATATTTTTAAAAATCAGACTGTATTTAAACCCAATAACATCTTATAGTTAGAAAATAGTTTAAGGCAGTGGCTTTCAAAATTTTTTAACCACGATAGGAAAAAAATGCATTTTAGTTAATGACTCAATACACATGTAAGTACACATTTGTAACAGAAGCAAATGTTTTCATTAAAAATATCCTTATCTCATTCAATTCACTCTAATACTCTCTATTTTATTTTATTTCATTTTTTCAAATGAGTAGGGTTCCCACCTCAATAATGTTACTAATCACAAGTAGAAAAACATGACTTTAGAGATTATATGATCACACATATTTAGCCCACCAATTTTTAAATTCCTATATATAAAACTTCCAAAATGACGCTCTTTTTAGACAAGTGCCTTCAGTATAGCAAAATAAATAGCTGAACAAGTGTAGTTTCTCATCTGTTTCTATCTCTCTATTATTCTGCCAAAGGAAATCATAGGATCATTATGACAGATTGATTATCGGTTCCAATTCTTACTCTCCTAGCATCTACACCTTTGTCTTTGCTTCACTGGGAGTAGAAGGTACTCCCCTGTCCTTTGAGCTCGAGTTTTGCCATTTGGCTTGTTTGGGCCAAAAGAATGTAGACAGAAATAAAAGTGTGCCAGTTCTAGTTGTCAGGAGGGCTCAAGTGTTTGTGAATGTCCTCTGTGCCATCCCCATGAGGAGAACACGCCCTGGAGAAGCCCACTTGTCCAGGGAGGCTGAGAGACGTGCAGAGCAGACTAGGGCATGGAGATATGCAGTATATGGCAGAGCCACCCTAGCTGACCCTACAGATTCATGAACTTAAGTGGCTATTATTTTAAGCCACTGAGTTTTGGGCTGGTTTGTTACACAGCATTTTCATGGGAATAACTAACTGAGTTAATTGTATTTTTGAAAGAAGCCACTGAAATCTATTACCCATTCTCTTGCATTGGAGAAATACTGACACCAGAGAAGTACTGACACCACACGATGGGCCACCTGTGATCTAAACAGCCATTGACAAAAGCTGCAACAGCACAAACAAAGAAAGCATAAAATAAAAATTACCCCATAGTAGGTGAAGTTGACCTTTTACTAAGTAAATGTAACTCCATCTTCAGAAATTCCTAGATATTAAAGGTCAGTTCAAGAAATAACTCCAAGTTCACTTCTTATGAACAGTACATAGAAAATATCATTCATCTTTCCAAAAATTAGTGCCTGACTCATGTGTATACCTGTTATTTTGTGAATGACTGAGAAAGCATAATGCCTCACATATTGGAGTTTATTAAGCTCCAGGAAATCAATCTTATCTGCTTTGTTCACTACTGTCTCTCCATCACCTAAAATAGTGCCTGCAAACCATAAACACTCAATACACATTTGCTCATTGAACGATATTGATTTACTGATCAAACTTATTATTTTTAAAAATCAAAGTATTACATTGATATGGAACTCTTATAGCTCCACTTGTGTTAATTACTAAACTTCACCACCAGTCAATCTTCTTTTCATTTTAGGTCTAGTTATTTTTTTCACCTGAAAATTTCTTTAACCAGCAATGACTGAGTGCTAGGCTTGTGAGATGAAAGATGATTATGATTCTTTCTGCCAGGAATAGAGAGCTAATGGTGAGACAGACATGCAAACTGTTGATCACATTACAATAGAGAGAATGCTAAACGGAAATATAAAGGCCGTGTATGGGAGCACATAAGAGAGATCTTGAAAGCACATGTGATACCCAGGAAAGGCTTCACATAGAAGCTGAATCTAGAAAGAAGGTCTCAGAAAATTTCGCAAAAAGACTAAATTAAAAATGGCAAATACGCACAAAATCTTTTTATTTAGTCTTAATAAACTAATTTCATAGTGGAAAATTAAAGTCCTTTAATCAGTAATGATCATGTTTTACAATTTTATTATCTTATTCCAGCATCCTTTTTATCAACAGAATTGTATTGAGTGTGTACTTCAAGCATTCAAAGTAAAGTTTCTCCATTTTGTCAAACACACACACACTTAAAAAATATTTAAGCTAGCAAATGACCTTTTTGCCCTTCTGTAGTGCATTTATTTTAAATTTTTTATTGAAATATATCTGATGTACAACATTGTGTAAATTTAAGGTGTAGAACATGTTGATTGGATACTCATATACTGTAATATGATTGCCATTATAGCAGTAATTGTCTTAATTCCCACAGTCCAAACAGAAAGCTAATTTTTCCTTTATCCCTTTTGTTGCCTTGGCGAGGAACAAAACTGAGCATCTCAATTTGTATTTGGAATAGCTTAATATCATTTTTATGACTGGCATGTTTCTATGGGTATGTTGAGATTTTCAAAATATGTCTCTAAAATTATTTCTATTATATATGAATAGTACTAATTGAGCACTTATTATGAACGGAGTTATGCTAAATGCTTAAGTAATATTTTTACTTAATCCTCACAATAACCAAATGAAGCAGGTGTCATTATTCCCACTTTACAGGTTATGATGAATTTGAGAGAGATCCAGTGGCTTTTCCAATATCATATTACCAAGAATGGCAAAACCAGAGATCAAACCAAAGCCATGCTCTTAAAGAGGATTCTGCACTGCCTCCAGAGACAAGCTTTATGATATCAGTAGCAGTTCATTACTGAAGATATCACAATCTCGTATACCACCTAAAGAAGAGAAGAAAAATGTAATGAAATGAACTGAGTAAAGGGAAAAAGGAGTAAGTAGAGAGAATTATTCTCAGTAACATGACTGCTTTCTCTCTATCCACATATATCTTAGATATGAAAAAAAAGATCTTTAAGAGAGATGAGAGTGTCTCTCCTGAGATAGGCTTGAGCGGTGGGTCCTGATGATGGTGGAGGGGAAGATCTGTCCCCAGGGGACACTAGGCAAAATCTGGAGACATTATTTATTACAACTGGGGGAGGGGGGGTGGGAAGAGTGCCATAAGCATCTTGTGGGTAGCGGCCAGGGATGCTGCTAAACATCCTACTGTGCACACAGGACAGTCCCTACAACAGTTATCTAACGAAAAATGGCAATGGTGCCAAGGTTAAGAAATCCTGGGTTAAAATGATACCCTCAGTTTTTATGAGTTTTAAGACTGCCTTAACTAATATTTGCGGAAAAAATAACTTCAAATTGCCTTCTTCCAGAAAAAGCGATACTTCAAGGAAAAGAGAGACTGCCTGAAATAATGGGCATGGGATAGGACTAGAAATAAAAGATAATAGAAGGCCTGATATTGGTTCAAGGTGGCAGAGTAGGACGTGCTCTCACACCCTCTGGCGAGAGTACTGGAATCACAACTAACTGCTAAACAGTCATTGAGAGGAAGACACTGGAACTCACCAAAAAAGATACCCCACATCCAAAGACAAAGGAGAAGCCACAGTGAGATGGTAGGAGGGGCACAATCACAATAAAATCAAATCCCATAACTGCTGGGTGGGTGACTCACAAACTGAGAACACTTATACCACAGAAGTCCACCCACTGGAGTGAAGGTTCTGAGTCCCACATCAGGTTTCCCAACCTGGGGGTCTGGCAATGGGAGGAGCATTTCCTAGAGAATCAGACTTTGAAGGCTAGCAGGATTTCATTGCGGGACTTCGACAAGACTGGGGGAAACAGAGACTCCACTCTTGGAGGGAACACACAAAGTTGTGTGAGCATCAGGACCCAGGGGAACGAGCAGTGACCCCATAGGAGACTGCACCAGATGTACCTGTTAGTGTTGGCGGGTCTCCTGCAGAGGTGGGGGGTGGCTGTGTCTCACCGTGAGGACAAGGACACTGGCAGCAGAAATTCTGGGAAGTGATACTTGACGTGAGACTCCCAGAGTCCGCCATTAGCCCCCAAAAAGAGCCCAGGTAGGCTCCAGTGTTGGGTCACCTCAGGCCAAACAACTAACACGGAGGGAACCCAGCCCCATCCATCAACAGTCAAGCGGAATAAAGTTTTACTGAGCTCTGCCCACCAGAGCAACAGTCAGCTCTAACCACCACCAGTCCCTCCCATCAGGAAACTTGCACGAGCCACCTAGATAGCCTCATCCACCAGAAGGCAGACAGCAGAAGCAAGAAGAACTACAATCCTGCAGCCTGTGGAACAAAACCCACATACACAGAAAGACAGACAAGATGAAAAGGCAGAGGGCTATGTACCAGATGAAGGAACAAGATAAAACCCCAGAAAAACAACTAAATGAAGTGGAGATAGGCAACCTTCCAGATAAAGAATTCAGAATAATGATAGTGAAGATGGTCCAGGACCTTGGAAAAATAATGGAGGCAAAGATCGAGAAGATATAAGAAATGTTTAACAAAGACCTAAAAGAATTAAAGACCAAACAAAGATGAACAATATAATAACTGAAATGAAAACTACACTAGAAGGAATCAATAGCAGAACAACTGAGGCAGAAGAACGGATAAGTGACCTGGAAGACAGAATGGTGGAATTCACTGCTGTGGAACAAAATAAAGAAAAAAGAATGAAAAGAAATGAAATAGCCTAAGAGACATCTGGGACAACATTAAACGAAACAACATTCGCATTATAGGGGTCCCAGAAAGAGAAGGGAGAGAGAAAGGACCCAAGAAAATATTTGAAGAGATTATAGTCGAACACTTCCCTAACATGGGAAAGGAAATAGACAGCCAAGTCCAGGAAGTGCACAGAGTCCCATACAGGATAAACCCAAGGGGAAACACGCCGAGACACATAGTAATCAAATTGGCAAAAATTAAAGACAAAGAAAAATTATTCAAAGCAGCAAGGGAAAAACGACAAATAACATACAAGGGAACTCCCATAAGGTTAACAGCTGATTTCACAGCAGAAAATCTACAAGCCAGAAGAAAGCGGCATGATATACTTAAAGTGATGAAAGGGAAGAACCTACAACCAAGATTACTCTACCCAGCAAGGATCTCATTCAGATTTGATGGAGAAATCAAAAGCTTTACAGTCAAGCAAAAGCTAAGAGAATTCAGCACCACCAAACCACCTCTACAGTAAATGCTAAAGGAACTTCTCTAAGTGGGGAAACAAGAGCAGAAAACGACCTACAAAAATGAACCCAAAACAATTAAGAAAATGGTCTTAGGAACATACATATCGATGATTACCTTAAACGAGAATGGATTAAATGCTCCAACCAAAAGACACAGGCTTGCTGAATGGATACAAAAACAAGACCCATATATATGCTGTCGACAAGAGATCCACTTCAGACCTACGGACACATACAGGCTAAAAGTGAGGGGATGGAAAGAGGTATTCCATGCAAATGGAAATCAAAAGAAAGCTGGAGTAGCAATACTCATATCAGATAAAATAGACTTTAAAATAAAGAATGTTATGAGACAAGGAAGGAAACTACATAATGATCAAGGGATCAATCCAAGAAGAAGATATAACAAGTATAAATATATATGCAGGGCTTCCCTGGTGGCACAGTGGTTGAGAATCTGCCTGCCAATGCAGGGGACACGGGTTCAAGCCCTAGTCTGGGAAGATCCCACATGCTGCGGAGCAAATAGGCCCGTGAGCCACAACTACTGAGCCTGTGCATCTGAAGCTTGTGCTCTGCAACAAGAGAGGCTGCAACAGTGAGAGGCACGCGCACCATGATGAAGAGTGGCCCCCACTCGCCGCAATTACAGAAAGCCCTTGCACAGAAATGAAGACCCAACACAGCCAAAATAAATAAATAAATAAATAGCGTTCCCTTTAAAAATAAATAAAGAAAGAAATATTTGTTGAATTCATGAATTAATCTCTTTAAAAAAAAAAATATATATATGCAAACAACATAGGAGCACCTCAATGCATAAGGCAACAGCTAACAGCTAAAAAAGAGGAAATTGACAGCAACACAATAATAGTGGGGGACTTTAACACCTCACTCACACCAATGGACAGATCATCCAAACAGAAAATTAATAAGGAAACACAAGCTTTAAATGACACAATAGACCAGATAGATTTAATTGATATTTATAGGACGTTCCATCCAGAAACAGCAGATTACACTTTCTTCTCAAGTGTGCATGGAACATTCTCCAGGATAGATCACATCTTAGGTCACAAATCAAGCCTCAGTAAATTTAAGAAAATTGAAATCGTATCAAGCATCTTTTCTGACCACAATGCTATGAGATTAGAAATCAATTCCAGCATAAAAAAACGTAAAAAACACAAACACATGGAGTCTAAACAATACGTTACTAAATAACCAAGAGATCACTGAAGAAATCAAATAGGGAATCAAAAAATATCTTGAGACAAATGGCAATGAAAACACGACGATCCAAAACCTATGGGATGGAGCAAAAGCCGTTCTAAGAGGGAAGTTTATAGCAATACAATCCTATCTCAAGAAACAACAAACATCTCAAGTAAACAATCTACCCTTACACCTAAAGGAACTAGAGAAACAAGAACAAACAAAATCCAAAGGTAATAGAAGGAAAGAAATCATAAAGATCAGAGCAGACATAAATGAAATAGAAACAAAACAGTAGAAAAGATCGATAAAACGAAAAGCTGGTTCTTTGAGAAGATAAACAAAATTGATAAACCATTAGCCAGACTCATCAAGAAAAAGAGGGAGTGGACTCAAATCAATAAAATTGGAAATGAAAAAGGAGAAGTTACCACACCACAGAAATACAAAGCATCCTAAGAGACTATTACAAGCAACTCTATGCCAACAAAATGGACAACCTGGAAGAAATGGACAAATTCTTAGAAAGGTATAACCTTCCAAGACTGAACCAGGAAGAAATATAAAATATGAGCAGACCAATAACAAGTAATGAAATTGAAACTGAGATTAAAAATCTTCCAACAAACAAAAGCCCAGGACCAGATGGCTTCGGAGGTGAATTCTATTAAACGTTTAGAGAAGAGCTAACACCCATCCTTCTCAAACTCTTCCAAAAATTGCAGAGCAAGGAACACTCCCAAACTCATTCAGTGAGACCACCATCACCCTGATACCAAAACCAGACAAAGATACTATAAAAAAAAAAAATTACAGACCAATATCACTCATGAATATAGATGCAAAAATCCTCAATGAAATACTAGCAAACAGAATCCAACAACACATTAAAAGGATCATACACCATGATCAAGTGGGATTTATCCCAGGGATGCAAGGATTCTTCAATATATGCAAATTAATCAATGTGATACACCATATTAACAAATTGAAGAATAAAAACCATATCATCATCTCAACAGATGCAGAAAATCCTTTTGACAAAATTCAACAACGATTTATGATAAAAACTCTCCAGAAAGTAGGCATAGAGAGAATCTACCTCAATATAATAAAGGCCATATATGACAAACCCACAGCAAACATCATTCTCAATGGTGAAAAATTGAAAGCATTTCCTCTAAGATCAGGAAGAAGACAAAGATGTCCACTCTCACCACTATTATTATTATTATTATTTTTTTCGGTACACGGGCCTCTCACTGTTGTGGCCTCTCCCGTTGCGGAGCACAGGCTCCGGATACGCAGGCTCAGCGGCCATGGCTCACAGGGCCAGCCGCTCCGCCGTATGTGGGATCTTCCCGGACTGGGGCACGAACCCGTGTCCCCTGCATCGGCAGGCGGACTCTCAACCACTGCACCACCAGGGAAGCCCTCACCACTATTATTCAACATAGTTTTGGAAGTCCTAGCCATGGCACTCAGAGAAGAAAAAGAAATAAAAGGAATCCAAATTCGAAAGGAAGTAAAACTGTCACTGTTTGCAGATGGCATGATACTATACATAGAGAATCCTAGAGATGCCGTCAGAAAACTACTAGAGCTAATCAATGAATTTGGTAATGTTGCAGGACACAAAATTAATGCACAGAAATCTCTTGCATTCCTATACACTATTGATGAGAAATTTGAAAGAGAAATTTAGGAAACACTCCCATTTACCACTGCAACAAAAAGAATAAAATACCTAGGAATAAACGGGAACATACCTAGGAACACACGGGAGACAAAACACCCGTACGCAGAAAACTATAAGACACTGATGAAAGAAATTAAAGATGATACCAACAGATGGAGAGATAAACCATGTTCTTGGATTGGAAGAATCAATATTGTGAAAATGAATACACTAACCAAAGCAATCTACAGATTCAATGCAATCTCTATCAAATTACCAATGGCATTTTTTACAGAACTAGAACAAAAAATCTTAAAATTTGTATGGAGACACAAAAGACCCCAAATAGCCCAAGTGGTCTTGAGGGAAAAAAAAGGAGCTGGAGGAATCAGGCTCCTGGATTTCAGACTATACTACAAAGCTACAGTAAGCAAGACAATATACTGGCACAAAACCAGAAATATAGATCAATGGAACAGGATAGAAAGCCCAGAGATAAACCCATGCACCTATGGTCAACTAATCTGTGACAAAGGAGGCAAGGAGATAGAATGGAGAAAAGACAGTCTCTTCAATAAGTGGTGCTGGGAAAACTGGACAGCTACATGTAAAAGAATGAAATTAGAACACTCCCTAACACCATACACAAAAATAAACTCAAAATGGGTTAGAGACCTAAATGTAAGACTGGACACTGTAAAACTCTTAGAGGAAAACATAGGAAGAACACTCTTTGACATAAATCACAGCAAGATCTTTTTTGATCCACCTCCTAGAGTAATGGAAATAAAAAACAAAATAAACAAAAATGGACCCAATGAAATTTAAAATCTTTTGCACAGCAAAGGAAAAACAAGATGAAAAGACAACCCTCAGAATGGGAGAAAATATTTGCAAATGAGTCAACGGACAAAGGATTAATCTCCAAAATAAAACAGCTCA
>NW_006784126.1:212639-230441 GCF_000442215.2 Lipotes vexillifer | reverse complement strand
TAAATAGACATTTCTCCAAAGAAGACATACAGATGGCCAAGAAGCACATGAAAAGCTGCTCAACATCACTAATTATTAGAGAAATGCAAATCAAAACTACAATGAGGTATCACCTCACACCAGTTAGAATGGGCATCATCAGAAAATCTACAAACAACAAATGCTGGCGAGGGTGTGGAGAAAAGGGAACCCTCTTGCACTGTTGGTGGGAATGTAAATTGATACAGCCACCCTGGAGAACAGTATGGAGGTTCCTTAAAAAACTAAAAATAGAATTACCATATGATCCAGAAATCCCACTACTGGGTATATACCCTGAGAAAACCATAATTCAAAAAGACACATGCACCCCAATGGTCTCTGCAGCACTATTTACGATAGCCAGGACATGGAAGCAACCTAAATGCCCATCCACAGATGAGTGGATAAAGAAGATGTGGTACATATCTACAATGGAATATTACTTAGCCATAAAAAGGAATGAAATTTGGTTATTTGTTGAGATGTGGATGGATCCAGAGAATGTCATACAGAGTGAAGTAAGTCAGAAAGAGAAAAGCAAATATCATATATGAATGCATATTTGTGGAACCTAGAAAAATGGTACAGATGAACAAATTTGCAGGGCAGAAATTGAGGCACAGATGCAGAAAACAAACAGGTGCAGGAAGCAAACCAAGGCGGGACAGTGGCAGGGGGGTGGTGGTGGTATGATGAACTGGGAAATTGGGATTGACATATATACACTAATATGTATAAAATGGGTAACTAATAAGAATCTGCTGTATAAAAAAATAAATAAAATTAAACTTAAAAAAAGATAATAAAAATAAAAGGATAAATACTCACTTCCCAGTTCTATTGATAACTTTATACATGGGCACATGACCAAACTTCTGTGAACATCAGCTTCCTAATTATTAAATGAAAGATTGATTATTTTCAGTTCCACCATCTAATGGCTGTTAGTGAAGACACGATCCATGTCTCTGGATGTACAGGCTCTCTGCTGATCTCTTCGGTTGGGGCACTCCTGTAGAATTCGTGAGCTCCTGGAAGACTGGGAGCTCTATTCACTGCTATATCCTTTGGACCTCGAACATAGTAGGTGCTCAAAAACTACTGATCAGTTGACTGTCTGAGATTTCTAGCAGATCAGATGAATATTCACGCCTATAGCACAAGAGCAGTCAGAGCTTGTGCTATAGATTCGGAAGGCATCAACTTGGTGGTAATAGTTGAAGCTGTCTGTGGTGGAGGATAAAAAGAGGGAGAGAGAGAACGAAAGAGTGAGGAAATGGACTGAAAATAAGGTCATAAGTTAAAGAAGGCATCATTAGTGATTCTGAAGCAATGTCAATGGATTATTGTAGACTAGAGGGAGGAGGTCAGAGGAAAGCTAGATTCACGACACTAGAAAGAGAGTGCATAGTGAAAAAATAGAAGTAGCTGGGTTCAATTAATTTTTTGAGACAAAAAAATGTGAAAGGAAGGTGAAAATGGAATATTAGTGAAGAGATGAAAAGTTCAGGGATTTATAAGGGCAAATACAAATACAAAATGAAAGGCTTAATTCTCCTTTTTGAAAATAAGGGAAGAGACTCCTTCTCTCCCTTTTCTTAGAGCATTTATTTAAAAGAAAAATAGTGTAAGTTCTTTCTCTGTCTCCTTGAAATATAGGTAAATCTTTTTTAAAAGCTAAGTAAGCTGGCTGTTGCTAGCTTTACGACCCAGGCGGGCCTTGCTCAAGGACCTGGGAACTATCTCTGAAATATAATTGTTAAGGAAGATGATGCCCTTAGCTCCCAGTTTCTGTGGGTTAGTAGGAGCTTAACCTCAGCAGACACTTCACTGTCAGGATGCAAAACTATCTTTTGTGATAAAGAGGAGTTTATATTTCCTTTGGATAAAGCCAATTAGTTAGCGCAGATGGTCAGCCCAACTACCAAGTGAATTTAGGATAAACTACGTGTGACAAATGGTGCTGTTGGTCCTTTTTCTTGAGGACTAGTTATTGTTTACCTTGAGAATATGTATGTATTAGTCAGGGTTCTCCAGAAAAACAGAACCAGTAGGTTGTATATGCATATATGGAGAGATTTATTATAGGGAATTGGCTCTCGTGATTATGGTCACTGACAAGTCTCAGGATCTGCAGGGTGAGCTGACAATTTGGAGACAGAGGAGAACCAATGGTGTAGTTCCACTCCAAAGGCCGACAGGCTCGGGACCCAAGAAGAGTCAGTGCTGCAATTTGAATCCAAAGGCAGAAAAAAGCCAATGTCCTCGTTCAAAAACAGTCAGGCAGAAGGAATTCTCTTTTACTTGGCAAAGGTCAGCTTTTTGGTTCTGTTCAGTCTCTCGACAGATTTGTGTTTACCAGAGTGGGGCAAGGGGGAATTGGATGGAGGCAGTCAAAAGGTAAAAACGTACAGTTATAAGATAAATAAGTACTTGGGATATAATGTACAACAGGATAAATGTAATTAACATTGTTGTATGCTATATATGAAAATTAAGAGAGAAAATCCTGAGTTCTTATCACAAGAAAAAATTTTTCTGTTTCTTTAATTTTGTATCTATATGAGGTGATGGATGTTCACTAAACTTGTGAAAATCACTTCATAATGTATGTAAGTCAAATCATTACGTTGTACACCTTAAATTTGTACAGTGCTGTATGTCAATTATATCTCAATAAAACTGGAGTTAAAAAATAAAGTCAGTTCATCTCACACACACACACACACACACACACACACACACACACACACACACACAAATAGTGTGGAGGCTGAAAAGCAAAGTCTACTTAAAAAATTGTGATCAGTTCAGAGCCCTGAGGATAGACCAAATGTTAGCAGGTCTCATAAATCCCTTAAAGCTCCATTCAGACAATAGACTGACTCATAACTAAAATCATCCTGATGCCACTAACTCTGAATATTTTCATGAACGTTATAGGGAGGATCTTTGGAGGATTGTTTGTATATCTATTCTTTGGCTACGACAAACAGAAGAATGGAAATGTAATGAGGCATTCGGCTTACACACTTTAGGAAGGATATTTTCTCTTTCTTAACTGACCATAAGACACTACAGCTTGAGTCTTAATTTCTTATTGAACTTGAATCTCTGACCCAGATATTATCTTCACGTGGACCTATAGAGGACAGCCTTCTGCAAATTTTTGTAGGATGTAGGTTTTTATACTGCATCCTTCCTCCTACCTCCCAAGGACCCTAGAATGGAGTGACCCAGTATGAAGTAAATCCATCCTTCTCACTTCCCCCCGCCCCAGGGGAGAGGGGAGGAGGAATAAATTAAGACAATGATTTATGATAGTGGATTTCCCACAGTGTGCAGCTCTGGACCTTCCCTTGCATCTTAGGAATTCTTGAAGACAATCCCAAAACATACTGCTCATGTGGGCACAGCCTAAGCTTGGTTACTCTCAATAATAATTTTAAAAAAAGGGAAATAAGAAGGAAGATGAGGAGGGGCAAGAGGAGAGGTAAAGAAGAAAGAGGAGCAAGAGGAGGAAGTCTGGGAGGAAGAGGGGGGGAAAGGAGTAAGAGGGAGAGAAGGAAGAAAAGGGAGGAGAAACAACTTTTACTGAACCTGTATCAGTCACTGGACTAAGGGAATTATGTGAAATCTCTAGTTTATTTCCATAACAACTCTAAAGTAATAGATACTATCATTATCATTGTTTTACAAAGGAAGGGACTGAGAATTAAATATTTTAAGTTAATACTGAGGGGCAGCAGTGAAGTTTGATTCCAGATTTGTCTGTTTCCGGAGTTCCAACTACTAACCACTACCAAGAATTTGAAAGAAAAAAAGTTTGAGTGAAGGGTTTTCTTCTCTAGAGGTGATTTTTCCCGCAGACCCTCCAAACAGCTAGATAGCGAAAACTAAGATAACTACACTATTGTGAACTTTGCTTAACATCCATGGATGGATAGGTGGGCAGGGGAAACTTATTAATTACAAGTTAGGCAGGTGACATAATAACATACTAACAGTAATTTCAAAACATTTTCAAAATAGTATTTGTAATTCTTTTTGTCTCTAAAATTATTATAGTATATTTTTATCAGCAGTCTCTAAAATTAACTTTCACATATTTATTTTGGTTAAAATTGAATTATAAATATTTTCAGGCTAACAGATTTTATTTTCTTGCTATAATGTTTTTATAATCGATCTTTACAACTAGTGTTTTTGTACTAAGTACACACAATGTCAATTAATTTTCACTCATATTGCTATAGCAAGTAAACCCTCAGTTAGTTGTCTTTGATAAAGCAAGATGAAATTTTACCATAGACAGGAAGAAAAGAAATCAGCAAGTTCACAGTTTCAGTTAAATCAACATCATAATCTGTTAAAACAGTATTTTGTGATACTAATATTTTCATAACTCAATTCAAAATTTATCCATTCATCCTGTCTACAAAGCATATTGCCCAAATATTAACTATTTATCAGATAACCTACCACTGTGCTGACAGGTGGCCTTTATTTTCTTTGGCAGCAGTTCAAAGTTTCTAGAATGTATTGATGGCTAAATAGCTATTAACACTGATAAGAGCTCTTGCTGTGTTTCTTTGACTGGACCACCATATGGAGCTGATTTCAAAACAGAAAGATTAAAAGAGCTCACTCTTAACACATATAAGGGAACACGATGAGCACATTGTCTTTGATCCTTCTAAACTTACCTCCCAAGTCTGAAAACTTCCTACTCTTTCTGTTGACAGTCTTCTCTCAGTGTCTCAAGGAAAATTTATATTCTCCATGCTACGTCCACAGATGTGATTAACTAAGTTCAATCTTTCTTCAGGGTGTATATATATATTTAATATTAATTTTGTTCTCTCACCTAAGCCTTCACCCTGCATTCTATCAAAGTCTGTGGCTATTAAAGCTACAAGATTGACTATGAGGAATGTGGTGTATTTAAGGTAAGGATGCAATTAAAACCTAACTTTAATAATCACTATGCAAAATTTCAGTGTCCAGCCCTTCAATCAAACAGGATTAACACTGAGTCCCTCAGGAAGCCACAGTCTAGCATGGCCATGTAAGAAAACACTAGTAACCTAGGCTGCTAAAGAACACATTGGACATGAAGTTCAAAGATTCTGGTTTGAGGATCTGATACACCTAAATTAAGAGATTTGAGCACAACACTTTGCTCTCTAAGATAAAATAGAGAAAAATATACCTACTTTGTGAAATAAAAGAAAATACATGTTAAAATATTTTGTAAACTATAAAATGCTATATATAAAACATCAGTGATACCTTTACACACTCCTGGCAAGGAGATACAGGTAAAATTGCCCTCAGATCAATGAAAAGGGCAGGGAAAGTTTGAGCAAATGTTGGTATTGGCTTGCAGTTAGCAGGTACATGGTACTGACAACAAAGTAATGGGGCAAGAGGCAAAGAGTATAACGTAACTATTGGTTAGAGAATAAAAGAAGGATAAGTGGCAACCTTGGTGACTCATGGCAGACATTAATCATTTATTGAGTGATTTCTATATGCTAAAGTTAAAGAAGAATGTAAGATACACGCTTTTGAGGACCTTATATTCAGTGATAGACATTACTGTGTTAGCCAATATTTGTGAATCGTTTCCCTTTCCTGGACATGCAGGAGAATTACACTTCTTACTTAGTTAAATTTGGCATGGCCATGTGACTTTCTTTGGCCAATAAAATGAGTGGAAATGGCAGGTATCACTCTGGGTGAAAGCATTTAAAATGCAGTGTGCAATTTCTCCATATTCTTTTCTCATGCTCTAGAAATTATGGGAGCAGTGTTGATAAGGAGATGACACAAGATGAAAAAACCTGGAGTTCTGAGCCTTAACATATAGGCTAGCTGCCCTAGAATAGATTCTGAATGAATAAGAAATAAAGTTTTATTTTAATGAACCATGATTTTTTAATATCATTTATTACTGCACCATTACCTAGTCTATCCTGACTAAAACACATTGTACAGAGAAAGTATAGCATGGTGAAAGAGTACACTCATCCTTCAGTAGCCAAAGGGGATTGATTTCAGGACCTCCTGTGGATATCAAAATTCTCAGATGTTCAAGTCCCTTATACAAAATGGTATAGTATTTGTATATAACCTACGCACATCCTCTGGTACACTTTAAATCATCTCTAGATAACTTATTATACCTAATAAAATGTAAATGCTATGTAAATAGTTGCCAACACACAGAAAATTCAAATTTTGCTTTTTGGAAATTTCTGGAAATTTTTTTCAAATATTTTCAATCTGCAGTTGGTTGAATCTGTGGACGCACTAACCACAGATATGGAGGGCTGATCGTACATACA
This sequence comes from Lipotes vexillifer, assembly GCF_000442215.2. Lineage (NCBI taxonomy): Eukaryota > Metazoa > Chordata > Mammalia > Artiodactyla > Lipotidae > Lipotes > Lipotes vexillifer. The sequence goes on along the minus strand of NW_006784126.1, from coordinate 224,070 downwards.
TCTGAGGCAAAAGGAGCTGGATGTTTTACCTCATCCTAACTATTTATTATTGGTTGACTTTGAATATATTACTTAGTCCCTCTGAGCCTCAATGTTATCCTTGTAAAATGAAGATAATAATGCTTGCTTAAAGAATTGTTTCATGTGAGAAAGTGTCTATTTTTAATAGTAAATTAGTTAAACAGGAAGCCATTAGACTAGGAGGTTCTAATACCTTAGCAACCTATGTAAGCAAACCAAAACCTAAGCCTGTAAATGCCTAGAAGTTAAGAAACCAAAACCTAAGGACAACTAATCACAAACAGTCAACTAGGCTTTCCCAAATAAGGCAGCCGCTTGAACTATCGCCAATAAAATTATTTCTTGCTTTGCTTTTTCATCTTCTCTATAAAAGCCTTGCCCCTAACTCTTGTCAGTGGAGCTCTTCTAACCATTTCTGGTTTGGTGCTGCCCCATTCAAATTGATTTTTGCTCAAATAAACTCTTAGAACATTTAATATGCCTCATTTTATCTTTTAATAGTTAATCCTTGAAATGCTCATTATTATTATACCTCAGCAATAATAAAATACAGTTGAAATATCTTAAAAATAAACTCAACTCTTGTTGGTGCCACTACACATGGATGTCCCAATGCAATGGGTGCTAAAATCTATCAAGGGCTGGAAAATAGGAACCATCCTTTGAGGGTGTGAGGGGTGGGATATTCCCTTGTTCCAGGAAATAAGGGTGAGGGGGCCATGCGTTCCCGCTGGGGCATTTTTTGCATTTTGCAGTTGTTTAATTTTTTCTTTCTTTTTTGTAATTTTGAATTTTTTGTGAGACCCGGGTCTCAAAACAAGTGGAAACATCCTTACCACAGTGAGCAGACCACACGTACTTTGAAACCTTTCCAAGGATTGACGATTCTTGGAATCTGGAAATTCTGTTTTCTTTATGTTTTTATTTCTTTTAATTTTTATACAGATATATTCAGAGATCTAAGGAACTTTTTCCTTTCCCTGTCTTCTCCACCAACTTGAAAGTGAATAATTTTAGCAAAGGAAGGAGGAAAATACTATAGCAACATTTTGAGAGGTTTGGGATTTTTTATAAAAAAAAAAAAAGGAATGAATTGAGATGGAGAAAATGTCCCCACCTTAAGCCCACATGAATCCCTCTCTCCCACCTCTACTGTCTTCCTAAGTTTCTATTAAAGAATCCATTGAAGCAGCTCTCCTATCATCACAAAGATGCATTGAGTGAGGAATAAAGGAAAAGACAAAGAGCTGGATAAAGAGTCACAGCCCATTGGTTCCCCAGTCGGTGTCCTACAGCACTCAGAATGTGAGAACTTGCCATCATGGTCATAGCCTCCACATTCTGGAGTTGTGGCCGGCTGCTCAGCTGGCCCTTCTATCCTGGTCCTGGCATCTGGGCTCTCTTCACGCATCATCCTGCCTCAAAACTGCATGAAGAATCCCATCAGTCCAGGTCAGCTGTTGTCAAAAAACCACCAGACGTGGAGTCCCCTTGATCCTGACACCAGTCATGTCCCTGTGCGGTATGAACAAGATCGTTGAGATCTTGGCTTCTCCAGCATCCATGCCCAGGAAGTGTTTGACTGTAGGAAACCCAGGTTCTCTAAGGTTGTACTGAAACCACAGTCCACGACTAGGGAAGCTCACAAAGTCTTTATCCTTGGCCGTTGAAATTTACCAAGTCCTGAGCTATGAGCAGAAAGAACAGTACAGCAGCCAAGTGCTCCTGCCATGCCTGCAGGCTGAAAGAAAATGAGATTGTGGCACAGGACACCTCAGCCCTCCGAGTGCAAGCCAAGCACATTTCCCGGTAGGGTGCATTTTTGATTGCTCTCTTTTGAAGAGACTCGTTTGTCTCCTGTCTGAGAGCACCATACCTGAACAAACCTTTCTGTCATAAACACTTTTCTAGTAGTACAAACACACTGACTCACATTTTAATCTACACCTGTGTCCAGCTATGTGCTCCCACATGTGCTATGGTCTGTGTGTGTGGTCACCAAGGTGTGTGCGTGTGTGTGTGTGTGTGTGCGCCCACATATGTATGAGTGAACACGTGTTCTTTTGCATTACTCTCCATTTAAAAAACCTTCATCTTTAGTTTAAAAAAAAGTACCATATTTTTATTAGATTATGGAGAACTCTGACGGTTTTCCTCCCCTGCTATTCTCTTTCCTCCCTCCCATTCAGTGTTGTTTCACGTTAGACCTTATTTACTTTTCCATGCTGCTGTCTTTGGATTCACTAAGAACAACTTTGGTGAAATAGCAGATCTCAGTTTTCAAAAGTACAAGCTCTTATTTGTTTAATCTTTAAATTACCATGATAAAATGCTATACGAAATAATAGCATGACACTGCAGCACTGTTAACGTATAGGTTGTTTTCCTCACATTTTAAGTTTTGGTGATAACTGTCTTCATATTTAAAGTGTTATTTAGATTTATTAAGTCCCATATTTACTTACTATTTTATCTACTCCATTTCACTTTAATAATGCCAACCACGACCAGGTAAGAATAGAATTATTAGAACACAGATTTGGTTTTGCACCATCTGTACCTAAATCACTAATCCCATTGTACACAAAAGCATGCTGCCTAAGTATTACTAGTGGATGTGAGGTATTTTCCCCATCTAAAAATTTTATGTTCTTTTCAGAAACAAAAATTAAACTGATGCATTTGGAACATGCCCAGAACATCCACAAGACAGAGGATCAAAGGAAATGTGAGGCATGAACAGTTATTTTCCATGTAGGAGTCAAATGCTATATTTCAGAACAGCTTTTGATATTGATATGATTTCCTATTTGACCTTTTCCATGTTCCTCTTGATATCCAAAACACTTCAATTATTTAAGTGGATTTTTCCATTTTTAATACATATTTTTATAAATTATTAGGAGAAAAAGACCTTGATGATTAAAAAAACATTGGCTCATTAAGTAAACATGTAGCTTTTTAAAGACCCTTTTTCCTAGTAGTGTCAATTCCTGAAGTAATTCTCACTCTAAGAAATTGTATAAGATAGTGTTTATTGTTTTAAGGTGTTAGGTTTGGTGTAACTTGTTATGTCACAATGGATAACATGTCACAATGGATAACTAATACATTTGTTAAGATTGAAGAGAAAAAGAAACATTTAGGGTTTTTTGAAGCCTTCAGTATTTTAACCCTATTACTGATATGCATCAGCATGTTTTCTGTTTTAAACTAAAATTGTAGGACGGTATTGAGGCTTATCATGCTGATTCCTATTCCTAAATACATAAGGAGCTTCCTTATTTTCAAATAGGTTTTTTTTTTTAAGTCAGTTAATGTTGTCCAAAAGCACAAGATGAATTTTACTTATATATTTATTGGATTATATAGTATTTTTTAGGAAAAGCATCTGCCACAAAAATGTCTATTTCAAAAGGGTGCACTGCTGGCATGGATCACTGCTGCCAGTGCCCTGCTTTCCCTTGTAGAAGGTCATGTTTTGTACATTGTGAGGTTTGTATCAGGGCTATGTGGATATTCTATCAGGTGAGAGATGATTTGACTTCAAAGATGTTCTTTGTTTCACTAAGTTGTATAATGTCAAGGGATTCTGCTGTTACTAAAAGAGAATGTGTTTGATGCCAGATTGACTGCATAATTTCATCAATATGATTTTCTGTCTTCCTAACTCCAGAAGATCTCCAATAAGATGCTGACTTCACTATCATTTCATCAGCAATGCTTCTCTAAGAATATCTGGTGGAGTCTTGGGGAGCCAGGCTAGCTGGATATTCTTACTAGGTAAACATTTTGTTCAAGGTTCAATTAATGGTGGAAAATCAAGGTGGAGGGAGGGTGTTGGAATATGTATAACTTTGCTAGGGCTGCCATAATAAAGTACCACAGACAGGCTTAAACAACAGAAATTTATTTTCTCATTCTGGAGGCTAGAAGTGTCAGCATGATTGATTTCTTCTGAGGCCTTCTCTCCTTGGCTTGTAGATAGCCATCTTCCTCTGTGTCTTCACATGGTCTCCCGCCTGTGCATGTCTGTGGCTTAATCTGCTTTTCTTATAAGAACACCAGTCATATTAGATTAGGGCCCACCCTAATGACCTCATTTTACTTCTTTAAAACCCTATCTCCAAATACAGTCACATTCTCAGGTATGGAGTTAGGACTTCAACGTATGAATTTCAGGGACACATAATTCAGCTCATAAGAGAACTGAAATGTATTGTTTAGGAAAATAACTAACATATTACATAAATAAAATTGTTGGGAGTCAAGCAGAACAGAGTGAAAGATACGTGTTATAATAAAAGTGGTAACGAATTCAGACTTATTGTAGGTGATAAGGCTCAGAAATTGTATAAGAAATAAGAGCAGAAGAGTTAATCATGGAGAATCTCTCCATGGAGACTGGAGGTGAGGATCATTGGGGGCATCTTGGAATGGGCTGCCACAGTGAGAGTGTGTGTGTGTGTGTGTGTGTGTGTGTGTGTGTGTGTGTGTGTGTGTTACATCATCATGAAGTTGATAACGTAAATTATATCATTAAATGAGGAAGGGTCAAAAGTTTCTCTCTGGACCATTTACATTCGTCAAGGTATAAATAGATAGATAATTTTTTTAAAGTATATTTGAGCATTGGTCTTTCTTAGAATTGTGTTGTTTGTATCAAATGAGCATCACAAATATTTTATGCAGAAGAAAGAAAAATTACAGTTAAAAAGCACAACAGAGCTATGATTAAGGACTTCCCTGGTGGTGCAGTGGTTAAGAGTCTGCCTGCCGACGCAGGGGACACGGGTTCGTGCCCCGGTCTGGGAAGATCCCACGTCCCGCGGAGCGGCTGGGCCCGTGAGCCACGGCCGCTGGGCCTGTGCCTTCGAAGCCTGTGCTCCGCCACGGGAGCGGCCACAACAGTGAGAGGCCCGCGTACCACAAAAAAACCCCCCCAAAAACTATGATTAAAAACATATATGCATTAAAGAAATCCAGAGTGAAAAAGTAATCAGAGCTAGGTGTGGATGTAGTAAATAACATTTTTTAAAGTGAATTCACTGCTGCAATGTTAAATTTTAAGAAAAATCATTCTAAGTAAGCAAAGTTGTCACAGAGAAAAATATCAGATAGTATATTAATATAAGTAGTTCTTAGTTGATCTCCAGGAAAAATTTGAAAATAAAAACTAACAATTTCTTTCAAAAATTTTAGAACATACCAATGCAACAAAAGACTATGATGTGGTATCTTATAATGATTAGATATTAATCATGTTTATAAAAATTATATTCACTTTTTTGGGGTATTAGCCTAATAGGCATATTTGGTCATAAATTATTAAAGGTTATCCTTTTGTGGTGTTAATACAACAGAAAGCAAATTGAAATATTTTATTTCTCCTTGGGTGGAAGAATTGCAAGAAAGACACTCAAGGACTATTTGCCTATTCATTTGTATTAAAGGTTTTCAATACTATATAATCCATTGTTATTAATACTTTAGAGCAGGGGACAGCAATGTTTTTCTGTAAATGTAGCCCTTTTTAGCCATGTGGTCTCTATCACATCTAATCCATTCCACAATTGTAGCATGAAAACAACCATCAAAAATACTAAACAAATAAACATGACTGTGTTCAATAAAACTTTAGGTATGGAGACTGAATTTTGAATTTCAAATAATTTTCATGTGTCACAAAATGTCTTCTTTTTATTTTCTTTTTCAAACCTTTATAAACATAAAAACCTTTCTTAGCTCATGCAAAAACAGAATAACAGGACAGATTTGATAAATGTCTATTTTAGAGCCACCCTATTAGCTTGCTTACAGGTTGACAAGATAGGCAAAGCACTAAATAGGCAGGAAATCACCACTGAAAAGCACATAAAAAGCATTAAGGCTCTTGAGCAGATTCCTAGATGTAAGCCCAGCTGCCTTCTGGGATACCTTAGTGCTAGATATCAAGCCACACCCACCTGGCTGATGTTGAGTTCATTGATTTTCTAACTGAAATATGCAGAGTGGCTGAACTGTTGGAAAATATATGCACTTTGTACAATCAGAGGTGATATAATTTTAGCAATAAATACATTACAGTTGGTTTTTCTGTGATAGTCCTATATCATTGTAATAGCTAACATATATAGAGTGCTTTCCATGAGAGGGAACTTGTCTAAGCACTTTAACTGCAGTAACATTTAATTCTCACCAAAATAAACCTAACAGGTGGGTATAATTGTTGTTCTCATTTTACAGGTTTTACCTTTCAAAATTCTTTCACTGTTTATCTGGCTTATATTGTCGTGTGTGTGTGTGTGTGTGTGTGTGTGTGTGTGTGTATTTGTCTAAACAAAAGAAAAAATGTATTAGTAATTCACAGATATGATAGACCATGACCACTATTATCAAAATCCCAGACCCATTCTTCTTTTCACATCCACTTAAATGATCTGAAGTAAAAGAGAGAAAATGTAAATATTCTACCAACCTAATGAGTACACAATAGGTATGACAACTATGAGCGTTACTCTCAGTGCCTGTGCCATGAGGTCTGAGAAAGCATTTGGTGCACTATCCTTCTCATATAACCTTCCAAACAGAGTTACTGTCAAGATAGGTCCAGATGGTGGCTTCTGGCTGCACAAGCATCCATCACTTGACACCTATTTAAAACACAGGGAAGTTGACTGAGAATAACTTTCAGTTATACAACCTCACAACATACTCTTAAAATTCAGTACAACTGGATGAAGAAACAGTAAAAATAATGGCCAGATTCTATTCCATCTGAAATATGTGAAATTGAACAGAGTATAAGAAAAATTGGAGCTATGGAATTGGCACTGATTCATTTATTATTGAAATGCCCATAATCTATATCTTATAATTTACCCTGAGAGAGCATCTGATGAGTTAATAAACATAAAACAATGGATCTGAGAATAATTAAGAGAGAAATCTTGTTCTCGCCGACAAGGAAAAGACTCCTCCGAAGGGTCAGGTGGGCTTGACTAAGGGGGTTATAGGCTGAGCCTCTATCATCCCTGACACTCACTCACCACAGCCTCCCTACCTGCCTATTGTCCCCAGCTCCCCACAGCAACTGTTTGTTAGAGGAGAGGGGAGTGAGAGCAGGACCTGCAGGAAAAGTCAGTAGAAGAATGTGGCTGGACAGAGCACTTGCACAGTAATAAATTATTTCTTGCATATTAACAACAAAAAAAAAGGTTTTGCTTTCTTGCCAATTCAGCGACTCTCCAATTCTCTCTCAGCTTTTCCTTCTTTCCTTTTGTCTGATGGTCACACGGTGCCCTAGGCCATCCCTCCCCAATGACACAAAGAGGCTTCCTCTGGTGGGACTGGTCCTGAAACTCTTCTTGAGTCTTCTTTCTACTTGACAGACCGTAAACACCCCAGCCCACTCCCTGAAGCTCCCACAATAAGATATATTTCTTTATTCTCAAGGACACGCTCATTTATCTCTAAGGGAATTTTAGACAAGAGTTCCCATGCCCTCAGTGTCCTTGGTGAGCCCTAAAGACAATTTTACCCTTTCCAAATGAAGGTATTCATGATATCTGTAAGCACCTGGGCAGGTTTTCTACTCAAAAGATGCTTCCTCTTACATAAAATGAGTTGGCAATATTAAGCAAAAAATCGTACCTGAAATTCTCCAGGTGCAAGCTGAATTTCACTCAGCAACACCTCAGGGAAGACATACTGGGTTTCAAAAGTGCCACTGAGGGAGAACATTTCAAACCTGGTGGAAGCGGTTTCAACTGAATCACCACAAGTGTGTAAGTCCATTGTTTTACACTTCAACAGAGTACAAATCTAGGAACGTAAAAACAAAACAATAAGTCTTCGGAAAGCCAGTTGAAACATTCTCTTGACCTAGAAAAAAGTTCCTACGCCCCTTTGTTTATAATGTTTGTTATACTACTCCTTCCTCATTAGATTAATCTGGTTCATTGCTGAATACTATTGCAACTAGTAATAAAAATAAAGGACTTCAGACACTAGTGCTTTCTGCAGTTCACTGTAAACAGATTAAACCACGTAAAGAAATAATCAGATCCTTGGTCTATAGTCATGAACAATTATATCCTAATTGTTTTCAAGTTAGCCATGTTTTTAATAATCAAAAGTGTTTGATTATTTTTAAAAGTTTAGACACTAGTTTAATTTCTACCTTAGTGCCTATTTCTAACAATGAAGGAACTTTAAATTTGTACTGAGTCCTAGAGTTCATCTAGAGACAACTCTCGTGATCTGGAAAAGTCACATACCTTATACTTAGGCAGGATAATAACAGCTCTCATTATCCTACGTAGTTATACTGTACTACACTACAATACATGGCTATTTGCATGTAAATTTAAGTGTATGAATCACCTCACCATGCAGATGCAAAGTCCCCAAAAGGAAGATCCATCTTCATTTAACTCCATCTGTACTGCATCTTCAAAGCTTTACTCCAAGCCACCTTTATTTCTTGCCTGACTAAAGCAATAGCCCCTAACTGGTCTCCCTGCTTCCACTTTTGAAGTTGGAGAGCAAGCGTTTTAGGGCAAGTGTGTCAAGATGGGATACAAATAACTTTCAGATAAAGGTAGAATGAACACATGCTTCAATCTTGTTCCCTTGCAATCCTACTAAAGCCAACATTATTATTATTATTTTTTTTGGAAGATCTAAACCCACAAGGTTAGGAGAACAGGAGGATAGATAATGGCACAAGTTTAGAAGTTGGGGTGTTGATGCAAAAATGGTAACTAAGGAAGCAAACCAAGTGCCCATCAACAGACTATTGGATTAAGAAGATGAGGTACAGGGCTTCCCTGGTGGCGCAGTCGTTGAGAATCTGCCTGCCAATGCAGGGAACATGGGTTCGAGCCCTCGTCTGGGAAGATCCCACATGCCGTGGAGCAACTAGGCCCATGAGCCACAACTACTGAGCCTGCGCGTCTGGAGCCTGTGCTCCACAACAAGAGAGGCCACGATAGTGAGAGGCCTGTGCACCGTGATGTAGAGTGGCCCCCGCTTGCTGCAACTAGAGAAAGCCCTCGCACAGAAATGAAGACCCGACACAGCCAAAAATAAATAAATTTAAAAAGAAAAAAAAAGATGAGGTACATATATACAATGGAATATTACTAAGCCATAAAAAGAATGAAATATTACCATTTGCAGCAACGTGGATGGACCTAGAGAATATTATACTTAGTGAAATAAGTCAGACAGAGAATGTGGAATCTAAAAAATGATACAGGGCTTCCCTGGTGGCGCAGTGGTTGAGAGTCCGCCTGCCGATGCAGGGGACACGGGAGGATCCCACATGCCGCGGAGCAGCTAGGCCCGTGAGCCATGGCCGCTGAGCCTGTGTGTCTGGAGCCTGTGCTCTGCAATGGGAGAGGCCACAACAGTGAGAGGCCCCCGGACTGCAAAAAAAAAAAAAAAAAAAAAAAAAAAAAGATACAAATGAATGTGTAAAAAAAAAAAACTGAAACACACTCATAGATATAGAAAACAAATCTGTGGTTACCAAAGGGAAGAAGGAAGTTGCGAGGGACAAATTAGGGTATGGGATTAACAGATACACGTTACTATACATAAAATAGATAAGCAACAAAGGTATACTGTATAGCACAGGAAATTACACCTATTATCTTGTAAAAACCTATAATGGAATTTAATCTGCAAAAATACTGAATCACTATGTTGTACACCTGAAACTAACACTATATTATAAATCAACTAAAGTTCAATTTAAAAAATGGTAACTGATTTAACAGACCTAAGAAAGCCAAGTTCTGAACTAGCTGTGGGGAAAGGTAAGCATCAACCTATCTAAACTTTTGAGAATACTCAAAAGTTTCCATCTCTGGAAGCACTAGGTACCTCAGAAGCTGGGAGTAAATTGGGGTGCTTGAAGAAAGGAAAATTTGTGGGAAGTTGTTAAGAATGCCTCAATACTGAGTCCCCACCCATGGATGGGCAGCTACCCTTTCCCTCTTCCAGTAAAAGATGGAATACTTATTTCCAGAGAGGGTAAAGCAGACGATGTTTAGGTGGAGGTTTGAAAGACATATTTGAAGGGGATTCCTTGAATGAATCGAACTGAATGGTAAAACCATCCCCCTCCACCCTGCAAGGTCATTTCCCTCACCTGATTCTCTAAATGCTGTCAAAAAAGGCATTTATCCTTCAGGAATAGGGTTGCCAGATAAATTACAGGACAGGAGTCCCAGTTAAATCTGAAGTTCAGCTAAACTAAAAAAACTAAAACCAGTTTTTAGTATAAATATGTCCCAACTATTGCATGGACATACTTATTTTTTTTTAAGTTGCTGTTTATCTGAACTTTGAATTTACCTGGGCATTCTGTGTTTTTATTTGTTAAATTATTCAGGAAGGGAAATAGAAGAATTTTTCTTTTTGCGGTACGCGGGCCTCTCACTGCTGTGGCCCCTCCCACCGCGGAGCACAGGCTCCGAACGCGCAGGCCCAGCAGCCATGGCTCACGGGCCCAGCCGTTTCACGGCACGTGGGATCCTACCGGTCGAGGGTACGAACCCGTGTTCTCTGTATCGGCAGGCGGACTCTCAACCACTGCGCCACCAGGGAAGCCGGGAAATAGAAGAATTTTGAAACCTGGAAAACCTAAGCATCCCAAAGGGAAGTCTCTAAAGATACTTACCTCAGGGATTCCTCTAACCAAAAGCCCAGCTAGACCGTCCCTCTGTGAAGCTTAAAATTGGCAAGTATCACCCACATGCTCAGAACTTTTAGTCAGTTTTGGTAACCCTAAAAAGTCACCATATCCATGAAGAAAGCTTCTAGATTTAGAATTTTAAATTCGAAAACCTGTCTGGCACCAGTGGCTTAGCTAGGGGATCACTGTCCAGCAACAATAACAGAGGACTTCGTTTCACTTGACAGCACTAACCAACCTCCCAACACCAAGAAGAGACCTACCGCCGATCCCCTCAAGTGGAACCAAGACTCTGGGGCAGGCAGAGAAGCAGACAAGACTGAGAGGGAAGGATGGAAAAGAGGGAGGAAGAGCTGAGAGACTGCTGCCCTGTGTTTTAACCAGGTTTTGAAACTTAAAACTAGATCACAAAATAATAATAAAAAAATAATAATCACAATTTTTTAATTTTAAAAATATGGCAGTATAAAACCATATATATACCACATATGTAACACAATATATGTCAATATGCTGCATAATATATGATAATATTTATATGGCAATAAATATTCTTCTACAAGATAATTTTTTAAACTAATTTCCAATCATTGGACATTCTCTACCTGTGTTTTTTATACCATTTTTCCCCCTTTCTTCTAGCACCTCAGAGCACTGATAAGAAATACTGATTCCACTGGTATTTTCATCCTTTCCTTTCTTCTT
>NW_006784126.1:211648-212629 GCF_000442215.2 Lipotes vexillifer | reverse complement strand
TCTTTCCCTTAGGCCTATAAAGACAATCATGTTTCTCTCATCTATTGGGAGAACAAAAAACAAAAATAGCATGGGCCTCTCTGTCTAGCTTCTACCTCATTTCCTTTCTTCCTGTATCAGACAAGATTTTTGCAGAAGAAATATTCACTCACTCTTTCAATATCTCACTTCCCTTTGACTTTTCAACCCACTGTAATCTGTCTTTCACTCTATCATTATGAGCCCAGGAGATTCCACCAAAATTATACTCATTCATTCAATAATGGTAAACATATTGCACAAATACACTTCACAATTTCCTCCCTCTGAGTCTCTGCTTCCTTTCCTTCCATGAGAGTTCTCTCTAAGTTCTCCTTTATTTCTCAAACATATTTGCATGTTCCTATTCTTCTGTTTATTTCCTGCCCAAACACAGGAGTTTCAAAAGCTTCCACCTTTAGCTCACCGTTCTTCGCTGTTTTAGTCAGCTTTTGCAATTCACTCTTGTGGGTTTACCACCACCTTTTCCCTGCTGGTTTTCAAAACAATATTTCTAAATCTCGTATCTCCCTAAAGTATCAGACCCATATATTCAACAGCCTATTGGATGGCTCCAACTGAATGTCCCCAAAGTAATTAAAAACCAGCACATCCAAAGCTGAATTGAACATCTTCCCCACTCCCATCCAATTTGCTCCTCCTCTTGAATCCTGATCTGTCAAAGCATCACATTTCATCCAGCCACTCTTGCCAGAAACCTGGTATATTCTAGATCCTTCTTTCTGCTTTCCTGTTCCATGTCAAATTAGCTAATAAGTTTAGTTTTCTAAATATTTCTTGACTCCATACCCTGCTTTTATTCCTACGAACATATTCTTGGTTCAGGTCCTAATAGGACTATTTTAATAATCTAACTAGTCATTTTGTCCTATGTTCCATGATCCGTAGTGCAACCAAAACAATCTACTCAAAAACAGATGTGATCACATCATTCCCCTGCTG
>NW_006784126.1:208657-211629 GCF_000442215.2 Lipotes vexillifer | reverse complement strand
TGCTGAACACCTTCCAACAGAAATCCATCACTGATGGAATGAATTCCATATCTTAGGAATGAGAGGTAAGATCCTGCAGGATGTGATCCTGCCTCTACACTCATCTCCACCAATCCTTGCTTCTTATGCTACATTTTAGTGACAGTCAGCTGCTTGCTTGTCCCTGCATACCCTGCTTTTTGACATATACACCCCCCTGCTCAGGCTCTTAACCCCACCTAGAATTCCCTCCCACTTTTTTTCACCTGGATAAAATAGCATAAGTTCAAGCAGCATGTCTTCAGAAACTTCCCTGGATCCCCAAATTGGGCTAAGTGCAGCTCCTTAGTATTTCTATAGCAAAATATGCCTTTGTTCTATCACCTGCCAACCTGTACTGAAATTATGTTCATCTGTCTTTCTCCCCTACTAAATTCCTCAAGAGGAGGGTCCATACTTATTCATCTTCATCACATTAGCACCAAATATATGCCTGATATGTATTAGGCACTCGATAAATGTTTGCCAAAACGAACAAGCTTTGGTAGAGGTGCTTATCATACAGCAAACAAAATGCTACACAGTGGGCATGGTTCCAGAACTCAAAAGGCTTTCAGTCTCAAACAAGTATGTACATAATTTGACATGATATGTCTTTGAAAAAGTTAACCATAGGAAATTTGGGAGTATATAAAGGAGTTACCTAACCCAGCTTGGGGAGTGGGAGTGTCAGAGAAGCCACTTTGGTGAAGATAACACCTGTAAAGCACTATGAGTGATGAGTAACTGTGGGCCATCAAAGATTAAAAACAAAACAAAACAAAACAAAACTGTTCAAACATCCGGAGGTTCTACAGATGCTGACACACTGTAGATGGGAAATGTCTCAATATGATAGAAGCCCAGGGTACATGGGGGTAGAAGTGAGAGATGAGGACAGAATAGGAAAAAGCACATGTTAAGACTTCCTGAGTCCTTTAAAGTTAAGGAATTTGATTTGCCAATTAGAAAACAGTGAGGAATTTTAAACAAGTGAGGAAAATAATCAGAAATGGTGTTCCATGATTTTTGTAATTATAGTGTAAAGAATGAACTGGATGGAAATGAAACTATCAATGGGAAGCCCTCTTAGGAGGATACTGCAATAATCTGGGTGAGATAGGATGGGGGCCAGATCAAGGAAAAGAAGAGCAGAATGAGAGAAACATGTTCTTAAGGGTTCCATCTCAACTGGCTATAATAGCTCCCCCTTTATGTTGAGGGCTGTGAGATGTCTGAATCTTTGCAGCCATTCTACTGTACATCACAGAGGTCAGCTCTATACGTCTCCGGGACATACTCAGTCTGAAGCTTCTTATAAAACAAGATAGGCATTAGTGACTGTAAATGGGAAATGCCTTAATAAGTTCAGGCAGGAAATATTAGACGTTAATTATTCATTAAAATTATCTGTAACTTGATTAATATATCATTTTAAACACTGGGACTGCAAGTAAATGTTCTGCCTTTTCCCAACCAGTTTAAAATTGGACTGACATCTAAGATTGCAAGTTTTAGCAAGTAAAAATTCAGGATACCCAATAAATTGGAATTTCAAATAAACAACCAATTTTCAGTATACACATGTCCCCCAAAGTGGGACATACTGATAATAAAAGTAATTCATTGTTTATCTGAAATTCAAATTTAACTGGGTGTCCTGTTTTATCCAGTAATTCCCCGGCCACCAAAACAATCATTACCTGTAAATAATAGCTCCCTTCCACAGTATGTAGTCCATCAAATGCCCCTAGTACATAAACTTCATCTGATCTCTTCTCAGACATCTTGTAACTTAGATGACAGCAGAGATCTTTCTGACAAACTGTGTAATTTCCTGTGACTTCTTTGAGCTCCAAGAAGGTGAACTCATCAAAAAAGATGATGCCCTTAAATTCCTGGTTTCCCATTGAGGGGGCTTCTATACCACTCGCATAAGAAGTCCAATTCACTAGTGCTGTGGGGTGTGGGTGGGAGGCTAGTTGTGAGAGGAGGAGTTTTCCCTCCTCTGTCTTCATATCATAATGAAATGCTCTTGGAGAATCAGGTGCGTAGATGCCACTTCCTGGAAATTGGAAATGACATTTAAAACAGTAAAGCAAAAAGGGGTTGCATAGTTGTTATTGTTATTCTAAACTCATATTAACATTTTACTTTCTCTAAGCTATATATTTCATTAATTTCAGTAAAATATGTTGATAAGGACAGATAGGTGAGATGAAATCCAATAGAGTATGTCACCAAGAAGCCAAGAAGAGAGAGTTTCATGTAAGAAGTCGTAAATTTTGAAAAAAACAAAAAGAGTATACATTCAAGTTGAATAAAACTAAATCAATTTATGAAACAATTTAGGTTGAGATTGATTCTACAGCATGTCACCAGCTAGATGTGCAACCATTAAGAGTTGGAAAACATTGTATGAAGGAGTACATGTTAGAACTCCTTAAGAACATGATTTTTTTTTTCCCTTTTCTGATTACATCAAAATCTTAAAGATGACACGTTACCTGTCATTTTCTTTGAGGGGTAATGTAGATTGGATGCAAGGAAGTTGACTCCCATGCCCATAGCCCAAGCTGAGTGGAATTCAATAGCTGACAAATGTGGCAAAACATTCATCCAAGCTGTCGGGAAGAGTATGGTGTCCACGTGGAAATCTTTCACCAGAGTCACAGCAGGCTCATGGAAGAGAATATCAAAGCACGTGAAAATGCCAAACTTTCCAAACGTGGTGTTGAAAGTCACGACCTCAGGTTCCTTGGGTGCATTGAACTGATCTTCACCCAAGAAAAGATTTTGCTGCAATAAACAGAAGATGATGGGTGGGGGGTGGGAAATCTCTTTTAAGAAGTTGGCCTGGATATCACTGCATCTAAAAGAGTGCAAGCTCACATCTACTAAACATGCCAATCTCATCTACCACCACTGTCTCTGCAGGGAAAGAGCGTTAGAAA
>NW_006784126.1:203595-208647 GCF_000442215.2 Lipotes vexillifer | reverse complement strand
GGAAAGAGCGTTAGAAAATCAAAGATCACTATGCTGATAGGATTACTATGCCTTTGGTTTAATTTCCACATTTGATAGATCTGTAGAAGGGAATCCTTATCTATTAAGACCTTCTCGAATTTTAGAGACATAGGAGTGAAACAGATAACTTCTATTTGCCAAGAGCACATAACAATTTTCTGCGGACAAAGAACTTTCTTTCCTCCTTTCTCTTTAAAACCAAGTCTATCTGGTAAGGAGTTTTTCATTCTAGCCTTGACCCTTTGCCAGGGCATGTCATTAAAATGACAAAGTCCAAAAGGCAACATTTTATTTCAAAACAGGTAGCTTCTACTGATTATCACATACTCTTTAATGACACTTTCCTGTGTTCTTAAATGTACAGGAAACCTCCCTTTTCTAGGACCTTACCACAAATAATCATTACTTTCTATGCTTTGTCTCTCCTCTGCTTTTAAAGTAAGCTTGTTATTATCAACAATGGTGATTTTTTTTCCCTTCTTGTCCACTTTATTTTGGTAAGCAATTCAGTAGTTGAATTATCTGCAACGAATTCTACCTTATGGTAGCGGGCCACCAGTTTCCCCTCAGAATCAAACACCACATCAGTGTTGTATTGGTAACGACCATCAGGGGGACAGTGAGGGTCACTGGCATTGCATGGCTTCTTGTCCCCAATGTTTGCCACGACGTAGATGGTGTTGTCCTTGGCCAGACAGCTGAGCCTTTCTTGCACTGGGGTGTGGCCAAATCTGATATGTGTTCATTGGAAGAGGAAAAAAAATCAAAAAGCGTTTAATTAAATTCAGAAGGATAGTTGCCAGAACTTACGTGATATACACAAAAATAAATTCTAAATAGCATAGATAGAAGGGAAGGATTAAAACAAGAATAGACTTCAGAGGAAGTCCATGCTTGTGGGAATTTGGTTCTAGGAAACTATTCTAGGATAAGACTCCAGGCCATGTATATTCTTATGGCATTTATCATCATCTATAATCATATATTCATTTATGTGCTCATATTGTATGTCACATCTTATAGATATATGGGGGCAAAGACACACGTCTCCTGTTCACAGAACACATGTCTGAAAGAAAAGAGATATTAAAAAATATTTTGAATGAAAGAACAACATTTTGGAAGTAGGATGATTGTGGAAAGATGGCAGAGTAGGAAGCGCCAGGAATCCATCTCTCTACCTAGATAAAACTTGCCCTATAGGGCTTCCCTGGTGGCGCAGTGGTTGAGAGTCCGCCTGCCGATGCAGAGGACATGGGTTTGCGCCCCGGTCCGGGAAGATCCCACATGCCGCGGAGTGGCTGGGCCCGTGAGCCATGGCCGCTGAGCCTGCACGTCCGGAGCCTGTGCTCCGCAACGGGAGAGGCCACAACAGTGAGAGGCCCGCGTACTGCAAAAAAAACAAAACAAAAAACAAAAAAACACTTGCCCTACAAGAATCTAGCTGACATAATTATTTTGGAAATCTGGAGTCTATTAAAAGACATGAAACTTACAGGGAAGTGCTTGGAAGATAAATTGCAGTCAGGTTGAGTCAATTTAAGCTCTTAGCTCAGCAGGGCCTATCCATGCCCCAGCCCCTGCAACCCACCCCATTGCAGGCAGCCATGCAGGTGTTCTTGGAGCAACTCGCTGGCAGTTTGTAGGAGCAGGGTGGGCCATAAGGACCCTGTCTTCCAGATATCAAGGGTCTGGTTCTGATCACTGCTAACTGCTCTGTTCATGGAGGTACACACACAGAGACAGGCTATTATTACATATACTGTTGCAAGTACTTCCCCCACTGGCTGAAATGATTTCTAGGGGACTTAAAGCACCAGTACCTTCTTTTTTACCCCTTTTTGGAGCCAGACATTAAAGGACTAGGACATGGAAAAGCAACAACTATACAGAATTCAGAAAATCACTGCATATGCCCAGGGAAAGTCATAGACTAAGAAAAGACCTGAGAAGACTTTAAGCTTACTCCCAGCATGGAGACAGCCTACAACAATCAAAACAAACAAACAAAAGACAAAATCCTGGAAAAGGGGGAGAAGTTGATTTCCAGAGTTATCACATTATAAGATTCAGATGCCCACTTATCAAGAAAAAATCGTACGGCATACAAACAGGAAAATATGACCCATTCAAAGGGAAAAAATAAACCAATAAAAACTATCCTGGAGAAAGACCATATGGCATACCTACTGGACAAAGACTTTAAGACAACTGTCTTAATGGTGTTCAAAGAACTAAAGAAAGACATGGAGAAAGTCAAGATACTGATGTATGAACAAAATGGAAAAATATCAATAAAGAGATAGAAAGCCCGCCCCCCCCCCCAAATTCTGGGGCTGAAAATGACAGTAACTGAAACAGAAAATTTACAAAAGAGATTCAAAGACAGACTCAAACAGGCAATGATCTCTAAAAAGGATGAACTCAAAGAGACCCATATTAAGACACATTATAATCAAACTTTCAAAAGACAAAGACAAAATCATAATTTTGAAAGCAGCAAGAGAGAAGTGATTTATAATGTACAAGGGATCTCCAATAAGATTATCAGCAGTTTTTAATCAGACAATTTGGAGGCCAGGAAGCAATGGGCTGATATATTTAAAGTATTGAAAGAATAATACAGTTACTAAAAACCCTGTCTCTGGCAAAACCATCCTTCAAAAGTGAGGGAGAAATTAATATATTTTATGTTAATATTAGACCAGATAGACTTTAAATCATAAAAGGTTATGAGAAACAAAGGACATTATATATTAATATCCAGAATACAAAAGGAACTCTTAAAAATCAACAACAGCAACACAAACCGGATTCAAAAATGGGCAAAAGACACAAAATAAAATAAATTAATTAATTTAAAAAAAAAAAGGGACTTCTCTGGTAGTCCAGTGGTAAAGAATCTGCCTTTCAATGCAGGGGATGCAGGATCAATCCCTGGTTACCGCAACTAAGACCCAACGCAGCCAAAAAAATTAAATAAATAGGCAAAAGACTTGAACAAAATTTTCTCCAAAGAAGATACACAAATGGCCAATAAGCACATGAAAATGCTCAACTTCATTGATTATAGAGAAATGCTAATCAAAGCCATGACGAGATACCTCAAACTCATTAAGATAGCAACTATTAAAAAAAAAATAGAAGACCAACTGCTGGTGAGGATTTGAAGAAACTGGAACACTTGAGCACTGTTGATGAGAATGTAAATGGTGCAGCCACTGTGGAAACCAGTCTAATAGTTCCTCAAAAAATTAAAAATAGAACTACCATATGATCCAGCAATTACATGTTTGTGTATATATCCAAAAAGTTGAAAGCAGGGTCTCAAAGACATGTTTGTACACTCAGGTTTATAGCAGCATTATTCACAATAGTTAAAAGGTAGAAGAAACCCAAATATCCATCAATGGATAAATGGACAAGCAAAATGTTGTACTATATACATAAAATAGAGTATTATTCACACTCATATTCATACATTCCTTAAAAGGAAAGGAAGTTATAAACATGCTACATTGTAGATGAACCTTAAGAGCATTATGCTAAGTGAAATAAGCCAATCACAAAAAGATAAATAAGGTACAATTCCACTTATATCTAGAGTGGTTAATTATAGAGAAAGAAAGTTGAATGATGGTTTCCAAGGGCTGAAGGGAGGGGGAAGTCAGGAGTTATTGTGTTTTTTCCCCAGATGCATTGAGATAGAAGTGGTATATAACACTGTTTAAGTTTAAGATGTAAAATGTGATGATTTGATACATGTATATATTGATAAGTGCTTACCACAATGTGATTATCCTTCATCTCACAGAATTACAATTTTATTGCTGTTATGGTGAGAACATTTAAAATCTACTCCCAAAGCAACTTTCAAATACACAATACAGTATTGTTAACTATAGTCACCATGCTGTACATTAGATCTGAGAACTTACTGTAAGAAAATTTGGCGTCATCTGCTGGCAATATAAGCAAAACCATAGCAATCATACACAAAATATATCATTGAAAAAGACCCACAAGGATAGGAAACTGCATCTTAAAAAATTATTATCTCACTGCATTTATATAAAAAATGACCATTTGAGGTGGCTTCCGGGAAGATGGCGGAAGAGCAAGACGTGGAGATCACCTTCCTCCCCGCAGCTACACCAGAAATACATCTACACGTGGAACAACTCCTACAGAACACCTACTGAATGCTGGCAGTAGACCTCAGACCTCCCAAAAGTCAAGAAACCCCCCACATACCTGGGTAGGGCAAAAGAGAAAAGAAAAAAACAGAGACAAAAGGATAGGGACGGGACCCGCACCAGTGGGAGGGAACTGTGGAGGAGGAAAGGTTTCCACACACCAGAGGCCCCTTCGTGGGAGGAGACTGCGGGTGGCGGAGGGGGGAAGCTTCGGAGCCGCGGAGGAGAACACAGCAACAGCGGTACGGGGCGCAAAGCGGAGAGATTCCCGCACAGAGGATCGGTGCCGACCGGCACTCACCAGCCCGAGAGGCTTGTCTGCTCACCCGCCGGGGCGGGCGGGGCTGGGAGCTGAGCCTCGGCCTTCGGTCGGAGCGCAGGGAGAGGACTGGCGGCGTGAACACAGCCTGAAGGGGTTGGTGCGCCACGGCTGGCCGGGAGGGAGTCCGGGGAAAAGTGTGGGCCTGCAAAAGAGGCAGGAGACTTTTTCTTCCCTCTTTGTTCCCTGGTGAGCGAGGAGAGGGGATTAAGAGGGTTGCTTAAAGGAGCTCCAGAGACGGGCACGAGCCGCGGCTGGGGGCGCGGACCCCAGAGACGGGCATGAGACGCTAAGGCTGCTGCTTCCGCCACCAAGGGGCCTGTGTGCGAGCACAGGTCACTATCCACACCCCCCTTCCGGGGAGCCTGTGCAGCCCGCCACTGCGAGGGCCCCGGGATCCAGGGACAACTCCCCCGGGAGAACACACGGCACGCCTCAGGCTGATGCAACGTCACGCCGGCCTCCGCCGCCGCAGGCCCGCCCCGCACTCCATGCCCCCCCCTACCCCCCCACCCT
>NW_006784126.1:172218-203314 GCF_000442215.2 Lipotes vexillifer | reverse complement strand
AGGAGGTGGACTTTGAGAGCAAGATTTATTATTTTTTCCCCTTTTCCTCTTTTTGTGAGTGTGTATGTGTATGCTTCTGTGTGAGATTTTGTCTGTATAGCTTTGCTTCCACCATTTGTCCTAGGGTTCTAAACGGCCTTTTTTTTTTTTCCTCTTAATAATATTATTTTTTTATTTTAATAACTTTATTATATTTTATCTTTATTTTATTTTACTTTATCTTCTTTCTTTCTCCTTCCTTCCCCCCTTCCTTCCTTCCTTCCTTCCTTCCTCCCTCCCTCCTTTCTTTCTTTCTACTTCTACTAATTCTTTCTTTCTACTTTTTCTCCCTTTTATTCTGAGCCGTGTGGATGAAAGCTTCTTGGTGGTGCAGCCAGGAGTCAGTGCTGTGCCTCTGAGGTGGGAGAGCCGAGTTCAGGACGCTGGTCCACAAGAGACCTCCCAGTGCCACATAATATCAAACGGCAAAAATCTCCCAGAGATCTCCATCTCAACACCAGCACCCAGCTTCACTCAACGACCAGCAAGCTACAGTGCTGGACATCCTATGCCAAACAACTAGCAAGACAGGAACACAACCCCACCCATTAGCAGAGAGGCTGCCTAAAATCATAATAAGTCCACAGACACCCCAAAACACACCACCAGACGTGGACCTGCCCGCCAGAAAGACAAGATCCAGCCTCATCCACCAGAACACAGGCACTAGTCCCCTCCACCAGGAAGCCTACACAACCCACTGAACCAAGCTTAGCCACTGGGGACAGACACCAAAAACAACGGGAACTACAAGCCTGCAGCCTGCAAAAAGGAGACCCCAAACACAGTAAGATAAGCAAAATGAGAAGACAGAAAAACACACAGCAGATGAAGGAGCAAGATGAAAACCCACCAGACCTAACAAATGAAGAGGAAATAGGCAGTCTACCTGAAAAAGAATTCAGAATAATGATAGTAAAGATGATCCAAAATCTTGGAAATAGAATAGACAAAATGCAAGAAACATTTAACAAGGACCTAGAAGAACTAAAGATGAAACAAACAATGATGAACAACACAATAAATGAAATGAAAAATACTCTAGATGGGATCAATAGCAGAATAACTGAGGCAGAAGAACGGATAAGTGACCTGGAAGATAAAATAGTGGAAATAACTACTGCAGAGCAGAATAAAGAAAAAAGAATGAAAAGAACTGAGGACAGTCTCAGAGACCTCTGGGACAACATTAAACGCACCAACATTCGAATTATAGGGGTTCCAGAAGAAGAAGAGAAAAAGAAAGGGACTGAGAAAATATTTGAAGAGATTATAGTTGAAAACTTCCCTAATATGGGAAAGGAAATAGTTAATCAAGTCCAGGAAGCACAGAGAGTCCCATACAGGATAAATTCAAGGAGAAATACGCCAAGACACATATTAATCAAACTGTCAAAAACTAAATACAAAGAAAGCATATTAAAAGCAGCAAGGGAAAAACAACAAATAACACACAAGGGAATCCCCATAAGGTTAACAGCTGATCTCTCAGCAGAAACTCTGCAAGCCAGAAGGGAGTGGCAGGACATATTGAAAGTGATGAAAGAGAAAAACCTGCAACTAAGATTACTCTACCCAGCAAGGATCTCATTCAGATTTGATGGAGAAATTAAAACCTTTACAGACAAGCAAAAGCTGAGAGAGTTCAGCACCACCAAACCAGCTTTACAACAAATGCTAAAGGAACTTCTCTAGACAAAAACACAAGAGAAGGAAAAGTCCTATAATAACGAACCCAAAACAATTTAGAAAATGGGAATAGGAACATACATATCGATAATTACCTTAAATGTAAATGGACTAAATGCTCCCACCAAAAGACACAGATTGGCTGAATGGATACAAAAACAAGACCCATATATATGCTGTCTACAAGAGACCCACTTCAGACCTAGAGACACATACAGACTGAAAGTAAGGGGATGGAAAAAGATATTTCATGCAAATGGAAACCAAAAGAAAGCTGGAGTAGCAATTCTCATATCAGACAAAATAGACTTTAAAATAAAGACTATTAGAAGAGACAAAGAAGGACACTACATAATGATCAAGGGATCGATCCAAGAAGAAGATATAACAATTGTAAATATTTATGCACCCAACATAGGAGCACCTCAATACATAAGGCAAATACTAACAGCCATAAAAGGGGAAATCGATAGTAACACATTCATAGTAGGGGACTTCAACACCCCACTTTCACCAATGGAGAGATCATCCAAAATGAAAATAAAGAAAGAAACACAAGTTTTAAATAATACATTAAACAAGATGGACTTAATTGATATTTATAGGACACTCCATCCCAAAACAACAGAATATGCATTTTTCTCAAGTGCTCATGGAACATTCTCCAGGATAGATCATATCTTGTGTCACAAATCAAGCCTTGATAAATTTAAGAAAATTGAAATTGTTTCAAGTATCTTTTCCGACCACAACGCTATGAGACTAGATATTAATTACAGGAAAAGATCTGTAAAAAATACAAACACATAGAGGCTAAACAATACACTACTTAATAACGAAGTGACCTCTGAAGAAATCAAAGAGGAAATCAAAAAATACCTAGAAACAAATGACAATGGAGACACAACGACCCAAAATCTATGGGATGCAGCAAAAGCAGTTCTAAAAGGGAAGTTTATAGCAATACAATCCTACCTTAAGAAACAGGAAACATCTCGAATAAGCAACCTAACCTTGCACCTAAAGCAATTAGAGAAAGAAGAACAAAAGAACCCCAAAGTTAGCAGAAGGAAAGAAATCATAAAAATCAGATCAGAAATAAATGAAAAAGAAATGAAGGAAACGATAGCAAAGATCAATAAAACTAAAAGCTGGTTCTTTGAGAAGATAAACAAAATTGATAAACCATTAGCCAGACTCATCAAGAAAAAAAGGGAGAAGACTCAAATCAATAGAATTAGAAATGAAAAAGGAGATGTAACAACTGACACTGCAGAAATACAAAGGATCATGAGAGATGACTACAAGCAACTCTATGTAAATAAAATGGACAACCTGGAAGAAATGGGCAAATTCTTAGAAATGCACAACCTGCCAAGACTGAACCAGGAAGAAAAAGAAAATATGAACAGACCAATAACAAGCACTGAAATTGTGATTAAAAATCTTCCAACAAACAAAAGCCCAGGACCAGATGGCTTCACAGGAAAATTCTATCAAACATTTAGAGAAGAGGTAACACCTATCCTTCCCAAACTCTTCCAAAATATAGCAGGGGGAGGAACACTCCCAAGCTCATTCTACGAGGCCACCATCACCCTGGTACCAAAACCAGACAAGGATGTCACAAAGAAAGAAAACTACAGGCCAATATCACTGATGAACATAGATGCAAAAATCCTCAACAAAATACTAGCAAACAGAATCCAACAGCACATTAAAAGGATCATACACCATGATCAAGTGGGGTTTATTCCAGGAATGCAAGGATTCTTCAATATACACAAATCAATCAACGTGATACACCATATTAACAAATTGAAGGAGAAAAATCATATGATCATCTCAATAGATACAGAGAAGGCTTTTGACAAAATTCAACACCGATTTATGATAAAAACCCTGCAGAAAGTAGGCATGGAGGAAATAAAAGGAATCCAAATCAGAAAAGAAGTAAAGCTGTCACTGTTTGCAGATGACATGATACTATACATAGAGAATCCTAAAGATGCTACCAGAAAACTACTAGAGCTAATCAATGAATTTGGTAAAGTAGCAGGATGCAAAATTAATGCACAGAGATCTCTGGAATTTCTATACACTAAGATAAAAGGAATCCAAATCGGAAAAGAAGAAGTAAAGCTGTCACTGTTTGCAGATGACATGATACTATACATAGAGAATCCTAAAGATGCTACCAGAAAACTACTAGAGCTAATCAATGAATTTGGTAAAGTAGCAGGATACAAAATTAATGCACAGAAATCTCTGGCATTCCTATATACTAATGATGAAAAATCTGAAAGTGAAATCAAGAAAACACTCCCATTTACCATTGCAACAAAAAGAATAAAATATCTAGGAATAAACCTACCTAAGGAGACAAAAGACCTGTATGCAGAAAATTATAAGACACTGATGAAAGAAATTAAAGATGATACAAACAGATGGAGAGATATACCATGTTCTTGGATTGGAAGAATCAACATTGTGAAAATGACTCTACTACCCAAAGCAATCTATAGATTCAATGCAATCCCTATCAAACTACCACTGGCATTTTTCACAGAACTAGAACAAAAAATTTCACAATTTGTATGGAAACACAAAAGACCCCGAATAGCCAAAGCAATCTTGAGAACAAAAAATGGAGCTGGAGGAATCAGGCTGCCTGACTTCAGACTATACTACAAAGCTACAGTAATCAAGACAGTATGGTACTGGCACAAAAACAGAAAGATAGATCAATGGAATAGGATAGAAAGCCCAGAGATAAACCCATGCACATATGGTCACCTTATCTTTGATAAAGGTGGCAGGAATGTACAGTGGAGAAAGGACAGCCTCTTCAATAAGTGGTGCTGGGAAAACTGGACAGGTACATGTAAAAGTATGAGATTAGATCACTCCCTAACACCATACACAAAAATAAGCTCAAAATGGATTAAAGACCTAAATGTAAGGCCAGAAACTATCAAACTCTTAGAGGAAAACATAGGCAGAACACTCTATGACATAAATCACAGCAAGATCCTTCTTGACCCATCTCCTAGAGTAATGGAGATAAAAACAAAAATAAATAAATGGGACCTAGTGAAACTTCAAACCTTTTGCACAGCAAAGGAAACCATAAAAAAGACCAAAAGGCAACCCGCAGAATGGGAGAAAATATTTGCAAATGAAGCAACTGACAAAGGATTAATCTTCAAAATTTATAAGCAGCTCATGCAGCTTAATAACAAAAAAACAAACAACCCAATCCAAAAATGGGCAGAAGACCTAAGTAGACATTTCTCCAAAGAAGATATGCAGACTGCCAACAAACACATGAAAGAATGCTCAACATCATTAATCATTAGAGAAATGCAAATCAAAACTACAATGAGATATCATCTCACACCAGTCAGAATGGCCATCATCAAAAAATCTAGAATCAATAAATGCTTGAGAGGGTGTGGAGAAAAGGGAACACTCTTGCATTGTTGGTGGGAATGTAAATTGATACAGCCACTATGGAGAACAGTATGGAGGTTCCTTAAAAAACTACAAATAGAACTGCCATATGACCCAGCAATCCCACTACTGGGCATATACCCTGAGTAAACCATAATTCAAAAAGAGTCATGTACTAAAATGTTCATTGCAGCTCTATTTACAATAGCCCGGAGATGGAAACAACCTAAGTGTCCATCATCGGATGAATGGATAAAGAAGATGTGGCACATGTGTACAATGGAATATTACTCAGCCATAAAAAGAAACAAAAATGAGCTATTTGTAATGAGGTGGATAGACCTAGAGTCTGTCATACGGAGTGAAGTAAGTCAGAAAGAGAGAGACAACTACCGTATGCTAACACATATATATCGAATTTAAGGGAAAAAAACTGTCATGAAGAACCTAGGGGTAAGACAGGAATAAAGACACAGACCTACTAGAGAATGGACTTGAGGATCTAGGGAGGGGGAAGGGTAAGCTGTGACAAAGCGAGAGAGAGGCATGGGCATATATACACTACCAAACGTAAGGTAGATAGCTAGTGGGAAGCAGCCGCATAGCACAGGGAAACCGGCTCAGTTCTTTGTGGCTGTCTGGAGGGGTGGGATAGGGAGGGTGGGAGGGAGGGAGACAAAGAGGGAAGAGATATGGGAACATATGTATATATATAAATGATTCATTTTGTTGTAAAGCAGAAACTAAGACACCATTGTAAAGCAATTATACTCCAATAAAGATGTTTAAAAAAAAGACCATTTGATAGTTTTCCCCCCTTGTGTGCTTCAAGTCATATCTGAAATGCAGATATAAATACATTGGACCACTTGAAGCATATTTATCCTATGTCTTTTCAAATCACCTCAAGTGGTAGAGTAGATACATGAAATAGAAGCTTACTGTTCTGGACTTCTTAGACAGTCCCGATTATATATTTTCCTCCTGTCTATATTAATCTTGAAAGCGCATCATATATTTTAATACATTTCCATTTAAACTACATTTTTCAGACTGTTTGCTATACACAGAAAAGCTCCAAAATTCTTTGTTAGATTTGGAGTTTAAAAACTGCATTTTGCTTATGTGAGCCTGAAATCTGCTTCTCACTTAATCCTTAATATTTGCTGAGCCCTTAAAGTATGCAGAGCTCTGTCCTAGAGCTACTGGGAACAGAAAAAGGAGGTGAAACAAAAGAATTAAAATATATTTTCTAAGACTGCTTTCAAAGTGTTCAATCTCAAAATATAATACAAGTCATCAATTATTGAAGAAGATATTTATTAACCTTAAAAATGTTATGAAATATTCAAAAAAATTTTTTGGGTCCTAGCACTACACAAAGCATCATGTTAGATATGTAGGCATCTGGGGAAAGGACATTCTGGGCAGAGCTGTCCAAGTGCACAGTGTGGGAGATACAGTGTAAAGTATGGCTGGTGCACTTCAAAATCCTCTAATCTTACTTGAGGAAATGTGTATGCACACAAAACCCTGAAACAACAGTACAAAATAATATGCAATCAAGAATCAGAATGCTTTTTCATTCAAGCTAGCTCATTAGGCAAGTTTTTTTTTTTTAATTTATTGAACTAATGACTGACTCTTTAATCTGCAGGCCACATCACCTTTATCAGAGGTGCAGACATTCGCTGTATTAAAGGATGTCCCTTATTCAAGAATTCCTACTCATTCCCATAGTGGAGTACCCAGTACATAGGAAATAGTCAAGGAAAAAAAAGCTGAATAAGTAAATTCATCTTTGAGTTAGGTTCCTAGACACAGTTTGTCTCTCAAGAAATCTACAAGGTTTTTTCTGTGAGGCAATGAAAGCTTGTAAGTCATATTCTTACTCTCAGCCTCCCAGGAACTCTCAGAACTGTATTGTATGTTCAATTGTAATTGTCAGCCCACTACCATGCTGCCTTGTAACAACTACTTCCTCTACTTTATTCAGGTAGCTTCTACTTTGTTTTTACATCTAAACTGTTGTGTTTTTTAATTATATAAGATTTTGTAAGAAGCCTCAGATCTTTCTGGAAGCATGTGAAGTATAAATGCTAAATAAATGAATAAAATTAAAAAGAGAAATAACGAGTTTTGATTTGCAGTTCTCTAATAATGAGTGATGTTGAGCAGCTTTTCATGTGCTTCTTGGCCATCTGTATGTCTTCTTTGGAGAAATGTCTATTTAGGTCTTCTGCCCATTTTTGGATTTGGTTGTTTGTTTCTTTAATATTGAGCTGCAAGAACTGTGTATATATTTTGGAAATAAATCCTTTGTCCATTGATTCGTTTGCAAATATTTTCTCCCATTCTGAGGGTTGCCTTTTCATCTTGTTTATGGTTTCCTTTGCTGTGCAAAAGATTTTAAATTTCATCAGGTCCATTTTTGTTTATTTTGGTTTTTATTTCCATTACTCTAGTAGGTGGATCAAAAAAGATCTTGCTGTGATTTATGTCAAAGAGTGTTCTTTCTATGTTTTCCTCTAAGAGTTTTATAGTGTCTGGTCTTACATTTAGGTCTTTAATCCATTTTGAGTTTATTTTTGTGTGTGGTGTTATGGAGTGTTCTAATTACATTCTGTTACATGTAGCTGTCCAGTTTTCCCAGCACCACTTATTGAAGAGACTGTCTTTTCTCCATTGTATATCCTTGCCTCTTTTGTCATAGATTAGCTGACCATAGGTGAGTGGGTTTATCTCTGGGCTTTCAATCTTGTTCCATTGATCTATGTTTCTGTTTTTGTGCCAGTGCCATATTGTATTGATTACCATAGCTTTGTAGTATAGTCTGAAGTCAAGGAGTCTGATTCCGCCAGCTCCATTTTTTCCCTCCAGACTGCTTTGGCTATTCAGGGTCTTCTGTGTCTCTATACACATTTTAATATTTTTTTGTTCTAGTTCTGCAAAAAATGCCAGTGGTAATTTGATAGGGATTGCATTGAATCTGTAGATTGCTTTGGGTAGTAGAGTCATTTTCACAATGTTGATTCTTCCAATCCAAGAACATGGTATATCTCTCCATCTGTTGGTATCATCTTTAATTTCTTTCATCAGTGTCTTATAGTTTTCTGCATACAGGTCTTTTGTCTCCCTAGGTAGGTTTATTCCTAGGTATTTTATTCTTTTTGTTGCAATGGTAAATGGGAGTGTTTCCTTAATTTCTCTTTCAGATTTCTCATCATTAGTGTATAGGAATGCAAGAGATTTCTGTGCATTAATTTTGTATCCTGCAACTTTACCAAATTCATTGATTAGTTCTAGTAGTTTTCTGGTGGCATTTTTAGGATTCTCTATGTATAGTATCATGTCATCTGAAAACTGTGACAGTTTTACTTCTTTTCCAATTTGTATTCCTTTTATTTCTTTTTCTTCTCTGATTGCTGTGGCTAGGACTTCCAAAACTCTGTTGAATAATAATGGTGAGAATGGACATCCTTATCTTGTTCCTGATCTTAGAGGAAATGGTTTCAGTTTTTCACCATTGAGAATGATGTTTGCTGTGGGTTTGTAGTATATGGCCTTTATTATATTCAGGTAGGTTCCCTCTATGCCCACATTCTGGAGAGTTTTTATCATAAATGGTGTTGAATTTTGTTAAAAACTTTTTCTGCTTCGATGGAGATCATCATATGGTTTTTATTCTTCAATTTGTTATTATGGTGTATCACATTGATCTGCATATATTGAAGATTCCTTGCATCCCTGGGATAAACCCCACTTGATCATGGTGTACGATCCTTTTAATTTGTTGTTGGATTCTGTTTGCTAGTATTTTGTTGAGGATTTTTGCATCTATATTAATCAGTGATATTGGTCTGTAGTTTTCTTTTTTTCTAGTATCTTTGTCTGGTTTTGGTATCAGCGTGATAGTGGCCTCATAGAATGAGTTTGGGAGTATTCCTTCCTCTGCAGTTTTTTGGAAGAGTTTGAGAAGGATGGGTGTCAGCTCTTCTCTAAATGTTTGGTAGAATTCACCTGTGAAGCCATCTGGTCCTGGACTTGTTTATTGGAAGATTTTTAATCATTGTTTCAATTTCATTACTTGTGACTGGTCTGTTCATATTTTCTATTTCTTCCTGGTTCAGTCTTGGAAGGTTATACCTTTCTAAGAATTTGTCCATTTCTTACAGGTTGCCCATTTTTTTGGCATAGAGTTGCTTGTAGTAGTCTCTTACGATGCTTTGTATTTCTGCAGTGTCTGTTGTAACTTCTTTTTCATTTCTAATTTTATTGATTTGAGTCCTCTCTCTCTTTTTCTTGATGAGTCTGGTTAATCAATTTTGTTTATCTTCTCAAAGAACCAGCTTTTAGTTTTATTGATCTTTGCTATTGTTTTCTTTGTTTCTATTTCATTTATGTCTGCTCTGATCTTTATGATTTCTTTCCTTCTATTAACTTTGGGTTTGTTTGTTCTTCTTTCTCTAGTTTCTTTAGGTGTAAGGTTAGATTGTTTATTTGAGATTTTTCTTGTTTCTTGAGGTAGGATTGTATTGCTATAAACTTCCCTCTTAGACCTGCTTTTGCTGCATCCTATAGGTTTTGGATCATCATGTTTTCATTGTCATTTGTCTCTAGGTATTTTTTGATTTCCTCTTTGATTTCTTCAGTGATCTCTTGGTTATTTAGTAACGTATTGTTTAGCCTCTGTGTGTTTGTGTTTTTTACGTTTTTTTCGCTGGAATTCATTTCTAATCTCATAGTGTTGTGGTCAGAAAAGATGCTTGATATGATTTCAATTTTCTTAAGTTTACTGAGGCTTGATTTGTGAACCAGGATGTGATCTATTCTGGAGAATGTTCCATGCGCACTTGAGAAGAAAGTGTAATCTGTTTTTGGATGGAATGTCCTATAAATATCAGTTAAATCTCTGTGGTCTATTGTGTCATTTAAAGCTTCTGTTTCCTTATTTATTTTCTGTTTGGATGATCTGTCCATTGGTGTAAGTGAGGTGTTAAAGTCCTCCACTATTTTTCTGTTACTGTCGATTTCCTCTTTTATAGCTGTTAGCAGTTGCCTTATGTATTGAGGTGCTCCTATGTTGGGGGCATATATATTTATAATTGTTATATCTTCTTCTTGGATTGATCCCTTGATCTTTTTTTTTTTTTTTGGTATGTGGGCCTCTCACTGCCACGCCTCCTCCCGCCACAGAGCACAGGCTCTGGACTTGAAGGGTCAGTGGCCATGGCCCACAGGACCAGCCGCTCCACAGCATGTGGGATTCTCCCGGACCGGGGCACGAACCCATGTCCCCTGCATCGGCAGGGAGACTCCCAACCACTGTGCCACCAGGGAAGCCCCTGATCCCTTGATCATTATGTAACGTCCTTCCTTGTCTCTTGTAACATTCTTTATTTTAAAGTCTATTTAATCTGATATGACTATTGCTATTCCAGCTTTATTTTGATTTCCATTTGCATGGAATATCTTTTTCCATTCCCTCACTTTTAGCCTGTATGTGTCCCTAGGTCTGAAGTGGGTCTCTTGAAGACAGCATATATATGGGTCTTGTTTTTTTATCCATTCCACAAGCCTGTGTCTTTTGATTGGAGCATTTAATCCATTCATGTTTAAGGTAATTATCAATATGTATGTGCCTGTGACTATTTTCTAATTGTTTTGGGTTTGTTTTTGTAGGTCTTTTTCTTATTTTGTGCTTCCTACTTAGAGAAGTTCCTTTAGCATTTGTTGTAGAGGTGGTTTGGTGGTGCTGAATTCTCTTAGCTTTTGCTTGTCTGTAAAGCTTTTGATTTCTCCATCGAATCTGAATGAGATCCTTGCTGGGTAGAGTAATCTTGGTTGTAGATTCTTCCTTTTCATCACTTTAAGTATATCATGCCACTCCCTTCTGGCTTGTAGAGTTTCTGCTGAGAAATCAGCTCTTAACCTTATGGGATTTCCCTTGAAT
This sequence comes from Lipotes vexillifer, assembly GCF_000442215.2. Lineage (NCBI taxonomy): Eukaryota > Metazoa > Chordata > Mammalia > Artiodactyla > Lipotidae > Lipotes > Lipotes vexillifer. The sequence goes on along the minus strand of NW_006784126.1, from coordinate 192,180 downwards.
GTTATTTGTCATTTTTCCCTTGCTCCTTTCAATAATTTTTCTTTGTCTTTAATTTTTGCCAATTTGATTACTGTGTGTCTCGGCATGTTTCCCCTTGGGTTTGTCCTGTATGGTATTCGCTGTGCTTCCTGGACTTGGGTGGCTATTTCCTTTCCCATGTTAGGGAAGTTTTCAACTTTAATCTCTTCAAATATTTTCTTGGGTTCTTCCTCTCTCTCCTCCTTCTGGGACCCCTATAATGCAAATGTTGTTGCATTTAATGTTGTCCCAGAGGTCTCTTAGGCTGTCTTCATTTCTTTTCATTCTTTCTTCTTTATTCTGTTCCACAGCAGTGAATTCCATCATTCTGTCTTCCAGGTCACTTATCCATTCCTCTCCCTCAGTTATTCTGCTATTGATTCCTTCTAGTGTAGTTTTCATTTCAGTTATTGTATTGTTCATCTCTGTTTGTTTGTTCTTTAATTCTCTTAGGTCTTTGTTAAACATTTCTTGCATCTTCTTGATCTTTGCCTCCATTCTTTTTCCAAGGTCCTGGATCATCTTCACTATCATTATTCTGAATTCTTTTTCTGGAAGTTTGCCTATCTCCACTTCATTTAGTTGTTTTTCTGGGGTTTTATCTTGTTCCTTCATCTGATATATAGCCCTCTGCCTGCTGCAGGATTGTAGTTCTTCTTGCTTCTGCTGTCTGCCCCCTGGTGGATGAGGCTATCTAAGAGGCTTGTGTAATTTTCCTGATTGGAGGGACTGGTGGTGGGTAGAGCTGACTGTTGCTCTGGTGGGCAGAGCTCAGTAAAACTTTAATCCACTTGACTGTTGATGGGTTGGGCTGGGTTCCCTCCCTGTTGATAGTTTGGCCTGAGGCAACCCAACACTGGAGACTACCTGGGCTCTTTGGTGGGGCTAATGGTGGACTCTGGGAGGGCTCATGCCAAGTAGTACTTCCCAGAACTTCTGCTGCCAGTGTCCTTGTCCTCATGGTGAGGCGCAGCCAACCCCTGCCTCTGCAGGAGATCCTCCAACACTAGCAGGTAGGTCTGGTTCAGTCTCCCCTGGGGTCACTGTTCCTTCCTCTGGGTCCTGATGCGCACACTACTTTGTATGTGCCCTCCAAGAGTGGAGTCTCTGTTTCCCCCAGTCCTGTCAAAGTCCTGCAATCAAATCCCACCAGCCTTCAAAGACTGATTCTCTAGGAATTCCTCCTCCTGTTGCTGGACCTGCAGGTTGGGAAGCCTGAAGTGGGGCCCAAAACCTTCACTCCAGTCGGTGGACTTCTGTGATATAAGTGTTCTCCAGTCTGTGACTCACCCACCCAGCAGTTATGGGATTTGATTTTAGTGTTATTGTGCCCCTCCTACTGCCTCATCGTGGCTTCTCCTTTGTCTTTGGATGTGGGGTATCTTTTTTTGTGAGTTCTTGTTGATAATTGTCCATCAGCTAGTACTGATTCTGGTGTTCTCACAAGAGGGAGTGAGAGCATGTCCTTATACTCCACCATCTTGGTTCCTCCCTCTCCTAACAGACTTCTTGTAATGGAAAAATGGAACACCCTGGTGGGTATTTTCAGAAGGCCCTAGGAAATTTGGCTCTAGGGAAAGGTCATTCAGAAACAAATGAAATCCATTCAAAATGGAAGTCATAATGGTGCTTGCCCTTTAGAATCTGAAGCTCTGGTATAAGACATGGTTAAATAAGAAAAAATTATGATGTAATGAAATATAAGGTAGTTGATTAAGATAAATAATATTGAACTTTGTCAAAATCAACGTGTCTCTATAAGCAGATATAGTTGTTTGTGTGGTTTTGAGAGCAGTTCCAAAAGAGGAACTCCTACAATTTTAGCAATAATACATTTGGAAAGAAGTGAGCTAACTGACGTGATTCTCTAAAATGTTGTACACAGCTTGTATTGTTTTGCTTATATTAAAAATAATAGTGCTGGGCTTCCCTGGTGGCGCAGTGCTTGAGAGTCCGCCTGCCGATGCAGGAGACGCGGGTTCGTGCCCCGTTTCGGGAAGATCCCACATGCCGCGGAGCGGCTGGGCCCGTGAGCCATGGCCGCTGAGCCTGCGCGTCCGGAGCCTGTGCTCCGCAAATGGGAGAGGCCACAACAGTGAGAGGCCCGCATAACGCAAGAAAAAAAAAAATAATAATAATAATAGTGCTACTTTTATCAGACTTCATATTTCTTATTCTAGACTTGATGTAAAACACTTACACAGTTCTGCTATATCATCTCCTAGGTTATAACCTTAAACTTTAAGAATTTCATATATATTAAACTCATCCAGCTATCTTATTAATGTGAAAGGAAAAATTTTAATCTTAAACTGACCTGTGACTCTCTTTCACTATTTTCTCACTTAGTTTTAAAAGTACAGACCAACATAGGGAAACAATTTTCTGTTCACTGGCAAGGAGTCAGAAGATGTGAGTTTGGATATGGTTTTTCCTCTAGCTAACCACCCTGTGGCCCTAAGTTATGCTATCATCTCCAGATCATTCCCCCAGTGGAAATTCACATTGAATTTGATCATTTCTACATTATGTTACAGCACTGACTTTTGTCATATCATAATTCATATTCATTTTCCTAATACACATGTCTGTAGGAGATGAAAAATTATAAAACTATCTTGAAACTTAGAGTCAATAGTAAATCTTATACAGTGATCTTCTACAAAGTTTTCCCAGGTAAAGTAAGTTCATGTTCATGGTTAAATTTTCCACAATATGTTTCTTTACCTGTCGGGATTATTACAAGGGATCCAGTTCACTTGAGGGTCCGGGATATCCTCCAAGTATGGGTAGATAGATTCCCTGTTGAAGTTAAAGCCGTAAATACCATCTTCTGGAGTCACAATAATATGTGCACCCTGTTAAAAATGGAGCTGAATCAAAATATTTCTCAAATAAGCAAACAGTCAAAAATGGGGCCTGCAAGAGGACCTGAGTGGCTGAAGAACAAACATTCAGGGTTTTTTTTTCCACCTTATTCTTTTGCTTTCTATATTTTTATAATTTATTTTCTTTGCCCAACCACTTTCATTTTCTAATCCCACAGTAATCATTTCTATGTAACTTTTTCATCCTTTCATGGCTGTTAATATTTTTCCAGGCTATTCTCAGGCTCAACCATTCACTGTGGTTGTTAACTATAAACCTAACTCTTCCCTGGATAAACCCTCTCCCTGACCTTTGGCCAATTATTTTGCCTGAGTGTGTCAGGATTGATTTATCACTCTCTCCTCCACCCAGCCTTTCCTGCCTCATACCCTGCAAATGTGATTCCTGCTTCTCAGAAGGGAGCTCTGACACAGTTACCTGAAGGGTGCCAGGCCTAGAGGTACAACGTGAGCTCACCTGGGTGCCTTCAGTAGGAGGGCCATCCAGGAAGCTGCTGTGTGGCCTTTAAGGAAATAGGTGGACTAAGGTGAAAAAGAACCTCAGAATTCTTAATAACCTTCTAATTAATTAATTTATTTATTTGGTTGCGCTGGGTCTTAGTTGCGGCAGGCAGGCTCCTTAGTTGCAGCTCACTGGCTCCTTAGTTGTGGCATTCAAACTCTTAGTTGCAGCACGCATGTGGGATCTAGTTCCCTGACCAAGGATCGAACCCAGGCCCCCTGCATTGGGAGCTCGGAGTCTTAACCACTGCACTACCAGGGAAGTCCCCTTAATAACCTTTTTAAATCTTTGCATGTAGAAGGATGTATGTTGATAGATATATGTCATATGTGTATATCCATGACTTTCATCAGACTTTATATATCCCTTGTTTACCTGATCTACAAATAGCTTATTTCAACTATATTCGTCCAAACCACACACTTAAACTTAACCCTTCATTCAACTCAAGGACTTACTATGCATTAACATATGTAATTTTGTCTTGTAATTAGAATGAAGTATGAAGTATATAATACACACTGTATATAATACACAATGCAATTTACATTTAATTGTCTTGATGTTATGAACTAACCTAAAAACCTACAAACTCTTAAGAGCACAAAAGTACACCAAGGCCACAAACACTCTAAGCATAGCAACAGATCCCTCACCCATCTATCCTTCACCCTCCATCTGTAGCAGAAAAGAGCAACAAAATTGTTGGATTTACAGCAAGTTCCTCAAAAGTTTGTTGCCACTTAATAACCAGCCGTTCTTTTCAAAATATTGCTCTCACTACAAGGGAAGCATGTAATAGTGTCTTTGCTCTAATAACTAGGAGCAGGGAGGACTCTGTAAAAGAAGGTCTTGGCTACCCTGATACATATGTCATTCAAAAGTGTAATTCACCCTGACAGTGATTCTGTCTCCTAAGACCCCACCCTTTTCTCTCCGTAGAAGCCAGCACACTTGAGAAATGGTACCTGCTTTGATGCTGATGTGATTGCTCCCTCCAAAAGATCCAGATTTTTGTTCATTAATAGCAAGGCCTCTTCATGGGACACCGGTATCAGGGTGGCATTAGTCAATATCACTGCATGCTCATAAACAGCTGCCGTAAACGTATCCAGAGAGCTGGCTTTTAAGACACAGAAAAAGAAAATTGCCGCATAATCCAGCAACTGAGACATAGTCATGCTGAAGTCCAACGATTTCTGGAAAGCAGAGCATAGCCCTGATATTTACAGGGAGAAATCACGTGGTTCCCAGAACTTAGTACTTTAAAAATAAATTACAAAAGCTGAGTTTAAGAAAGCCTTCTGGTTTTACATCACAGATGTAGATGTAATCAGATTTTATGCAACAAATGACCTTCTTTTTGCAAGCGTTTTTGAGGATCAAATAAGAAAATGCATATGTGTTTTCCTTCGCTAGGGTTGCCATAACAAAGTACCACACACCGGGTGGCTTAAACAACAGAAATGTATTCTCTGTCATTACTGGAGGCTAGAAGTTTCAGGGGAAGGGGGTCAGCAGAATTCGTTCCTCCTGAGGGCTGTGAGGGAAAGATCTGTTCACGCCTCTTTCCCGGTGTTTTCCTCTCTTCTCCCCGTGTGTCTTCACCCGGTATTCTCCCTGTGTGCATACCTGAGTCCCAATTTCCTCTCTTTACAAGGACACGTGTTAATGGATTTAGTGCCCACCCTACTCCAGTAAGACGTCATCTTAACGAATTACATCTGATATGATATTATTTCCAAATAAGGTCACTTTCTGGGGTACAGGGGATTAAGAATTAAACACATGGATTTTTGGAATTCATACGTTTGAGAACTTCAGCACCTAGTAGTCTGTGTAAATAATTTGAAAAATAACTTTTCAATTTTGAAATTATTATTAATATCATCATGTGAATATTTGAGCTTCATACTTTGTTCACTTTAGTTTGCACAAAATGGCAAAGAGTCAGAACAAAGGGGAATATGAAAGGGCTATTCATTGTCCATTCCTATGCAACAGATCACCCTCCAAAAGTAGTGGCTTCTAACAGCAAGCATGTGTGATCTCACATTTTCTGTGGGTCAGGAATCCTGGGGCAGCTTGGCTGGGCTCCTCTGGCCCAGGGTCTCTTTCACAAGTCTGCAAAGGCTGCAGTTACCTCAAAACTTGACTGGGGAAAGAGACACTTCTCAGCTCCAGGCTCACACAGCTGATGGCAGGCGTTGGGTCCTCACTGGTTATGGCCCAATAAGTTCTTTGCCACAAAGGCCTCAGGCCACACTAAAAGAACACTCACATTATGGCATGTAGGTTCCTTCAAAGCCAGAGAGCAAGAGAGCCCACCACCCAAGACAGAAGTCACAGTCTTTAGCATTGTCATCTGGGAAGTGACAGCCCATCATTTTTGTTGTATTGTATTCATTAAAAGCAAGTCAGTACACTTGTTGGGAGGGGACTACACAAGGGCATGAATGAGGCAGGGATCATTGGGGACCATTTTAGAGGCTGCATACCATACGAGTCATAGAGAAGGGAGTATAAAGAATGAGAGGGAGAATAAGAGGGAGAGAGAGGGAGAGAGAAGAGAGGAAAATAATAGAAAATAGAAAAAGAGCTTATAGATTTTGGTATGGAATAAGTAGGCAAATTTTTTTTTTTTTTTTTTTTTTTTTTTGCCGTACACGGGCCTCTCACTGTTGTGGCCTCTCCCGTTGTGGAGCACAGGCTCCGGACGCGCAGGCTCAGCAGCCATGGCTCAGGGGCCCAGCCGCTCTGCGGCATGTGGGATCATCCCAGACCAGGGCACGAACCTGTGGCCCCTGCATCAGCAGGCAGACTCTCAACCACTGAGCCACCAGGGAAGCCCACAAACTTTATTTTACTTGTGAATTAAGTATAACATATTTTATATTTACAGAATTAGTGTTTATTTGTTTTGTTTTTAGATTTCACTTTGGATGGTGTTTTTATAGTTCAATTTGCAGATGGGTATGTATGATTTTTTTTTTTTTTTTTTTTTTTTTTACTTCAGTACTACAGTAAATTTATTCTTTGGCTGCCAAAGTAGCCAGGAGGCTGTGTTTGCCCGGTCTCCCTAAGTCTATAGCAAATACCAGCTCCCTCTGCTTGCTGACCTCCTTTGGGCTTTCCCTTCCCAGGTGGGTGGGATACATACTTCGCAAGGATGTTGACCCAAAACAGACTACCAGATATCTCTCCAGCAAAGATGGGTTTATCCGGGATCTGCAGAGAACTACAATTCAGGATCTGCCACCATGGTGAGCCCCTGCACGGCAAGGGAAGGAGAATGCTTACATAGAGCGAAAAAGGAAGTTGAGAGGGCTGGAGTAATCAAAAAGTCCATGGCTTTTCCTTGGCTGAGTCCCTGCCAGGAAGAAGAGAAGTGGCCTTCCTCCTGTTTGGCTCTGCTATTGTCACGGGGCATGAGAACTCTCCCTCTGGTCTTCCAGCTCTATTTAATTGAGGTTTCTGTTTATTAATTTTTTACAAGGAGATGCAGTCATTCCATAAGAATTTATAAAGGAAGCTCTGAAATAAAAGTTAAAACCGGAATGAGAGATTAAAAAAATTACTTCTTTGATCTTGTTAGAATAAAAATATTAAGTAAGAAGCTCCCATTGTGTTTCTAGTCTGATATAGAAAGAGCTTGCAAGTCATCTCTACCATTTTCTCAATAAGAAAAAAGCTGAACAACTGAAAAGCAGCAACTTTTTTACGTACATCAGAGAACTGGACTCACAGGACAAATCACTGCCCCCAGAGTTAGAGAGACAGGCTTGACCGTAGCAGAAGTCCACTGCTGGAGCCAGTCCTGGTATGGTCACTCCAACTGTCTTTGACGCATGGCCAGAGGTTCAGCGTGGGCAGGCTCGAGAGATACAAATGGGGGCTGAAGGTGGAGGAGGTTTCATTATAGGGGGGCCCTCACGCTTTTGTGACTTTCACTCCAGAAGCCCAACCAGGTTCTCTGGGTGAATAACGAGGAAATAAGACACCTTGTGCTTCCTCTAGGAGGAGGAAAAATACACCTACTTTGAAGTAAGTCCGGAGCATTCTGTTCTCTTAACCAAAGCCTGCCTTCCATGGAAACAATTTACTAGAGCCTAACCTTCCTGGGGGGACAGGGAAACCCCATCTCTAAACCCCCTCCAGCTTGCCTATCCCAACTAAGGCGAAAGGAGACAGCTAAGAAAAATTTGTGAAGGTCACAGCCCAGGAACACAAGCCCACTACAAGACAGAGATTTAATCACTGGGCTATAGAACCCTTCCCTTCCCCCGACATTTACTACCACATCAAGCTGGCATTTCTGGCCTACCTTGGCACATACCAGCTGGGAGAAGCCTTTAGGTGGACAACTGTGGTTCTTGCAGTAGAATGCCATCCATCAGCTTAAATTAGAACTGGTGGGACACCAAACAGCCTCCGCTATGATGCCTGAGCTGAATCTCCTGACCCCTAATGTTACCCCCACGCTGGGTTTGCCTCTTGCTGGGTGTTGAGCCAAAAGATGCAATCAAGCCAAAGAGCAGAAGGAAGGATTTTTTTACTTCCAACAAGTAAGAAGAACACTGGGGATATTTCCCAATGCAGTGTCTCCCAAACAGCAAGATTGGGGAAGTTTTAAGCACAAGCGGAGGAGTCTAGGGCATAAGTAGCATCCTATCATCGGGTGTTGTAGCCCCTGGAGAGAGATTCCAGGTAAAATGGAAACAGAGAGACAGAGGGCATTTTCTGCTGCCCAGAATGTCTCTAGCTTCCTGGAACTGGATTGAATTAAACCGAGTAGAAAGGAACACCTGAGAAAAGATTAGGAAAGCAGTTGTCATATCTTTTAAGGGAAGGGAAAGGTGTCCCCAAACTCAGAGTCATCCTCAACCTCTCTCACACATCCTAGAGAGCACTGCTATTCTCATGTGTGTCTCTTCCCAGAGTTAATAACTGACAAACCAGGGAAAGGACTCAGGGCGCTAGGGTCAAGGGACCAAAGGTAACTGGGAGAAAGGTAACAGGGTAGCCTTTCCTGAGGAAGCTCCTGTCTGGCACAGGCTGCAACAAATCCATGAATATGAGGGGCTTTAACCAGGATTGGGTAAATTTTAGGAAAGAATAATTTCAGAAGGAAACAGCGTGTGGTCTTAAGGAGATCATTTATTCATTTATCTCTTTATAAATTTCCCTTCACAAGTATCTAATTTCCATACAAATATTCCATAAAGGTAGAATAAAGAGATAATGGAACAATTTTAATTTGTTATAAAAGTCATTCATAATTACTTTAAAAGATACCCTTGTTTTTTAACTTCCTGTATCCTAAAGACTAGGACCAAATACCCTCTGCATTTTCAACGCTTACCCTGTGCATTTACAAATGAGAGACACAATATTTGCATACGTTAGAGAAGTTACCACAAAAGGACTCTTCTAGGCTCCCCTCCCATAAATACATGTTAGACATACTGACACATACTTAAGTGCACCCACACAAAAGATGTATGCACCTCCCAGAAATGAATATGTAAAATGTGCACCCACATCCAATTGCTTTTTAAATCTTCTTAAGTTTGTTGTTTCAGCAAAGTGATGACATCTCTTCTAAACAGACACTAAAGACACTCTCTTTTCCCTCTCTCTTTGCCAGGCTAATCCTGAAAGGATGGCGGTGAAGGAGATCATGGCAGTTGCCCAGTTCCCTGCCCTAAGCGTGGAGGGTCCCTCTCAAACACTCTTCCATACAGGGCCAGAACCAAGAAAGGCAAAGGGGCTCCACCTCGGCTCTGCAGACGTCCATCTCCTGAAACCCGATCAAAGAAAGCAAAGGATTAACTTCAATGCAGAGTTGGTTCCAGCCCAGAAGCCTTCTCTGACAACATCACTCTAAAAGCAACATGAAATAGTCAAAAGCACACAAAATTTGGAGTCAGAAGACCCCTGTTTCAGCTCTACATGTCTAATAGTATCAGAGGGACTTTGGGTGAATGTGTAGCAAATAAATCTATTGCCCTGGGGATTAAGTAAGATAATGTATAAAAACGAGGTTTTTTTTTAATTCATGAAACTATACAAAGTATCAATTATTACTATCCTTATTATAACTACGCAGAATAATGCACCCATGAAATAAGTTATAGATGCATTATTTAATGTATTCAACTTGGACGTTCTCCACTACGCAAAAAAAGAAAACATTAGTTGCCAGCTATCACTGGCAATCAATATTTTTATTTTAATTCTTCCATAATCTCCTTGTTCCCTTGGATATCAAAATCACATATATGTAGAAAAATAACCCCCAAATTCTTCACCACAGCCTAAGGACAGTCTAGAACCACAACTTGTCTTCCATATCATAGTTTCTTTGCATAAGTTGCTTGAATAAGGTGAATGACAATGTTGCCATGTTGTCTCATTATTTCAATGAGTTTCATTATGCCAGTCTACTGCATCTGTTCAAAGGAATTTATCCTCCTGAAAATCTTCTACCTCATAATGTCTTTCAGGGGCAAGCTGACTCTCACTAAGAATGATCTGTGGGAAAACATAGCTCGTTCCAAATGTGCCACAGAGGGAGAATTCTTCAAACTTGGTAAAAGCTGACCCCGCAGGCTCTCCACAAGTTCTCAGGTCAGTGGTTTGACACTTCAGTAATGTGCATACCTGTGTAGGAAAATAAAAGTGGTTGGAAATCTTGGAAATATTTTCTCAGCTAAAAATCCAATTTCAAAGAATAGAAGAATATTTGTTAGGTTGCCTCTTAAGTAGTTTTTTTTTTCAATTGCAGCTCATAATCTATTAGTAACTCCTAAAATTAATTTAGTGAGTCAAGATTAGCCCTTTTTTCAATGAAGCAAAATGGAGTAGACTAGAATTTTCAAAATCAAAGTATGTTGGTTATAATTATAGCTATTTCTAATTCTGATTTGAATTATTTTATAAAACGTTTGTTTCAATTAAGTATCTCTTTTAACTCAGTCATACATCTTGACTGCGCTTGTTTATGATGTGAAATGGACTTCTTGCTCTGGACACTAGTTGAAGACAGTTTGCAAAACACAGCTCTAAAGTAACCTGACAGAAAAAGAGAGTATATGGGGGTTGTAGCTTTTTAAATTTGAACCCAGTCTGCTGAGAACTAATGAATCTGCTTCATGTTTTTACCTTGCAGCTCTAATTCTGTTCTCACTAAGACTGAACAAATAATGTGTTCTAGGGAGAAAAGTTCAGTGACAAATGTAACACCATTCCAATTAACTGAATCCAGCACAATTCTTAAAGAAATGCAATAATGACCTAGAAGACAAATCAGTAAAATAGCCATTCTAACATATTCGAGTGTTTCTACCTGTAAGTAATACTGGCCTTCTACCATGTGCAGTCTGTCAAAGACACCTAGTGCATACACCTCACTGGTTCCTTTCTCAGACATCTTGCAGGTTAAGTGACAACACAGGTCTTTCTGACAAACTGTGTAATTTCCTGTGTTTCTCTTAAGCTTGGTGAAGGTGAACGCATCAAAATAAATCATCCCTGGAAAATTCAACCGTTCAGATGAGAATGGCTTGACACCCCTGGCATAAGCACTCCAGTGAACAGCTGCAGAGTACCTGGGCTCTCTTCGAGGCCGGGACTTCAATTCTGAGAGCATCAGCTGGCCGCTCTCTGTTTCCATGTCATAGTAATACACCTTGACAGCATCCGGTGAGTAGATTCCACTTTCTACGGGTGACATAAAGAAACACAAATATTGGTTTCAAATTTTGCATGGTGACAAACAAATAGAATCACTTCCATAAGAACTGAAATATAAAGTTATGAAAGCATAAGCATTTTCAAGATAAGGAGGGAGAGAGCTTTACATTGACCTAAATTCCAATTGGACTCTGAGTCCTCCGTATGGGACTGCTTACACTGAAACTATATGACTTAGATAGCTTTTTTTTTTTTAACTCAAACTCCCCTTTCTTTAGCCAACTTAACAGTAAACCAGAAAATTTCTCAAACACGAAGAACAATTTTAGCTCTCCACTAACCTATCTAATTTATTTGTGCTTGAGATTCTTCACCTGGATCAATGAACAACAAAGCAGTCAAGAGGGGAGGCTGCTTTACCTTGAAAGTGGATACTATAAAGGATAAACTCTAAAATCCTGATTAAGTCTAAAGTGATTTTATCACCTCAACAGCAAGATTTATTTCAATATTACTCATGGATGTTAGCTGCAACGTTCTTTAGCTCTGGCTTTGCTTTTTTTATGTAACTTGAATTCTCTCTAACTCCAATTTCCCCTCGCATGAAATTGAGAATATAATGTTTGCCTCCTTCTTTACTCCCAGGAATAATGTTCCTTAAATAATGTTGGTATAGAAGCCCATATGGCTCTTATTAATTTTGTGATGTTGGAGTTAATAGAAGAATATTTGAAGAAAAGCGTGGCTTGAAAATGAATGAAGCCTTCCCAAGACTGTGGCTACCTGTTGGGGCAGAACCAGGGTGAGGTACGTGTCATGTGCATGTTCGTGTTGTGGGTATTGGCAGCAAGCAGGTTGACTCCCAGGGCTCGGGCTCATGCCGAGTGGAAGGGGACTGCAGAGAGGAGGGGCAGCGTGTTGTACCAGGCCGTGGGGTACAGAATGCTGTCAACCTGAAACTCTTCCACCACCATCACAGCTGGGTCATGAGAAAAAATGTCAAAGCAAGTGAAAATGCCAAACTTCCCAAAGGGAGAGTCAAAAGTCACAAGTTCTGAATCCTTGGGGAAATCAAATTGAATTTCAGGTGCAAAAAGATTGTACTGTCAAGCGAAATGCAAAGGAACGGAAGGTTAGTAAGAAAACTGTCAAATAGAAGTGATCAATATCTTCAAAATCTTTTCTTGCGTGCATGTTGGTGTGCATACTTAAAACTGTTACACATAAATTAGTGTAAATTATACCCAGTATATCACTGTCTGTGAGTTTTCTCACTGTGACATTCATTAGAACACTTCATTTTCCCACAACCTATGAATCAACCAATGAGTTCATATCTACAAATGATATTTATTTTTAATTAATTTATTTATTTATCGCCGCATTGGGTCTTTGTTGCTGTGCACGAGCTTTCTCTAGTTGCGGCGAGTGGGGGCTACTCTCCGTTGCGGTGCACGGGCTTCTCACTGAGGTGACTTCTCTTGGTGTGGAGCACGGGCTCTAGGCGTGCGGGCTTCAGTAGTTGTGGCTTGCGGGCTCAGTAGTTGTGGCTCGTGGGCTCTAGAGCGCAGGCTCAGGTGTTGTGGTGCACAGGCTTAGCTGCTCCGCGGAATGTGGGATCTTCCTGGACCAGGGATTGAACACATGTCCCCTACATTGGCAGGAGTATTCTTAACCACTGTGGCACCAGGGAAGCCCCTACAAATGATATTTAAAAGGTGAATATTTGTCTTAAAATCGCTTGAAATTTTGAACCTCACAAATTTCTGATGGTTTTCCATTCTATTCTTTAAATACAGACAGCACTGTCCGTGTGAAGTCTAACACGGTAATAAAATAAACTTTGTCATGTCTCCCCATGGTACTGCTAGGTCTATATAAGTGAGGTGACGTAGATTGGAACTTAATTTAGACAATGTAATAGCTAAACCTTGTTAATTAGTAAGCCATTAGAATTTTTTTTCCAGCCTGATTATTGCTCCCAAACTCCAACAACCTTGGGCTCAGAACAGCCTTACGTTCTGCTCACATTTCTATTTGGCCTGATGTGTGCGTATGTGCTCAGGCAACACCCCACCCCAACCCGACCAGTGAGCATCCCAAGCTCCTCGGCCCTAGGCTCAGGGGGTAGTCCATCCTTCATCCCCAGGTGATCGACTTGAGGACGGCATGTGGCTGATTTGGAGTCAAGGAAGGCTAAGGTTTTTGCAGGGTTTCTAGGAAAGAGAAATGCAGTCTTCCTCTGGATTTTGTTGCTATTAGGATATGTGCTTTGTGATGAGCAGCCATGTGGCTTCTGAAAGGACAGTCATCCTGGGAAAAAGTTGTAACAAAGGAATAAGAGAGCTAGAGGGATGGCTGACATCTTCTGGGCCTCTGAGGGACAGACTGCATTGGAAACTAGACCTACCCTTTCTATGATTTATATTTTCTCAGGTACCTAAGCAAGGAAATTCTGTGTTGTTGTTGTTGTTTTAAGCCAATTTCAGTTGGGGGGTTTTTCTATCATTGCAATCAAAAAGGTCCTAATGAAATGAATGACTACAGCTTAATACCAAATGTTAACAAATTGGGTCAAAAATCTAACTCTAGTACTAAATCTTGTGATGAAACTGAGCATTTCTCCTTTCTCAGTGAATATTAAAATCCTCGTGCAGCTATTAGCATATCTGCTTTAATAGTCTGGTAGATTTGGGCTTCCCTGGTGGCGCACTGGTTGAGAATCTGCCTGCTAATGCAGGGGACATGGGTTCGAGCCCTGGTCTGGGAAGATCCCACATGCCGCAGAGCAACTAGGCCCATGCACCACAGCTACTGAGCCTGCGTGTCTGGAGCCCGTGCTCTGCAACAAGAGAGGCCGCGATAGTGAGAGGCCTGCACACCGCAATGAAGAGTGGCCCCCGCTCTCCACAACTAGAGAAAGCCCTCACACAGAAACAAAGACCCAACACAGCCAAAAATAAAATATATAAAAATAAATAAATAAATACTCTGGTAGTTTCTGTTTTATGACTAATTCAAATTCAGAACGCTTATACGAAATCAAAGTAAGTTAAATCCCTTTTTCAACTAAATGTAATAATTCAGAAACGCATTCACAACAGTTCCCTCACCAGCATTCACAGACAAGTATACCTAGATATCACAAACAAAAGAAGTAAATCGAGGGGCTTCCCTGGTGGCGCAGTGGTTGAGAGTCTGCCTGCCAATGCAGGGGGACACGGGTTCGTGCCCTTGTCTGGGAAGATCCCACATGCCGCAGAGCGGCTGGGCCCGTGAGCCATGGCCACTGAGGCTGCGCGTCTGGAGCCTGTGCTCTGCAATGGGAGAGGCCACAACAGTGAGGCCCGCGTACCGCAAAAAAAAAAAAAAAAAAAGAAGTAAATTGAGCTTAGCTAAGGCACAAGTAATTCTCACCTTGTGGTAGTGGGCCACCAGCCTACCCTCAGAATCAAACACCACATCAGTGTTGTATTGGTAACGACCATCAGGAGGACAGTGAGGGGCACTGGCATTGCATGGCTTCTCGTCCCCAGTATTTGCCACAATGTAGATAGAGTTGTCCTTGGCCAGACAGCTGAGCCTTTCTTGCACTGGGCTGCAGCCAAACCTAATTCAATAGATACTGCCTTAAACTCACTGTGTGTTAGTGATTTTGGAACTACCAAAGTGATACTTTATTTGCCCGTTACCTATAACACACAACGGCTCTAGGTTAAGAATCAACAGTAAAGATTTAAAAACTCACATGTAATACCATCTTCTTCTTTATGAAAACTAACCTGTTTTTTAACTGACAGATTGAAGATGGCAGTGCAAGACTGAAGCACAGAGCAAACTGAGGGGGAAGAGGAGAAAGAAGAGAAGCAACACATTTTCTTATGATGTTCTCCTAGGAACACAAATGAAGGGCTTGAAATTTAACACTTTTCTAATGGGGAGGACCTTTTCCATAATCCAAGCCACAGCCCTACTACGAGGCAGTATAGAGTTGGGCCCAGGCAGATCATCTTCTACAGAGAACAAATGCAGTATTAGGTACCAGAAATATTTTTTAAAAGGAAAGAAAAGAAAAGGAAAAGAGAATTTCATTATGAAGTCTCAGTGTCCCCATTTGTCAATGCAACACAATAGCTTCCCTTCTATCTTAGAGGGCCCTTGAGTGAAACCCTAGGATAAATACAGACTATGAAATTGCTTTTCAGAGTAATGCCCAAACCACCCACCTTGGGGATATTTACCCTAGAAATAAGAAGGGATTGAGGTGAGGAAATAGGTGCGATTATAGCTGGCTTCAAATAATTGAAAGACTCTAATTTGAAGATGAGTCACGTATCTTAATATACGACAGGCTCAGTATGAACCCCAAAGGAAGTTATAGATAGATGATTTCAGTGGAAAATAAGATTAAAATTTCTAAATTTCTAGCAACCAGAACATGCTAAGAAGTGGATTCACTAGTCACTGGAAATTTCAAGTATCAGATGGTGCTTCCAGGCACTCAAAAGTCCATTCCGTTAGCGTGGCTCAGTAGAAATGGCTGTGTTTGAATTCCAGCCAGGCTAATTACCAATTGTGAAACCTTAAGCTCCCTTCTTTTCTTTTCTTTTTTTTTTCTTTTTTTTTTGGCGGTACGCGGTCCTCTCACTGTAGTGGCCTCTCCCGTTGCGGAGCACAGGCTCCGGACGCACAGGCTCAGCGGCCATGGCTCACGGGCCCAGCCGCTCCGCGGCATGTGGAATATTTCCCGGACCGGGGCACGAACCCGTGTCTCCTGCATCGGCAGGCGGACTCTCAACCACTGCGCCACCAGGGAAGCCCTCCCTTCTTTTCTTCATATTTAAAATGGGAATAGGGACTTCCCTGGTGGCACAATGGTTAAGAATCCACCTACCAATGCAGGGCACACAGGTTCGAGTCCTGGTCCAGGAAGATCCCACATGCCGCAGAACAACTAAGCCCATGTGCCACAACTATTGAGCCTGCACTCTAGAGCCTGCGTGCCACAACTACTGAGCCTGTGTGCTACAACTACTGAAGCCCATGCACCTAGAGCCCATGCTCCACAACAAGAGAAACCACTGCAGGGAGAAGCCCACACACTGCAACAGAGTAGCCCCCGCTTGCCGCAACTAGAGAAAGCCCACGCACAGCAACGAAGACCCAACACAGCCAAAAATAAATAGATAAAAAGAAACACACAAACAAACAAAAAATAATAAAATAAAATGGGAATAGTTATACCTGCTACATAAATTGAATGAGATAATGTGCATAGTGTACCAGGTACAGATTCTGGAGCCAAGCAGGTGCTCAATAAATAAATAATGGCCATTATGAATTTTGTAACTACAAGAAGACAGGCCAGAACACTGATGACTTGATTGTAGAGACCATTCAGACTCTCCATGGTTTCTCAGTCCCTTTGCAATTGATGTTGAACTAGTCTTTGTATAGAAGGAAGAGATTGTGACCATTTCTTTTATTTTGCCTTCAGGAAAAACAGGGTAATGTTGTCAACATTCATATTCATTAAGGCCTTAATAAAACTATTATGTATTTTATTTTGGTTTTCTTTTTTTTTTTTTTGGCTAAATAATTAGGGTACTTTAATGTTTTCCTATTAGTTCCTCATGGGGAAAGCCCAAGGAAGAATGACATGTGTCAGTATTCTAAATGATACTATTTAAATACACAAGGATGACTATGTGCACTTTTATTACCCCTTTTAGGGATAAACGATACTAGGGAAGAAACGGTGGCTCTCTTTACCAATATTAGCATTATATTAAATACTGGATTTTTCTTTTCTACAACACAGAGTTGAAAGCTTGCCATTTGAGTAAGTGTCTGCAAGCCTCAGTAGTATTAAAGTTTCATCAGTCACCTACCTTCCCTACTTACAATAATTCATCAGAGACTAATTATCAGGCTTCAGGACACCTTTCCCCTAAGAAAGTCTGTTTTATCAGCCAAGGCAAATAGAGTGTATTTCAGTATAAGCCTCTTGAATTACTGCAAATAATGAGTCTTTCCTGCTCTGGGAAAGCCCCATAATCAAGTAGAAACTGAGTCACAATTACGTGATTACTATAAACACAGACTGTGCAACGTTCAGAGAAAATTTTTCCAAAGGTGAAAATCCCAGGGTGAGACCTGACTCACATAATAGAGCTCTTATGTTGCTACATTGGACTTGACTTTCCAACTGATTTCACGTGGTCAAAATTATTTAAGAAGTTTCTTTTTTTGTGTGCTAGATAATAGTTCTGAACAGAGGCATGTAAATTTAAAATTAGCAAATTAAATTACTTTTTAATGCATTGATTTTGCCATTTAAAGGGATTACATATGAACTATTTTAAAAAGTAAATACACCTAAAATAATTTATTTTCAAAAATCTTTCTTATATTTTATACAGATTTTCTTTAAGAAACTTATGCCTAAACTACAGCTATAAACAATTATTAAATTTCTTGAAGGACAAGAAAACAAAAGTTCAGATCCAGCTCCTTCTGTTAAAAAAAAGTAATAGTGAGAGCTAACACTAAAGAGGGCACCATAGTGTATAGATTCTATGTATTACTTCACTTTGCTCTCATTTTGGGGGTGTTTTATTTTTTGGCCGTGCTGCTCGACTTGTGGGATCTTAGTTCCCCAGCCAGGGATTGAACCCAGGCCCTTAGCAGTGAAAGCACGGAGTCCTAACCACTGGACAAGCAAGGAATTCCCTATACTGCGTGTCTACTTTACTCTGTAAAGTGAAGTAAGAGAGGAACTTTTATTATCCCTGGTTTACAGATAAAGAAACCGAGATGTCAATAGTTTAGGTTGTCTGTCCCACGGCACTCAGTCAGGAGGTGGTAGAATGTGGTCTCAGAAAAAGCACCTCCTTTTTCAAGTCCTATGCAATTTCCACTCACTGTACTGATTACATTGCATGCCGATATCAAAGCCCCTTGGGAACATAAACCCAGTCATCTTTTTACCACTTCTGCAAAGGAAGCAGGTTTTCATGGGTGGACCTGCTTACTTACATTTGAGAACATAAGTTCTAGATATCACAACTTTCTCACTTTGCTGAAACCCAATTAAGCACATCTATTATAAAAACTGTGTGTACACATACTATTCATGAAAGAAAACTACAATAAATAACCAACCAAACATCATCCTCTCAAGTCATTTACCAAACAGGAGACAAGCCAGATGGTACGCATTATGAAGAATTAGAGAAGTCTGAATCCAGTGCCACAGACTGTTTGTCACAAGAATACTAGTCAAGCTTACTGAACTTGCTATTACAATGTCACAACATTTGTTTAAAATCAAAGGGTGGCTGCTTCCTCTTACTACCCTTTGGTTTTAAACAAATGTTGTGGAAGGGAGACGCAAGAGGGAGGCATAAGGGGATCTGTGTATGCATATAGCTGATTTTGTTATACAGCAGCAACTAACACATCATTGTAAAGCAATTATACTCCAATAAAGATGTTAAAAAAAAAATCAAAGGGTAATGACATTACCTCTCGGGGTCTCTACATGGAATCCAGTTCACTTCAGGATCTGGGGTAACCTCCAGATAGGGATAAATGGTCTCCCTTGTGAAGATCCAGCCATAAATTCCATCTTCTGGGGTCACAATGATATGTGCACCCTGCTCAAAACAAGTAGGAGCAAAAAAGTGTCTTCCAAATTCTAAACACTCACATCCTTATCAAGTCCCAAATTTCCTTTCCAATATCCCAGCCAGTGTAGAAAGGGCAATACCTGCCTGGCTGCCAGTTTAACGGCTTTCTCTAAGACATCTATATTCCTGCTCATCAGGAGCAAAGCTTCTTTTTTTGGCACAGGAGCCTCTGTTCTGTTTGGTAACATAACAGCATGCTCATACACTGCAGCGATAAGTGTCCAGTGCACCAACACTCAGGACAGAGAGGGCTAAAACGGCACCACGTTTTGGAAAATATGATATAATCATAGCTAAAACTTAGTGCGCTTTGATAAACTCAGATTCTTGTACTTTGTATCACTGGAAGAACTTTTATGTTAAAGACCTTCCTGTCTGCTACCACCTATCTGTACTTTCTCATGAATAGATTACACAGCACGGGGTTGAGAAAGAATATTGTGAAAGAACTACATCATCAGATTGACTCAAGTGTGCGATGCTGTTGTTGGCATCATTCAGAGGTCGACCCAACTCTAAAAGTGAAGTTAATGAGCCAACCAGATTAGTCCACCCCATTCCAAAACACACTGGCTGTTAAACTCTTTTCTTTCAATAAAATATATTTTCCTGGTAGTTCAATATTTCCATTAATAGGGCCAATATGAGATCACTGTAGTAAGAGCTCTCGTAGCAACAATTTGTGAAAATTTACATATTTAGCTGTAAGAGACAGAACAGAGTGTTAGGCAAGCCCTGGTTTTAACAGAGCTCACAAAATATACATGCAAATGACTGAACTCAATGTTCATGACCAGTGACCATAAATGTTTGCATTTATTAGAGGCTATCAGCAGAAAACACAGGAAACACTGCCTAATAATCTGAGATATTAGAACTTTACCTGAACACTGTGCAAAACATAGATAGATGATAACGTGGTCAATGATGGCAAGCGCCCAACAGGTTAAAACTCCGGACCTCTTGGGAACCCAGCTAATGCTGTGGAGTTTATGTGCAGAAAACAGAAACTCCAGGGAGCTAGGCTCTGGGGTCATACAATTTCTTCATCTTTATAGAATATGCTTTTTTCAAGTGAACCCCTTTTCCCTAAATACTTATACTAGCACATCGCTCAAAATCTAATTTTCAAGAGGTTGTTTCCTTACGCCTCATCTGATGTAGGGAA
>NW_006784126.1:167701-172123 GCF_000442215.2 Lipotes vexillifer | reverse complement strand
GTAGGGAAACTGGTAGGTTTGGGCTATTTGTGCCTTTTGTTTCTTTTGGTTGCTTCAGTTCTATAATTTTAAGCCCTTTAATTCTAAGAACTTCTTTTCATTATCTGAATATGCCTTTATTCTCCCAGACCCCCTGGTGAGTTTCCATGTGTCCTTATGAAATAATATCCATCAGACACAAATTCATTTCAGAAAAAAAATATTCGAGGACAAGATGAGACCTGTGTTAGACAGATCAATTGCTTTATAATGAGAAGGAACTTATTTTCATATGTCAAGTTGAAATTCTACCTGTTGCTTCAGTTGACCTGACTTTCTGAATAGAAGCAAAAAGAAACAAAGGAATTTCCCTTCACTCTCCCTAATATCAGGAAGTATACCAACTTTTTATTATGTTGAAATCAATAGAAACTTGCAATAAATATTTCGTTACCAAGTGTCGTTAGTAATGCCTTTGCCTCATTTTTACATAAGGAATAGGGATTGTGGATGCAAATTATTTAAACGAGGTTTGAATGTAAACATTCAAGTACATAATTTGAATGACAGTTCAAAATTATTGTGGGATTAGGAAGTTTAGAGTCTAAAGTTTTGTATTAAAATAAATATAATTCTGCCTTTAAATATGTAAGGTACAAATTTTAAACGAGAGAAGGGCCCGTAGAATAAAATCTCTAAGTTTGTTGGCTCTCCCCAGGTCGTTAGTTCCATTATCCATTATAAAACCTGCTTTCTATTTTTATCATCAGAGTCCTGACTCTGTGGCCAAGAGTTACTCTTACAGGCCCTCCATCAGCCCTTGTGATCTCACTCCTCCCAACCCAATCTTCAATCAATAATGCAAACTATTGAGTTCCCTTAACCCTTGCTCTCAAGTGAAATGCTTCCCATGTGTATATCAAATCAAGGCAGACAATCAGAGCCTTCTCCCACTCAGTCCCATTATATCTTTCCTGTTCTTAGCTAAGACCACCCTTCTTATTATATTTTTATACACTTACTACCGCTCTGATCCTGGGTTGATTCCTCGCTAAATCCTGAGCTTCCAACTCAAGTTTCTCACCTCTCACCTCTGTTGCTGTTCACTTCTCTGAACTCTGAATGCACTTATGGTCAGTAGCCACATTATTCATTACTCTTTGTTCTGTATTCTACCATCTTGCCCCCATTGCCGATCCTTTTCTACTTTATACCTTTAACTACCCTCTATGAACTGAAAACTATTGTCTCTATCTTTAGCCCAAACTTCTCTCCTGAACTCCAGGATTGTTTATCCAACTAAATAGACTTCCACAAGCTCCTACAAAGCATCAGTCCATTTGGCAGCATCCATGCCTATGAAGTCCACCTCCCCTCCTCTCACTGCCAATGACTGCTCATGCCTCTCTATACGTCCTTTCCCTATCCTTGTCCACCAGATCCCAAAGACATTGCTTTAGAAATTCTCTCTCTTCCTCCTTATCATCAATTTTTCTTTCTCTGTTGGGTTAATTCCATCAGCATACAAATATCCTGTTGTATTTCTTACCTTAAATAGAAACAAAACAAAACCCTCTCTTGATCTGACCACCCCTTCCAGTTCCTGTCTCATTTCTCTGTTCTATTGTACAACAGAACTCTTCTATATGGTTGTGTATACTCTCTGTCTTAATTCCTTCCTTCCCATCAGGATTTTGTCCCCATGACTTCACCGCCTTGTCAAGGTCACCACTGATCTCTGCGTTACTAAGTTAGCTGACATGCCGGCAGCATTTGACACAGCTGACACTATCTCATTTTTGAGGCACTTTCTTCGCCCACAATTTCCTGGTTTTCCTCATTCTTTCTTCTTGGTTTTTGTGCTTATTTACTTCAGAGTTTTTTTGTGGGCTTTTTTCTTCCTGCTTCCTTCTCATCATCCCTAACCTCTCAACGATGTTTGCCTTGGAGCCCAATTCTTAGAAGTCTTCTGTTCCTATCTACAATCATCCATTTTGTGGCTCTAAATACCATTTATATGTTAGTGATTCAAAGATCTCTATCTCTATCTCAGACCTCTCCTTGAACTCCAGACTTCTGTGTCCTAAAAATTTTGTCTGCTCAGAATCTCCAGTTGGATATATATATAAAGGCGTATCAAATCAACATAAACAAAACTGAGCTTCTGACCTTCCATTTCCGACATTCCTGAAGTTAGTCTTTCAGATCTCAGTTAATGGCTTCTGTAAACTACCAGTTGTTGAGGCCAAAGCACTTGGAGTTATCCTTCCTTCTAGCTTTGTCTCTCACTCTATACATGTTCAATCAGGAGGTCTTTCACTACTGCAACTCTGGTCCAAGCCCATCATCATCTCTGTCCTGGATTATTCCAATACCCTGCTACCTGTTTCTGGTACCACTTCTTATACTTTTGCACAACAGCAGTTAGAGTGATCCTATTAAAATGTAAAACTAATTGTGTCAATCTGCTCAAAAACTTCCAAAAGCTTCCTATTTCACTTTTCAGAGTAAAAAGCCAAGTTCTTGCAATGCCTGCAAGATCCAGCCTTCTGTTACTTCTAACGTCAACTCCTAGTGATTTCCTCCATGTCCATTTGACTCCAGTTGCATTGGCCTTGGCCTCCTTGATGTTCCTCAATGTGCTATTCTGCCACCACTACCCTGAGGGAACTATTAGAATTGTCTCCTATGTGGCTACCTTACATTTAGGATTTTCCCTTCTTATCTATCCTCCAAACTACTAGCCAAGTAATTTTTTGTGGAAATTTAGTTGATTTACAAAGTTGTGTTAATTTCTGCTGTACAGCAAAGTGATTCAGTTATACATATATATACATTCTTTTTTTTGTATTCTATTCCATTATGGTTTATCATAGGATATTGAACATAGTTCTCTGTGCTATACAGTAGGACCTTGTTGTTTATCCATTCTGTGTATAAAAGTGCAAAGTGATTTTTAAAACTATTTAGTTCATCATGATACTTGACTCTAAAAATCCCTCAATGGGTCTTTTAGCTTCAGGATAAAGTCCAAGACTTCATTTGTGCTTCACCGATCTGGCCCTCGCCTCTCTTTCTGGCCTCATACTTTTCCATTGTCTCTCCTTACCCTCCCTCCTTTTACCCTCCCCCAGCCTCAATATATTGGTCTCTACTTGCAGCATGCCATTCTTCCATGTCTTTGTATGCATGACTGTCTCTACCTAGGATGTTCTGATTGACTTACCCAACTGGTCTTTGACAACTCTCTTGTCTTCCAAGGCAAAATTGACCCATTATAATATTCTGTGATGTTCATTACATGTATTAAATGAGATACTTGAAAATGCATAAGACAGTGTAAGGCATATTCTACTTGCTCAATTTTTTTTTCCCCCCCCCGGTACGCGGGCCTCTCACTGCTGTGGCCTCTCCCGTTGCGGAGCACAGGCTCCGGACGCGCAGGCTCAGTGGCCACGGCTCACGGGCCCAGCCGCTCCGCGGCACGTGGGACCTTCCCGGACCGGGGCACGAACCCGCGTCCCCTGCATCAGCAGGCGGACTCTCAACCACTGCACCACCAGGGAAGCCCCGGTGCCGGTATTTTTGAGGGAGGATAATGACGCTGATTCTGAAAGTATGGAAAAAACCGAAAACTAGAACCAAGTGCTACTGGAACAAACTACTGCTGTCAGGTACAGTACTGCTGATGGGACGACACTGACGGGTGAGCAAACGGAAGTCTCTCCACTCCTCGTCCAATCTTCTGTTTCCCTCTAGCGTCCTCTATTGGCAGAACCTAACAGGGAGCCAGGTGACAAAGGAGAAATATGTTTGCCTAGTCCCAGCCTCATCATCACAGAGAAGAATACAGAAAGGTGGGTGAGACAATAGCTGAATAACTGGCACACTAAGGCAGCTGTACAACATACACTGTGAAAATGCATGAGGTAGGTTGATGCTTGTTTGCATAGATAAAGCTCAGAGTTTCTTATGTTAAAAATAAGAAATATGCAGAATGATACGTATAATTTGATGCCACGTATACAAAATTTTTAAAAATGCAAAATAGTACTAAGATATTTTTGTACATATGTAATAAACTACCAAGAAGTCATGGGGATGATCTAAATTAACCTTAGGATAATGACTTCCTCTAATAAAGGCAAACAGGGAAAGGGGGAGAATGCAATTGGAAGGAAACACAAAAGGAGCCCATTCTATTCATAACACCTTATTCCATAGACGGGGCAGAGGGTACATATTCTTTCACTTAATTTCTTGTACTATCACTTTATCATCTTTTCTAGTATATTTGGATTCCTTTCAAATTAGTGAGATGTTTAATTGATGAATAGGTTCCTAGCCATGAGGCATGAGTTAGGACTTAATAGTAAGGCACATATCTGCCCTCCAACTACATACTTCTTACTTCTATTTTCATGTAGTCAAGAGCATATTTAT
>NW_006784126.1:151691-167691 GCF_000442215.2 Lipotes vexillifer | reverse complement strand
AGGAATAAATTATAAGCAATTGCTTTTCCGTCATGCCCAAATGACAATGCTCCCACAGTTCACTGATATGTTCTATGGATTGCTAAGATACTTAAATCTAAATTCATATATGGTCATATTGGAAGCGTGATCTGGTCAGTGAAAGATTTATATCTTGTACAGTAGGATCTACAGAACTATCATGTCCCAGATACAAACAGACATCCATTCTGGGCACCCATTCTCTCTGTTCTTAGTAATTTTTTTTTAGTTCATTCAGCAGCTTTGTTTCAGGCACTGTGCCATACATTAGAAACACATCATGGTGAGTAAGCATGATTTCTGTCCCTGAGAAGTTCATTTCAGTGGTAAACGTATCAAATATGATGCTTTTCATAACATGAAGTGTTACTAGTACTTACCAATGCCATGAGGGTTGTAAGAATTTATAATGGATGTAAAGTCTTGGAGGAATAATTTATTTTAGGCCTCACATTCTTTGCTTTAAAATCTACCATTTCTTATATTTTTAATTAAGTCTTAGATTTCTTTAGCTCTGGCTTTTCAATTCTAGCACATGGAACCTTACCTGTAATCTTGAAGTTACTATGGTGGACCTCCTAATTACAGATAAGAGAAGGGCAGGCTAAATGCAGGTGGGTGGGGAATGAAAGTCAAACAGAAAAGCCACCTGAAGTGTATTCTATGTAAGGTCTGATGCCCAAAACATTAACTTCCTGTCCTATCGCTGGTAACCACGTGAGTGTCCTTGTAAAGTTGTCTGTGAAAACCCCCATTTTAGCCTTCTGGAATTCAAATATTTTATATGTCTGTTATACCCACTCTCCATTTATAAAGCCCTTCTGGCTCATTAGTCATCCTGGGTAACTGCATTTAAGTTTGCACTTCTGATTCCAGAAGATATATAAACTGACATTTTTCTTTATCATAAAAAATGAGTATTGACCTTTTTTGCCTCTTTTCTCTTTGTTCATAAAAATCAGACTCTCTTAGGAAACTCATCTTCAAACAGTATAATGAAAAACTCAATATTAGCAATCTCCTAAAACGTGTTCATTCTTTATTATTTATTTTATTAAAAAGATTGAAATTATAGTGTAAAATGACCTTAGCATAAGAATTCCTGAGTCTCCAGCTAAGGGACTGAATTTTGAGAGTTCAACAGGAATAAGTGAAGGGTAGCGTATCTTTCTAAAAATTAACATCTGGAATAAAAAAAAAAAAAGAAAACTACATAAGAGGAGCAGGGAAACAAGGGCTCACAACTCTTATAACTGATCAAAGCTATCAGCAGGGTTGTTCGATCCATATTTATATGAGGTGTCACAAGATATTTGAGGACAGGTAAATTAATATCATGCAGTTCATCCGTATTATTTTTCTCCTTTGACTTATCATCAAGTGGCCTGGAAATTCTCTAGGAGATTGTTAAAATATCTTCTTTCCTCCTCCAAGTACTATTTCATATCTCCAGGTCCAGTAACTCAAGAAATCGTCTTCCCAGTTGTTACTGTTTTTATTCAATACATCCAAATATCTTTTCAAGAATGCCTTTGTTAGAGGTATCTGTGTGTGGCTAAGTGCTTGAGTGTGTGTGTGTGTGTGTGTTATGACCATATTTACTTAAGCAGGCATCAGCCCTAAGATTTTTTTAGAACATTATCATCTGTAAGATACCTAAGAGAGATGGTCAGAATGGAGTTAAAGAATGTGAATGGAATTTAAAAGAGGGCAAAACAGAGGAAAAAAATGCCACTGGAAATCACTTATGTAGATGAATATGCTAACACCATGAGGATGGGTCAAAATGCAAAGAAGGAATAAAAAAGTAGAAAGTAGAGGTAGTGATACTTGCAGAGTAGGCTGCGAATATATCACAGAAATTACTGGACTAGATTATATGACAGGGGCAGTGTCACAGAATGAATGGTAAAAAGATCAAAGAGAATGCATAGACCATTTCCCAGTACCTAGTGCCTGGAACGTAGTATGAAATCAACAAATGCTATGTGAATGAAAGAACAAAAGACAGAGAGTGAGCCCTGAGGGAAGGAAGCTGAAGGAGCAGCTTTACAGTACAGGTGCCCGCAAATGGGAAGCTGTGACAGCGCATTTTAGGAAGAATCCTGGTGAAATCCAGGATAGGTGGAAACCAGCACCTTGTTTATTCCCTCCAGAACCACAGGAGACTCAAGAACTAACATGAAATTTTAAGGTGAGACAGAAAGATGCTTATCACAGAAACTGGACTCTGACATCAGATTCGTTAGAAACTAAAGAGCTACTCCCTCAGGTGTATTTCCCTAAATCAATGCCAAATGAAACTACTTGAGTTGTTTGATAAAACACAGTGGGTGTGTGAAAACCACTGATGAGATATGGGTTAAAACATTGTGATGCAATTTTGCAATTAAGTACTCTTTATTTTCCTTGGGACTGGTGCTGTTTTTCATTTTTGTTTTTATTTTTAAGGAGTTGAGGTACAGCTGACAGCTCTAAGTGTGAATGGAGGGAAGAAGTGTCCCTTAGAATCTGTGAGGATATCCTTGCTTGTATCTTTCTCAAACCAGTGGGTTTAGTTTCAGCAGTCGACTGGAAGTGAAATATCGTTGCCCAAGAGTCACAGAACACATTGCGAAAACATTGCATAATGTCTAACTTCCTCAAGCAAAACCTGGCAAATCTGAAATGTTCTATATTTTATGAAGAGATAAAAGAACACACAATTTTGATGATTATGTGATTTTGGACTATTTACATACATGTCTATTCACCACCACTAAAAAAGCAGATACTCAATGTTGAAAATAGTGTTACCACTATTTTCCGTGAAGATCCCACATGCTGCGGAGCAACTAAACCCGAATGCCACAACTACTGAGCCTGTGCTCTAGAGCCCGCGAACCACAACTACTGAACCTGCAAGCCATAACTACTGAAGTCCACGCGCCTAGAGACTGTGCTCTGCAACAAGAGAAGCCACTACAATGAGGAGCCCACGCACCGCAGCAAAGAGTAGCCCCCGCTCGCCACAGCTAGAGAAAGGCCGTGCACAGCAACAAAGACTCAACACGGCCAAAAATAAATAAATAAAATAAATTAAAAACGAAAAACAAAAAACAGTCATGGTCTTTGTGTTATGGGATTTGTGCCTGTTAGATTACACCACAGCCTTTAGGCAGGACTGTTTGGAGCTATGAATACCCATTAACCTGGACTAGCTGTTATTTCTTCTAGAACATCTCAAAACAACTTTCATTGTTAAGATAAACTTCAATGTTGGAGTTTATGTTTCCAGTGAAACTCCAATGAGTTTATGTTCCCATCTGATTAGAAAGCAAATCCTCCCCAATCATTAGCACAGAAAACTAGATGAGTTCAAACTGTCTTTAATGTCAAATGGAATTCAGTCATAAACGTCTCAATTCCCATATTACTGTTCTCTCCCAAGCTACCACTATATTTACAATGTCCCTGAAGCTCTTCACTCTGCTTATGCTCACACACACAGCAAATAAGGCTGGAGCCAGGATTAATCCTCATTTACATGACCCAAACCTCAACTATACCATTATACCATACTGTATTATTTCAGCGTAGCCAAAAAAGAGGCAAAATTACCATAACACTTAAATATAATCCTTGAGGAGAAAAAATATGTATTTGGAAATCATTGGTCTATACTGGGGAGTGAGCCATTCAAAGTTTCTTAGTAAACTTGGGATGCAACAATGAATATGATAAAGCAATGTCCTACACCATCACAATATTTTGCAAAGCTATGATCATTAATAATGTGGATATTATCAGGTAAGTTGTTGCTGAGTTGCTGGTCCCGCCTGAGATGGAACGTACGTCTTTAGTGTACCATCTGCCAAACAGTGACACTGTTAGGATAGGCTCAGATGATCCATTCTTGTTTACCAAACGCCCATCTTTTAGTACCTAAAGAAAAAGTGGGAAAAGTATAGTCAACTTGATTAGAATATACATTACAAGCAGACTCATGATTTTGAAACCATCCTAGATATCATGGCAGGTAAGGGGGCTAGGGCTGGGGTTGGGGGTTGGGGAACAGGTGAGAAAGATAGGAAACAGCTATTTTATATGTAAGGAAGCCTAGAGCCATTCTAGAGGGTTCAATAATTGAGTTTAAACAATCAGATGTAACCCTTAATGAAAAGTCAGAAATCATCAGTAGCAAAAACCAGGAACCAGAGGAACGCAAATAACACCCTTCCCTCAAGAAGCTTAAAAGTTAATGGTGAAACTGAGAAGATCCCACATATAAAGAGAGAAATCAGTATATTAGTATATTGCAGAGAGAAACGGGAATGTGCTTAGGAGGTCTGAGAAGGAATAGCTGAACTGCTGTGCTTCCCAAGGTGGGATACAGTCTGCTACAAGGAGCAGTTAGGAATTTCTCCCTGGGGCTGTATGATGGAAGACTTTGTGCCAAGTGGAAATCAAGCAGCAAAGGCTCATTCTGAGACAGGAATGTATGTGACAGATCTAGGCAATGTGCTTTCTCACTCCAATTTGGTTAGAACAAGTTGTGTGCTGGAGCCAGTGGTGTGTAAGCTCACAACAACAGACTGTTAAATCTCCAGGAACTTTGACAGCTGGTTGTTAAACATGGCTGTTCTTGAAATTGATGGTGGTGAGAATATTTACATCATGATAACTGGCAAATGCCACAAATCTGAGCTTGTCTTTTTCTTCCTCAGAGAGTGGCTTGTTACAATTTACAGCACATCACTAGCTGGAGTTGAAGATTATTGAAGAGGAGACTAAGCCATATGGTCAAAGAGAACTGTAGGGATCGGATTTGTGAAAGCCATGAATGATCAGATCTATATCCTGAAGGCAAGAGGCTTCTCTGTAAGGGAGTAATGTATGCAAAGTAATAGAACAAGCATAGAAAAAAAACACAAATAGACAACAGATAGAACAAGAATTAAAGAAAATGAGTTCATCATCAGTTGTGAGAAGGACAGTTTGGATGGGGAAGAGCTTAGAAGGTGAGAAATTAGATACTTTATAACTAGAAGTAGAAAATAACTAAATATCCTCGAAGATGATTATTGTGGTGACACATACACACAAATACATAGCTCACTGACAAGTTGTCAAACACACAACCTGCTGGTAATTAAATGAACAAATATAAAATGTTAAATGTTCATTGTTTATTGTGTTCATTGTTTCTAAATAGTCCCTTGTTTATTAAATTGTTCCTTAACAAAAATGAAATAACAGAGGTATATTTCAAATTACATTTGGGTGAAAGTTTGAAACAAGTTAAACACAAATATTTAGTTTTCTTGTGACTTTTCATCAATATAGTAAAATTGTGTCTATTTTGACCTCCTTGGAATTGATTGTTCCACATCGGTGATTGTCCCTTGGGTTCTAGTTAGAACTTAGCTTTTTACTGTTTTCTTGTTACAAATTTTCCTAAAATATACTATATAATTAGCTGGCCTTCTAAGTTACACACTCAAGATAATTTGACCTTTTTGACTATTCCTTTAAACTGGTAGTTTTTACCCACCAAAATCACCTGTAGGACTATGAAAAATATAGGTCTCATCCTCAGAAATTCTGATTTACTGTATCTACAGTGGAACCTGGCCTCCTACTCCTCCACTCTGTCTGCACATTGATGTATACTTACATGATGTTCAGTACATGTGGCCTAATTCGGGCAAGCTTTTCCTCCAGTTGTTGATGAACTTGGTTAACTAGGTAAACCTTTTGAGGTAAGTACCTAAAAATACATCCTGATGCTTGTATAATGCTTCACTGTTCACAAAGTGCTTTCACATGCATTACCAAATCAATGAGAAAGATATTGTCCCCATTTTACAGGCAGGAAATTGAGAGGTTAACTGACTTGCACAAACTTACATAACTAGTTAGTTGCAGAGGCCACACTTCTGATAGTATACCAGAGTTAACCTACAATGTTAAAGCAAGATGTTTCCCACTGTTGTGGTGATGGTCAGTAACACTTCATGCTCTTAGCGTAGAACTAAGGATGGAGAAAAGATAAGCAATGAATATGTTGGAATCTCTGCAGAAGTGATCCTCAAAGATAATGTGTAAATATGTGTTGATGGAGAGTCCATTAGTCAAGGAAACTGGGGAAATACTCAGGAAGACACGGTCAGTGTGACTCATGTAAAAATCTTGTCATCTATGGCAGGGGTCCCCAACCCCCGGGCCACGGACTGGTACCGGTACCAGTCCGTGGCCTGTTAGGAACCGGGCGACACAGCAGGAGGTGAGTGGAGGGCAAGTGAGCGAAGCTTCATCGGTATTTACAGCCGCTCCCCATCACTCGTGTAACCGCCTGAGCTCCGCCTCCTGTGAGCATCTAGTGCCGCCGCTGACCTATTTTTTAAAATCATACTCGGAAAATTAGATTGTGTGCTAAATTTAAATGGCAGGGCTTACAAGATATAGTGCACCCATACCTAAGCTTACCTGGGTGAACCGTACTTTCCCATCTCTGACTTCCTTGAATTGGCCCCTGAAACTTTCAGTTCATTTACACATATTTGTGCCACTCTAGCCAACTTTCAACTACTGGATTTGAGTTCCAGACCCCTTATTTCAGATCTGATCAAGATGTTCTGTAGTTGGCATTTAAGCTTTTATTCCAGCCTCAATTTGCTCATGAGATTCTGCCTAACTGGGTTTTATGGCAGCCAAGGATTCCCATTCTCTGGGTTTCCCAGCCTTAAGGCTGCACTGTATGTTGAACTGTTGGTATCACAGAATTAAATATTTTTATAAATATGACCAATTCCAATCTGATAAAACAGGCAGACACAGATATATGACCATAAGCAATCTGCAATTTTAAAGATTTCCTTGCTTGATGTTTTGGATTAATTAACTTTCATCCTATTTTTTCTTTTATAAAAAAAAAATGCAGTGATTTCACTTTAGGTTCTGAAACTCTGCCACTGTCTGTCACAGTTCAGTGAAGACATTAAGGGCCAAACTTGGAGAGTATGTGTATGTACATGTGTATATGTGCCATGTACTGACTAGAAGATACAAACCTACAGACTCTTAATTTTAATTTGAGACTAGCTTAATTTGTGGATTAATTGGCTATGGTCACTATGGTTTATGAAATAAATATTTGATTTTCTGTTTGTCTCCACATGTGACAAAAAGAAACTAAAAATCTGTAAGTAAATATTCTGCAATGAATGTTGCCTCAGGCTCATAGGGTCTAGGTATCTTATGGTGTTATGCCAACAAAGTGTCATCACTTTAGAATTAGTTGCTGTATGTTGCAAAAATGGTCACAAAAATTTCCCCTCCTTTATCCATACCCTTTGCAGTATGATTTTATAGCTCTTCCCATTGAGAGTTCTGCAGCATTTATTTCTCCACCCTTTGAATCTACCTTGGTCATGTGACTTGCTTTGGTAGATGAGATATTTGCAAACATGTTGCAAGTAGAGACTTGAAAAGAACTTGCCTTTTTTGTCTTTCCCTATTTATGCTCTGGGACTCCTTAATCTAACATGTGAACAAGACAAGGCTTTCTGGAAGATGAGGGACCACAGAGGGAGAGTGGCCCCAATCATCCCACCTCTCCAAGACTATGCCATCACAAACCAGCCAGCCCCAAATGACCCACCTCCTAGCGGCAGATGCATGAATGAGCCCAGCCAAGATCAACTGAGCCTCTTCTAGTCCAGAAGAACAGCCTAGCTACACCCAGTTCACATCACTAACCACAAAATCAGGGCTAAAGAAATGGTTATTGTGTAAAGCCATGAAATTTTGAGGAGTCTGTTACACAGCAAAAGTTAACAGATACAGTTGTCATAGCCTGTTTTATTTGACTTCAGAAAACAGATAAAATGAAGACACTCTTAAAGTTATCCTACCTCAAATTTTCCAGGTGCCAGATTGATTTTAGTAAGTAGCACTTCAGGGAAAACATACTCCGTTGTAAATGTGCCACTTAGGGAGAACATTTCAAATCTTGTCAGAGCAGTGTCTACTGGCTGTCCACAGGTTGTCAGATTAGTAGATTTACATTTCACCATTGTGCATACCTGTGTAGAACAGACGCAGATAAAATGCAATGTCTTGCATCTAAGTTACTTGTACTAGAACTGTTGACTCAGTTTATAAATGTAGCAAAGTAAGTATTTTCACCATTTGATAAAGGGATTTGGATCATATAATTACCTGCTTTATTGAAAATGGCAAATGATTAAGAACCAACCCCCCACTTCCTGGGTAACTAGCGGGATTGAAAGAAAGAAGCCAGTTTAAAACTAGATTTGTAATAGGAAAGAACAAATCCACTCCATATTGAATCTGTTTCTTTTTATTTAAACCTTTGTAGTCTACTGCTTTTGCTACAAGTTAATCACTAAAGGCATGCTGCCTGTAAGCTTTAAATTATACACAATGAACCATCTCTGAGAATCCTGCCTTTAATGTAATGAGCTAAAATACCTTTGTTTAGCTCACAGGAAACTTCCAGACCAGGCATACCTATGAATGGCTGCAGGAAGGAAAAAATAAACACATCCCCTCCAGAGTCTGAATGGAACTAGGATTTTACCCCCTCCCCATTTAGTGTAAAAGAAGCCTGAATTCTACCTCAGGGAAGATGGTTCTTTGGGACACTAGTCCACCATCTTCTCAGTCTGCTGGCTTTCCAAATAAAGTCACTATTCCTTGTCTCAACAACTCATCTCTCAATGTATTGGTCTGTCATACAGCAAGCAGTACAAGCTTGGACTTGGTAACAGATATAAACCATTAGTCTGGCATGTCAGATGATGGCATTTGGCCCAAGAAAGTAGAGATATTTGGTAAACAGGAGTACAAAAGCCAAAAGGATGATTAAAATTTTGACCATCTCTTTTTTTTTTTTTTCCATATCTTTTTCCTTAGGAGAAGGCAGTAAGGCACAGAGTAAAATAAGAAAAAACAAATGCATAGCCAACATTATACAAAAAGTTTAAAAAATTTGTCACTGGAAGGGCATGAAATGATCAGGACATTTGGTTACAAGAGAAGTTAAAATAAAAGTGATATCCCTACTTATTGTTGGTTTTAAAAGTTAAAACAAGACTTTATATTCAGATGTGTCAGCAAAGCTACTTAAAGAAGCCTTCTTGAAGTTCATTTCAATATGTAAACTAGTTTCATTAGTCAAATAGAAAATCAGCATTGTCAGGCTAATGTATTCTTTTAATGTGCTCAAAGCAAGCAATCAATGATACTTAGCCCCCCTGCAAGCAAATATCACATGATTAATCCCAAAGTGTGTGTGTGTGTGTGTGTGTGTGTGTGTGTGTGTGTGAGACATTGGCGATGCATGCAGTCATGCCAAGGAAAAGCATTTGGTTCCCTGGGACAAATATGAAAACTTAACCCTGGAATTTACTGACATCCAAACATTCCCTTTCTCTCGAGCTGAGATTACCTGCCAATATTCCCTTCTCCTTCTGCCATGAAGTCCAGCAAAAGCTCCTAGAACATACACTTCATTCTCCTCTTTTCCTAACATTCTGTAGCTTAAATGACAGCACAGCTCTTTTTGACAGACTGTAAGGTTTCCTGCATTTTCAAAGAGTTCTGTGAAGTTGAACTCATCCCGGGAAATAAAGCCCCTAAAGGAATTTTTCTGTCTTGGGAATGGTTTGACGGTGGTGGCATAGGCCTCCCAATTCACAGCTGGTGGGTAGGTCGGAGAGTTTCGGGGATACGAATCCACCTCTGCAAAGAGGATCTTTCCCAGCTCTGTTTCCATATCATAATGGTATGCTTTGGGAGAGTGTGGTGCATAGATACCACTGCCTGTGAATGGAAGACAAGTCTCTTAAAAACAAAAAGCAAACCCAGCACCACCAGTTTCCCCATCAGAATTGAGCATGTGGTCACGTCACAAGATCAGTCACAATGAGAAAGCACAAGGCACTGAACACCTAAGTATAATACTTCTCCTATTCTCTACTGGAAGAGATTAAACTACATGATCAGTGGTCTCATTTCAAATGAACTTTGGATATAATTTACTAGCATTATAGAAAATTAAGCCGAATATTAAAATCGTTGTACTCAGGCGTTCCTGAGAGGTAGGGAAGTTAATATAAAATTCCCTCCTGTTCTCCATTGTGGTGGGTTTCAAATATGTTCCAAAATTCTTCAACACTCCTTTCTCCAATGGGTGGATCTAATTCCCTTCCCTTTGAGTGTGGGCTTGACTTAGTGACATACTCCTAATCAATAGAACATGGTAGAAATAATGGTTTGTGACTAG
This sequence comes from Lipotes vexillifer, assembly GCF_000442215.2. NCBI lineage: Eukaryota > Metazoa > Chordata > Mammalia > Artiodactyla > Lipotidae > Lipotes > Lipotes vexillifer. The sequence continues at coordinate 157,379 of NW_006784126.1, read as the reverse complement.
TCATTAATGGCAATGCAGCTTTCCTCTCTCTCTCTCTCTCTCTCTGTCTCTCTCTCCCTCTCTCTCTCCCTCTTTCTCCCATTACTTGTTCTGGAGGAAGCCAGCTGCTATGTCATAAGGATACATCACACAGCCCTATGGAGAGGCCCATGTGCAAGAAATGAAGGTCTCCTCTCAACACCCACTGAGAAAGAGAGGAACCCTACCAATAGCCATATGAGTGAGCCATCCTGGAAGCAGACCTGCCAGCCCCAATCAAGCCTTCAGATGACTTTTAGCCCAGCCAACATTTTAATGTAACCTGAAGAGATGGCCTGAGCCAGGACCACCCAGCTAAGCTACTCCCAAATTCCTGACCAACACAAATCGTAAGATAATAAATGTTTATTGTTTTTAAGCCACTTTCACTTTTTACTTTTAAAGCAACTTGTTATACAGCAACATGTCAATAATACACTACTCTGCCTTGCCAGTTATAGAGCATATCTTGTTTACTTCCCTGCTTTGCCCCCGACTATCTCGTGGCCTTGGCAAGTTACTTGCATTTTTGTGTGTCTCAGTTTTCTAATCTGCAAAATTGGAATGATAGTACTCAGCGCATACATAGAGTTGTTGTGAGGATAGATGAGATAATACATATAAAAGTCTTAACACAGTCATAGCTGTTATAATCAAGCAGTAGCTTTTCTTTTCTTCTTCCTTTTTTTTTTTTTTAATGAAAGGATACAAACATAGTGAGAAGTCCCAACAAAGAACCAAAAAATTACAACAGGTCATATCTGAGGCACAAATTTCTCTGCATTTAGAAATATAATCAGCAAACCACATCTGGTCATGAATTACCTGTCATTTTTAGGTTGACATTATCTGTGTTGGCCACAAGAAGATTAACTCTCATTCCCATTGCCCAAGCTGAATGAAATTCAATAGCTGTCAAAAAGGGCAAAACATTCATCCAAGCTGTGGGAAACAATACAGTGTCCACGTGGAAATCTTTCACCAGGGACACAGCAGGATCATGGAAGAGGATATCAAAGCATGTGAAAATGCCAAACTTTCCAAAGGAGGTGTTGAAAGTTACCAACTCCGGCGTTTTGGGGACATCAAACTGATGCTCAGAGTAGAGGTTGTACTATAACAAACACACAGGATAAAACCAGGAAAGGCTTTTTTATTGAAAAGGTGACACATGAAAACTCTCCAAGTTAGTAATTTTGAGATTTGGCAATGCTCAATAGCAGGCAATCTATAGAAGGTGAATGACTCTGGTGAGTGGAAGTTCATTTCCAAAGAAAAATACGAAGAAATATAGTCTCTCTCACTCCCTCTCTCCCTCTCTCTCTCTATCTTTCCCTCTCTTTCTCTCTCTCTCCTTATCTTCCTCCATCTCTCAATCAGGAGCCAAATACCTCCCCATAAATCCTAAACACTATGTGCTTCTTGAAAGCTGAAGACATACATCATTTTTCTTTGAGTTCCTGATACCTAGAAACATAATAGATGCACAATAAATATCTATTAATCAGATGAGGGAGGCCCTCTCCCTCTTTACAGTGTCCCATCCAAAGTAATTTCAGGGACTCTTACCCAGCTTTCAAAATTGTTGTTAAAAATAAATATTTTATTTCATTCTCTCTGATTCCTTCCAAGTAAACTTGAGAAATGAACCTAGTCTAACCTAATAATCAGGGTCAACAGCTTAATAAAATGATTTGCAAAGTAGGAAAGACTGAGGGGTGGGAGACAGACTATTAAAACTTCTCTCTAAATTTATTTTCTACCTAAAAAATATTTTTAATTGAAATTTACTAGCATTTTAAGACTTGATTGACAAAAGTACTCTTATCAGATCCATATATCAGACAGCATGGGTCACGAACTGTTCCAAGTTACCCTGATGGAAGAGTGAGAGCTTCTCACTTTAGGATGACCCAGGTCCTCATTAGCTGTCCACATCCAGTGTACTGTGCCATCCTGCCGTTTACTGGGCCTGGATAAATGGATTGACCAACTATGCTACCAGTTTAACTAGGTCAACACTTACAGAATGGAAGAGTAGCTGCAAAGAAAGAGCCTTTAAAAATGATACTCACAATGCAAACACAGTCTCAGAAACAAGGAAAATGGAAGTACTGACATTTCTATTTCCAGTCAGACACATTTTTGAGAACACAGAAGTTTAATTACATATAAAAACAAGTTGTGAAACCCACAAGTTTACGAAGAAAACTTTTTGAAAGTTTTGTGTTTTATTTATAAATACACAAATAAACACACAAGTAAATATAAATATATTTTATCTTGAGGATTCACATTAAAATTTTTTTCCATATAGAGGTACATGATCAAAAACATTTGAAAGTCATTGGCTCAATATCACTCCTCTTGAGTAATATTTATTTTTCCCTAGGAGTTCCAGGAGATAATTTCTCCAGTCGGAAGATTCTGAAACCACAATTAAGATGCTTAGAAAACATATGGGAGAGGAAAAGGGACATTCACACTGACCTGCACATCCCATAACCATTTAAAAGGTCAGCCTCTCTCCCGGTCCAATTTAGTATAAAATTATGACTTCAGGTTATTTTACTCTTTCAATTCAGATTTTAAAGTAAAAATTTTATGATTTGACCTTAAATCAATAAGAGGATAATTAAATTAACTGGTATAGAAACTAAAAGAGAAAGATCATTTTTATGACTTGATAGAAAGCAGGGAAATTAACTTCCGTGCAACTGATTCATACAATGTGAAAACATCTTTTATCATTTCAAAATTAAATGGTATTCAGACTACAGTCATCTCGGTATCTTTTATATCAATATTAAAATTACTTGTTTTATATATGCAAAAACTTTATCTCAATCCTGGACTATTACCAAACCTTTCTTACAGGTCTCTGCCTACAGTTTTTTCCATGTTTCTAAAGTGTCATTTTCTTTATTGCTCGCTTTAAAAAAAATCTTGGTAACATTGTGTTATAAGAGAATGAAGCTCTAACTCTTAAACACAGCATCCACCCCCTCATAGCAGGCTCCATATTACACACCCACCCCCTCTTACCTTATGGTAACGTGCCACCAGCTTTCCCTTTGCATCATACACCACGTTGGTGTTGTATTGATAATGGCCATTAGGAGGACACGCGGAGTCACAGGAATTACATGGCTTTTTGTCCCCAATATTTGCCAAGACATAGATAGAGTTGTTTTTGGCCAGGCAGCTGAGTCTTGTTTGTACTGGTGTATGACCAAATCTAGATCCAATTTTAATTAAGACATTCCAGTAAGTCAGACAGAGAAAAAACAAATACTGTATGATATAACTTATATGTGGAATTTTAAAAAGTCAAACTTGTAGAAACAGAAGATAGAATGGTGGTTACTAGGGGCTGGATTGTGGGGAACTGGGGAGATGCAGTTTAAGGGTACAAACTTGCAACTAATAGATAAATAAGTCCTGGAGACTGAATGCATAACATAGCGCTTATAGTCAACAATCCTGCATGATAAACTTCAAAGTTGCTGTGAAACTGGATCTTAATTGTTCTCATACAAAAAAGAAATGATAATTATGTGACATGATAGAGATTATATGTAGAAGTCACAAATTGTGCCTAACCTTGATGAATTTTTTTCCACACTGTATCTATTGCTCCAGCAATTTATTATTCACTCTCCTGCACCAACAGTTGTCATTTCTCTACTAGATCATTCCATCAGCATGCAAATATGCTCTAGTACCTCTCATCTTTAATCAAAATAAAATAAAAACCTCTCTTCACCCCCATGCCCCTCTACTTTATGCTGCATTCCTTAGGTTCATCTTACAACAAAACTCCCTGGAAGAGCTGGACATTTTGCTATCCTCAGCCCATTTTCTCCCATTCTCTTTAGAAGTGCTCAGATCAGCTTTCATCGCTATCATCCCACCCGACAACTCTCACTAATACTGATGATGACATCCACATGATGTCATCTTCATGTGACATCTTGTGATCTTGTGCTACTTACCTGCAGCAGTTGACACAGTTACTTACACCCTCCTCCCGGAAACACTTCACCTTGCTTATTGGACCCCACGCTCTCATTCTTCTACTCACTGGGTGCTTTTCTCCATCTCCTTTTCTGGTTCCTCCTCGTCTGCCCTGAGTCTAAGCACTGTAGTTTCTTATAGCTCAAGCATTAGATCTCTTCTCTAACTCACTCCACAGGTGAACTCATCACGGTGTTAAAATTTTTTTTCTCCCTCTTAGCAGTAAGTTTCTTTTCTTTTTATAAAGGAAGTTTATTCTTTTATTATTTCCAAAAATAATCCAGCTCCTAAAGTCTTGAAGTTTAAGATGTATTTGGGAATTTGTTCCTTGGTAGTTGGGGAATAGCTAAATGAGCTTTATTTCTGGTGTGAGGGCAGAGGTAGGGGTCTCAGTGTGTTAGTGGTGGTAATCCAAAATGCAGACGTATTACCTGGGTAGTGCAGGAATGGAACACCACTGGAACTCCCCTGGAAATCGTAGTGCTGTGAGCCATTAGACCAAGGCCAGCTCTGAGTGCCCTGAACTTTGGAAGCCCATACTCTGAAGATACCAAGATAACTGACAAATAAATAGCAGACTACAACAGAAGGGACATTGTTCTTACCTTTGTGACTTTCTTTTTAGCTGTAACCCTGTAGCCTTATGTTATGCAAAGCGGTCTATAATTCTTATCTTTGGAGAGGAAAGGAGTATGCACAGAAATGTTTGCAGGGCTTATAGAAACTTTGACTACTGTGTCTTTACAATGAATTGAATAACTTTATATGATGAAACTAACTTTCGTACTATAGAAATACTTTTTAAAAGTTTATGGTTAAGGGCATGAAAATGTGCTTGACAGTGAGTGCCTAGAATTGTGCCACTAAAGAAGGGAAATCCTATCTAAGAAGGTACATTTCTGGGGCTTCCCTGGTGGCGCAGTGGTTGAGATTCCACCTGCCAATGCAGGGGACACGGGTTCGAGCCCTGGTCTGGGAAGATCCCACATGCCGCGGAGCAACTAGGCCCGTGAGCCACAACTACTGAGCCGGCGCGTCTGGAGCCTGTGCTCCGCAACAAGAAAGGCCGCGATAGTGAGAGGCCCGCGCACCGCGATGAAGAGTGGCCCCCACTTGCCACAACTAGAGAAAGCCCTCGCACAGAAATGAAGACCCAACACAGCAAAAATAAATAAATTAATTAATAAACTCCTACCCCAACATCTTCTTAAAAAAAAAAAAAAAGAAGAAGGTACATTTCTGTACCAGAGCTGTGTCGTAACCATCCTTTGGTCCCTCTGCTGGAAAAGCAGAATCAAGTCTCAAATAATGTCTTTTTAATTATATCCTATAGTATTACAGATGTAGGACAGTACTGTATCATACCTCTGTGAATGTAAAATATCTTGTACCTGCTTTATGATACATAGTAGTGACCATGCTTTATCAGATCTATTTATAATGATGTTATTCTAGAATGTTTTCTTTCCAGGTGATAATTGAGAAGCTAATAAAGAAAATAGTGCCAGGTACCTCAACAGTAACAGAACTTTGCTGTTTTCTGAGGTTTTGTTTTTTACCTTTTTTTTCTTTAATGGAGTGTGCTATATGTCTCTATAATTTTGTTCAGATGACTGCAGAACCTGGAAAAGCTGTTGATGCTACTGATGCATA
>NW_006784126.1:128102-151681 GCF_000442215.2 Lipotes vexillifer | reverse complement strand
TATATATATATATATATATATATATATATATATATATATATATATATATACATATATATGTATATACACAAAATTGGAATTTTTGGAAACTTTAGCTGTGCTGTCAACTTTGGAAAAAGTATCCCAGTTGTAATGTGTTGGGTTGGCACTGTACAGAACTTAACAGCTATATTGGTCTAGAAACGTTAAAACAAAATTTTTTCCATTTGTACAGGGGTAACATACTGTATTAAATATGTAAGGTCTTATCTACATGGGTTTGATTACAAAAACTAACAAAGTAATCTCTAAATAAAAATAAAAATACAAAAATTAAAATGTGCTTGAAAGGTCTCTATTTTTACCCCAAATAAAGAATATGCAGAGTGTCTTTTTATTTTTGTGGTTTCATCTGTGAATAGGTAACATTTCTGCTTCCACTGAGGACCAAGATTCTTTGCTCTTTGACATTACTGACCAATGTGGAGGTGGCAATATACTTATTGATAAGTTATTAACCTTACTTGAGAACAGTCACACTAAATGTGAAAGGAAAAGAGTGAGAGCCATGTCAGGGTATCTTTTTAAAACTAAATATGACTATCAATATTTAAAAATGCAACTTTACTATTCTTGCATAGATGATAGATATTGAGTTTTATTTCCTAAAGCTTAATAGGTTTGAACATGGAGTTTATTTATAGAAGGCAAATAAGAGGAAATTTATAAACGTGTCTGAATAGAATGATGATAAACTTATCCATCCTATAAACTACATTATTACATTAGTTTCATTAAGAGCAATGTGATTTGAAAAAAAGGCCTGTATTGGGCTTCCCTGGTAGCACAGTGGTTAGGAATCCGCCTGCCAATGTAAGGGCATGGGTTCGAGCCCTGGTCCGGGAACATCCCACATGCCGCGGAGCAGCTAAGCCCGTGTGGCACAACTGCTGAAGCCTGTGCACCTAGAGCCCGTGCTCCGCAGCAAGAGAAGCCACCGCAGTGATAAGCCCGCGCACTGCAACGAAGAGTAGCCCCCGCTTGCCGCAACCAGAGAAGGTCCACGTGCAGCAACAAAGACCCAACACAGCCAAAAATAAATAAATTAAATAGATAAATTTATATTTTAAAAAAAGGCCTGTATGTGAGAAGATTACTGTGGACCTAGATTTACTTAGGAGATATTTATAGATGGTTCCTCATTTGAGCTGCCACTGCTAAAGCACATCCCCGACCTCACCAATGAAAATCTAGTAAGATTCACCTTTGATTTTTACAGCACAATTATGTGTTTTGGAGCTTGCATTTAACAGGCAATCTGAATTCAAACCTCAGACGCTTCTTTATCATGACTGCACCTCCTGCTTCCTTACTGTAGCTCTTTATACATTTGCTGGTTACATGGGTGAATGAGTGAATGAATGCATGAAAAGGGATGGATTGATAGTTACTCTTATCCAGGTTAGTAAATCTGATTTAATTTTTTTTCTCCCTGACTTTCTCCCTCCAACCCTGACCTTGCCAGACTCTTTCATGCCAGACTCGAATATGCAACTGCCAAGGTTACATCTCCAGTTGGATATCTATTAAATCACAGCTCAAACTTCAGATGCACAAAACTGATTTCCTGAGTTCCATCCCAGACTTTCTATTCCTTCAGTGCTCCTGTAACCAAGAGGACCCTATGGGACCTTCCCAGGACAGACTCCCCCCAACCTCCATGCCCTCTACCTGCCTCTTTTTTTGTGGAAAAGCTTTAGTCTCCCAGGCCTCCCCTGAGTCACAAAAAACTGGCTCAAGAATTAATGATTGGAAGGATGTAAACACATAGTAAGAAAAAAAATAGCAGTTGGGCAGGGAGAACTGGTAACAATTTAAATAGATTAGCTATACAGCAGAGTCACAGAATCTTTAGTTCCTCCCCAAAGAACATAAATAACAGAGTCTGACACACATTTCTCAATTGTTTTGCAGATACTAAAATCCCCACCAGATGGAAGAAGCTAATTGCATGATGACCATGAGCACATAACCCCCAGACTGGCTGGAGCCTGAGGATAGATGATGTTAACCCCGGTGACATCACCCTGTTACCTCACCACCGACCAATCAGAGAACTGTGCAAGAGCTGATCACACACCCTGCCACTCTCTCCCTCACCTTGCCTTTAAAAACCTTCCTTAAAAATCCATCGGGCAGTTTCGGTCTTTTGAGCATTAGCTGCCTGTATGCCTTGCTTGGCCCTGCGCTTTCCTTCACCACAGCCCAGTGTCAGTAGATAGGCTTTGCTGTGCCTGGGCAAGTGGACCCAAGTTTGGTTCAGTAACACTCCCTATGTCTGTAAATGGCAATTCCATGCCTCCAACTGCTCAGGCCAAACACTTGGGAGTCCCTCTTTGTTTGTTTGTTTGTTTTCTTTTGTTTTCTGGTCATGCCGAGTGGCCTATGGGATCTCGGTTCCCCGACCAGGGATTGAATCTGCGGCCCCTTCAGCGGAAGCACAGAGTCCTAACCACTGGACCGCCGGGGACGTCCCATTAGCAGTAATCTTTTGATGTTGGGTTACCTTGTTTGTTTTTTTCTTTGGGGGGGTTTCAAAAACTCCTATATATCTTGGCTCCTACCTTACCTCTTTGGAACTGTCCAAAGAGGTATCTGAGGGGCTGTATCCCAGGCTAAAGTCCTTGGTAAAGCCCCAAAGAAAACATAATTGTCAACTATTAGGTTGTGCTTTTTTTTTTTTCAGTCAGCATCCTTATTCTTATCTTCAAATGACATTCTATATAATAAATGAGTTTGTTTACATCTATCTTCTCCCACTAGAATATTCATAAGCCACAGGGAGGGCAAAGACTTTGTTTTAATAAGTGCTATATCTCCTATTCTTAAAATAGTATCTGCACACAGTAGATGCTCAATAAGTAATAGTTAAATGAATTAAATGTAACTGTATTGGGTGACAACACAAGCCCATTTTCTGACAAAATTTCTTTTTTCTAGTGTAGTGCTATGAAAGAGGTATTTAATAACCATATGGAATAGACCTCTCCCCCAAATGTCACCAGTTTCTATAGCTACTGTGATATTTGACTAGTCCATAAATTTGCAACATATGTTGTTTTTAACAGGAAGTTCATCTTACAATCCTACTGTGAGATGAAAACAAATGGGTTGTCCCCCTTCTCAAACCTTCTAGGCAGAAAGACTGTCCAGGGCTTTCCTGGTGGCGCAGTGGTTGAGAATCTGCCTGCCAATGCAGGGGACATGGGTTCGAGCCCTGGTCTGGGAAGATCCCACCTGCCGCGGAGCAACTAGGCCTGTGAGCCACAACTACTGAGCCTGCGCATCTGGAGCCCATGCTCCGCAACAAGAGAGGCCGAGACAGTGAGAGGCCCACGCACCGCGATGAAGAGTGGCCCCCGCTTGCCACAACTAGAGAAAGCCCTCGCACAGAAACGAAGACCCAACACACCCCAAAATAAATAAATAAATTTATAAAAAAAAAAAAAAAAAGAAAGACTGCCCAGCTATTGCCTCTCTTCTTCCACAAAAGTGTTTCTTACAAACATCATAGGAAGCATCAGCTCAGAACAGGAATGATTGGCAAGTGGAGCTGTTGACTGTCATGTAACCCGATATTCTCCTCGTTGCGCAGTTAGTCTCTTTAGAGCTGAGAAAAGCCGTTTTCTGATAACCCTTATATAAAATTTACACTAACCAGGAGTGCCTCAAAAAGCGTGGTATCCATAATCCTCCAGCAAGAACATGGCAAAGGGATGTTTAACAAACTTAATTTGAGGTACAAGAGTGAGAGAAAGTGCAAGAGGGTAAGAGATGGTGAGAGGATTTGAGAGTTGAGAAAGAAGGAGTGTGAAAGAGTGAGGGACTTTTTACTGCCAGTATGGAAGTGTGCAATCCATGCCTCAATAATTCAAGCCTTAGTAGATAGTAGGAGTTATATATTAAATATACACACATATATAAAATGTTTTACATTAGAAAATTTCTAGGTTACTTTTTCCCAGGAAAATTAGCTTTATGAGCCTAGGAAAATGCAAAGTTTCAAAACATAAAGTCTCACTAGAAAGTAGATAGTGAGGCCTTTCTGCCTGGGAAACAGATTCTAGAGCAGAGAGACTATGAATTGAAATATAGTACCTTCAATAGAGACCTTGGAATATTTTCCAAACACAACCCCGTGTCCACTTCAGAAATTAATTTTCATGAGAAATTAATATTCATGAGATCGTGTTCCCCTTAGTTTCTAATCCCAGTAATAAATATTTTTATATTTCTCCAAATTTAATAAAGATACTAGATTATAAATAATTATTAAATGACATCTAGGTACAATTTTTAAAAATCTAATGAATGCCAAGATATATATATAAATATAAAACAATAACATACACCACATACATGATCATTCAGAATTTATCATTTTGCTGAAGTGAACATGTACATTTTAGAGAACCACAGCACTTTTGTACAAACAACTAGGATAACTCAAATACCTGTGTGGGTCTTGACATGGAATCCAATTCACCAGAGGATCTGGAATATCCTCCAGATAAGGGAAAATGGTTTCCCTGGTAAATTTCCATCCATAAATTGCATCTTCTGGAGTCACAATGATCTGAGCACCCTGTTCAAAACAAGTTAAATCAAAATTATTTCTCTATGTATGTAGACAATTCAACACTCCAATCTTCACCAGCTCTCATGCCCCTCATAAATTATGATTAGCAGAAATAAAAGAATACCTGTTCAGCAGCCTGCTTAATTGCTCTCTCCAGAATACCTATATTCCTGTTCATGAGGAGCAAGGCATCATCCTGAGAAACGGGTGTTTCTGTGTCATTTGGCAATATGACAGCATGTTCATATACTGCAGCTTTGAAAGTATCCAAAGCACTGACATGCAGAATAATTAGGGCAAAAACTGCCACGGAGGTTTGAAAAGAGGAAATGATCATGGTCAAGGTCTAGTGAGTTCTGCAAGTGAAAGTAACATTCATGTAGTATTTATAAAGGAAGGAACATTTAGGTAACATGACTGCCAGCTCTTATTTTACAATCTCATGAATATTATGCCTGCTCATTTTGGAGGAAAAAAATTTCAGTTCCCTGAATACAATCAAAAAGTCTTACAAGGGGCTTCCCTGGTGGCGCCGTGGTTGAGAGTCCGCCTGCCGATGCAGGGGCCACGGGTTCGTGCCCCGGTTCGGGAAGATCCCACATGCCGCGGAGCGGCTGGGCCCGTGAGCCATGGCTGCTGAGCCTGTGCGTCGGGAGCCTGTGCTCCGCAACGCGAGAGGCCACAGCAGTGAGAGGCCCGCGTACCGCAAAAAACAAAACAAACAAACAAAAAGTATTACAAAGATTGTACATGTACTATTGGTAAGATTAAATTTCAAAAAGATAAAATTCAAATATAGTACAATTGCACCCTTTTATTAATAGAAAGAAAATAGTAACTAAATTAACTCTCATGTGAAAAACCATAATACAACAAATCTCATTTATTAAATTACAAAAACTAGATAATAATTTTTTTCTGTTCTTTTGACAGATCTACATCATGTTTATTTTTAGAAGAGAAGAAAAAATTTTTAAATATTTACTACTAGGAAAATGCAATACAGGGCAATATTGGGAACAAAATTCACCCAAGTCAACACTCTGACTTACCTATTAAAGACTCTGAACTTGCACTCCATATAAACAAGATTTTGTGTCCGGTTTGCTCACTGCTGCATCCTTAGTACCCAAAGCACTGATCCTCCGGGTGCTGGTCCCTGGTGTTTAGCCAGAGGAGAAATCAAGAACTTCTGCTAAGGGGGCCCTAGCCATCCGGGGACTAAGCCTCCTTCCTCCCCCACTCCTTTCCTCCCCATCCATCTCTCCTTCCTTCCTTCCTTCTTTCCTTTCTTCCCTCCTTCCCCCCTTCCTTCCTTTCTTTGGAGATAGATGGAAGGGAAGGGAAGCATCTCCCTCCGGCTTGTGATTTTAAAGATCATCTCTATTGGGCTTCCCTGGTGGCGCAGTGGTTGAGAGTCCGCCTGCCGATGCAGGGGACACGGGTTCGTGCCCCGGTCTGGCAGAATCCCACATGCCGTGGAGCGGCTGGGCCCGTGAGCCATGGCCGCTGAGCCTGCGCGTCCAGAGCCTGTGCTCCGCGACGGGAGAGGCCACAGCAGTGAGAGGCCCGCGTACCGCAAAAAACAAAAAACAAAAACAACAACCAAAAAGATCATCTCTATTATAACCCAGATAAGATGTAATTTTCATTTTTGTTAGAGGCATATAACCACATAAATGAACTTTAAAAAAAAAACGCGTATGTTATGTGACCTCTGATAACCTCCTAGGACATCCATATTCTCCCCTCCCCAGTCCCAACCCTATCACACAAGAGTTTAGTGGGGTTTTTCGGTTTTTGATTTTGTTTTTTAATCTGAGTCTCTTCATTTAAATACTTTTAGACGGCATAGAAGATTAGAAACAAATGAATAAAATTCTTTTATGTTTTCTCTCATACTGAGATAAGTCTTGATATAGGTGAGATCTAAGGGCTATAAACGAGGTCTGCTCATATTTTCTGCTTTGAATAGAAATTTTTAGTAAAGAAATAACTCCTTACCTCTATAGAATAGAAAACTGAAAATAATTTTTAGAAAAATGGTCAAGCCTTTTAGTGGATAGTGTGAAGGGGAAGAGATTTTTAAAATCTATTTTTATATAGTAGATTATGAGTGACTTTAGGGTCTACAGAGCACGTAACGCAAATGCCCACACTTTACAGGACAGGAACCTGAGGCATAGAGAGGCAGACTTAGAGCAGGGCATAGGACTTTTCACTCCTGATTCCAGAATCTTCCCTGATACCCAAGACATCATGCACGAGTCTGTACTCTGCTTTAATGTCTGCATCCAAGTGTCTGGACACTCACTTGCATCTTTTTTTTTTAATTTATTTTTTGCTGCATTGGGTCTTCGTTGCTGCACACTGGCTTTCTCTAGTTGTGGAGAAGGGGAGCTACTCTTCGTTGTGGTGTGCGGGCTTCTCATTGCGGTGGCTTCTCTTGTTGTGGCTCGCGGGCTCTTGGACGCAGGCTCAGTAGTTGTGGTGCACGGGCTTAGTTGCTCCGCGGCATGTGCGATCTTCCCAGACCAGGGTTCAAACCTGCGTTCCCTGCACTGGCAGGAGGATCCTTAACCACTGCGCCACCAAGGAAGTCCCTCACTTGTATCTTTTAAGGAACTCCATTCAAAATGACCACTTTAGGAAGACCACAGCTAAATCTAAATACTGAGTGAGTACTTGATGCAATTGAGAACTGTAAGCTCTTTCATTTCTACAAGTATCAATATAATTTGGATCATGATCTACTTCTTTGTGATTTAATCTCACCAATTAGTAATAATTCATTATCTCTTGCTCATAAGTAGTTAGGTAAGCTGGTGAAGATAAGCTAACATCTTTACTTTTGGAGGGTAAGAACAGAAACAATCATATGTGTCTTTCGCATCTCAGTGTCCCCAAATTTCCTGGAGGTTTTTCTCTCTTTGTTGCTATAAACAAGAGAAATAGTGTCTTGTTTATTCGGGTCTTTTGGCTGGAGGGCAAAAGGGGAAATGGTTTCTGATGTGAAGCCAAGGTGATTAAGCTCCTTTTTTTCTCTGAAGCGTTTCGAAATTGTCTCATAAAAACTGAGAATCTGAGTAACAAAGACAGTGGCATGGAACAGTCAGAAGCTAGTAAATGAAACAATAATTTAAATATGGAAAAATCCATAAGACATAAGGGAAAAAGTGAATATTTTTTACATACATTTGTCATAGAAGCAGTTGATATTGTTTTAAATCTTCAGAGGTAAAAGACTAAATTCAGGACATAGAACTTTAAGAGTTTATATTTTCATGCTCATAAAGGTGGTTGATTAAGTAAGGCTTAATTAACTTAACTCTGTTATAAAATAATGTTACCTGGCCACAGGGTACATTGATTAAGTCTTGGTCACTGCTAATAAGACCTATTTACTAATTTACCAATTTGTGATTAATGGACTTGATTACAAGGGTGAAAATTCCAATCAATTCAAAATTATATGGTCAAAGGGCCACTATAAAAAAAATAGACATAGTTCAAATATTTGTTTCTAACTGGGAATCTGATCATCTCTTAAAATAGTATTCAACTGGACCTGGTTTTCTGGCTGTAATAAGTAAGAAGAGCAGAAGTATAGTTTCTGCTTTGCACTCCACTTCTCTGAAACTCTATTTCTCACCTAAAAGTTCAGGTAATCATACCTGCTCTATCACCTTCACAAAGTTATTCTGAGAGTCAAAGACATATGAAAGTCCTCTGCAAGATTATGATGGGATGACAATAATTAACAAAAAGGGGAGACAATTTAGTAATGTAATGATCCTGACTCCATAATTCATCATTAGGTCCACAGAGCTACTATTGCTCGGCTGGACAAATCTGGTCTGTCTGGGGCACTGTGCTGAGGATGGGATGGGGAACACAGCACCTGGGCACTTACTCCTGGACCATGCCCAGCTGGGCCTGGCAGATGTACATCCTCGGCATGGCGAAGGCATCGTAAGAGCACCAAGGCCCCAGAAAGGCAAGGAGTGGCTCCTGGCTCTGATTCAGGCCTCAGAACTTCCTGGTCTGGCCCCTCTCCCAGGTGTGAAATGACATTAACAAAGAGTTGGAAATAGCATGTACAGTCACTGATGGCGTTTCCTCATAAGCAGCAAAGATGACATCAAAAAATAAGTAAACAAAAGAGAAAAACCAGGCCCTCCTTTTTTTTTTTTTTTTTTTTGCGGTACGCGGGCCTCTCACTGGTGTGGCCTCTCCCGTTGCGGAGCACAGGCTCCGGACGCACAGGCTCAGCGGCCGTGGCTCACGGGCCCAGCCGCTCCGCGGCATGTGAGATCTTCCCGGACCGGGGCACGAACCCGTGTCCCCTGCATCGGCAGGCAGACTCTCAACCACTGCGCCACCAGGGAAGCCCTGTTTGGGACTTCTTGCTCTTTTGAATCAACTAACCAAAGTCCTGAGAGCTGCATTAAGACACATTCACCAGGTACAGGAATGGAAAAGTGTGAGCAGATCTTCCTTTATTATGCAGTTTTTTTTTTCCAATTAATGATGCTGTTTTACAAGAATATTTGTTCTTTCAGAGAGTTTCAGTGACATGCATGAAATTAAATCCTGCAGCTTCCTTACTACCAGATGGCAGTGCCACTTAATGCACACCCTTCTCCTCACACTATTCGTGTTCCAGATCTAGAGGTTGGACCCAGCTCTTAGGAATGGACACATCAACAACCAGGTAACTCTGATCTTTATCAGATAAGTAAATAAAAGAGGCAAAGGCAAACCAGTAACAGCAAGAGAAAGCAACAGAGGAAATGAATATAGCCATTCATTTCACTTAAGTTCTGAAAGTGAAAAGTATTAGTGTGATGTCTGCAAAAAATTAATAAACAGAAATCTCAATAAAGTTGGGAGACCAGAGAGGAAGCCCTCACACCCTGCGAGGATAGCAGAGCCCAACAGGGAAAAGAAAAATTCATCTTCTTTCCTGGCAAGAACTCAACCAACGAAACACCATGGGTTGTTTGTTTACCAGAGCCCTCCCAACTTCCTTTTTCCATCTATAGAAGTGTTCTCCTTCCCTTGCTGTGTGGGCACTTGTACAAACCCTGAATTGCAATTCTCTATTGATTCTAAATAAACCCATCTTTGTTGAAGAAATATCTGGCTGTCTATTTGTCTCAGGTCAATATGTTCAAATGAAATATATACCTACACTGGTTTTAATTCTCAAAAGAAAAAAACCCTATTCATATTCATCCAACAACTGATTTCATGGCTGTCATCTTTTTTTTTTTTTAGCCTCAATGGGCAGCATGTGGGATCTTAGTTCCCCGACTAGGAATCAAACTGGTGCCTCTGCAGTGGAAGCGCAGAGTCTTAACCACTGGACAGCCAGGAAAGTCCCTCACGGCTGTCATTTCTGAAACATATAATAATGTGACTTAACTGATTTGGTATTCAAATTTATCTTAAATGACAAAAACTTAAAAATGATAATAATGTACTGCTTTTTGTACTTGTGCTACTGTTGACCATGATCAACCAGAAATGCATTTGGCTTATTTTAGTACTGCTGATGCAATTGCACTAAACTATAAACCAGAAGTTATTACTGAACATCATGCTTTCTCAGATTGTCACCTATAAATAAACTGGGATTCAAAGTGGAGCTGCGGATTTTCTGAAAGAAACTAGTGCAAATGTTTTAAGAGTTGCAAGTTGTTCCTAATGAAAAACTGAATAAGTAGGCTTTTGTTTCATTTGTTAATACTTTGGATGACATTTTATTTTTTCTGTCTTAGGTATGTTGTTTCTTACTCTCCTGCATGTTTATTTCACAAATTGAGGATATATGACAGTGAGACCAAAGGAAAGCTAACTATCATAGTCTTTGGATCATTCCCTTTTGCTATGATCGTATATAAATAAAAGATATCGGTTTTACTTCTCACTTATTAATTGTACTTAATGAAAATTAGTTGGCTATGTCAGTATTTATTACCCACCTCTTTTGCCAGCTAGATATGAGAAGGTATGTTTAACATATTTAAATCTTGATAACTTAATAAACAACAGAATATTGCATTAATGTACGATATTTAATATTTATTGTCCAAATCAAATTTCCTATGTAAAATATATGGGTGATTTGGGGAACAAAAACTAATCATGCAATTACCATACAACTCAGCAGTTGTATTCCTGGGCATTTATCCCAGAGAAATGAAGACATCTTCACACAAAAACCTGTACATGAATGTTCATAGCACCTTTATTTGTTTTACCCACAAACAATCCAGATGCACTTCAATGGATGAATAACCAAGCTGTATGTCCATACCGTGGAATACTACTCAGTAAGAAATGAACTATGGACACATGCAACAATGTGGATGGATTTCAAGAGCATTCTGCTGAATGAAAAAGGCAATCCCCCAAAATAACATACAATAGGATTCCATTTATGCAGGATTCTTGAAATGACAAAATTACAGAAATGGAGAACAGATTAGTGATTGCCAGAGATTAAGGAGGGAGTGAGGGTGAGAGAAAAGTAGCAGCATGGGCAACTGAAGACTGGGAATCTTTCTTTATCTCGACTCTACCAATATATCCTAGTTATAATATGGTACTGTTAAGTGTTGCAAGATGTTACCATTGGGGGAACCTGGGTAAAGAGTACAGATGATCTCTGGGTATTAGTTCTTACAACTGCATGGGAATCAACAATTACCTCAAACATTTTTTAAAAGTTTAATTGAAAAAACGATTTGTGATTTAAAAAAATTTGTCCTTTTTATTTTTCCTTGGGATTAGTCTGTATGTCATATATGTATAGGTTGCAATGTGACCTTAACATAAAAGATACTTTTTAATTTATTATATTCTACATTCAGTCTCATTTTTTAAAAAGTGCTTTTAAAGGGCACTTTGTTACATTTAGATGAATATAAATATATATAAATATAAACACATACACAGGTTTCCGTTGATAATTTTGACCTACCTTTTGGTTTCAAAAGGTTCAAAGTCCTGCTATTGTTTCTCATATTTTTAACTTTTTTGTCATTAATATTAATACTTCATAAAATGAGGAAGGGGCAAAGTCGTTTTTGTACAAAGCGGCTTTAAATACACTGGTATCCACAGTAGGTACTGACAGCGGCGTGTTGGGAAGGGGAACAAAAAGTTCTCTAGCCAGTAAGCCTGGAATCTTTGCGTTGACCTTGAACTAGTCTCAACAGTCAACAGCGCTGGTAACGGTAATAGGCTGACAGCCCTGAGTGACGCAGGGACGCCGGGTGGGAGCGGTGCAAGCTCGGGCGCCGCGGCCCGGCTTTGAGCTGCTGGATCCCCGCGGTGCTTTCATAGCGGCCCCACGTGGTACAAATAGGAACTACAGGCATTCGGCGGCATCCTCGGCCACCGGGCGGACGAGGGGAGGCCCCGCATTAGCCTGCATCCTGCGCGCCCGAAGAAGGAAAGCCCTGGAGAGGGGCCAGGACGATTTAACCCTGGAGATCGAGGCCTGGCCCTTTCCGCAGTGCACACGAGTGCAGGGGGCTGGGGTCACACTCGTCCTGGTGCCGCTCCGGTAAGCGGGTGACAGGCCACTTGTGCTTGGCAGGCAAGGGACCAGCCTCTGGAGTTCTCAGGCAGAAGGGACTTGGGGGGAAGGAGAGTGAAGGGTTAATGGGAACTGTGACTATTCAGTTTGGGGAACTAATGCCAGTCTTCCAAAACAGTCCGTGGTCCAGTTGCTGTCCATCTTGTCCAACCTGGGTATTGTGATCCTTTCGATTTTATTTACTTTTTCCTAATGGCGGGGTGACATGTGCCTCTTCCAGATCTGTTTCTCTCCCATTCTTCCCCATTTCACTAAGAGGCACCAGTTGACCACCCATGCCCTCAAGCCAAATCCTAGGAGTCTTCCTGAATTTCTCTCCCCTTCTCTGTCCATTATCAGCAAACCCTGTTGGTTCTACTTGCAAACACATCCTTTTCTCTACTTCAGCACCACCTTCCTGATCCAAACCATTAATGTCTCTCTCAAAGCTTCCAAAGATTTCCCTCCACCCCTGGAAATCCGCATCCCCACTCACCTTGGCCATGCAAACACAATGACCTTCTTGAAATATGAATCAAATTCTAGAATCCTCCATTCAAAAGCCAGCTCCTCTCCCCTACCCAAATTCCTCTGTTTACTAGACTCCAGCCATGTGGGCCACGGCCTTCTCTTTGACCATGTCAAGCCATTTTGCACATGCTAGGGAGGGCTCTCCCCTCAGAATGGCTGCCTCATTCTCATCCTTCAGAGCTCAGTTCAAGGCCTTATCTAAACGAGGATCCTCACACCTAATCAGCTCCAGCCAATTACTCTTTCATATCACCAGGTTTTTGTTTTTGTTTTTGTTTTCCATCATAGCATCTCTGCAAGATAACTAGAGATTCTGGTATTTATTTCTTGCTTGTCCCTTCCACTGGAATATTAGTTCCATAAAGACTAGACTCTGTTTATCTTGATCACAGATAAATCTGTAAGATCAAGTGCAATGTCAATTCAGAGAAGGCATTCAATAAATATTTTTGAATTAATAAACAGATAAAAAACATTTCTTCTACTAAAAAGGGGTGGGTGGGTAAATGGGGCTACTACAGCATGAAAATGGATCAGGAGGTATGAGAGTTGCACAGCAGAGATTCACTCACTTCAAACGACGGCATGGATTTTACCTGAAGTCAGAAGAACCCCTTCCCTAACATAGAACAAGCATTCCTGGGGGCTCACTTGCTCTGGGAATGGGATACATCTATTGGGAGTATGTTGGTTTAAAAAAAAGTGACAGAACTAAAACAGAGACATTAAGGGAAATGAATAATATTATACCAAGCATTATTTATAAATCCAGATCCTAATTCACAGCATGTTACAAAATTGGAAGTGTTAAGTAATATTATTCTTGTATCTTTCACACAAACAAAAGTTTTAGAAGAGCTGATGGCCAGGGTATGCAATAGAGCTTTTCCATGGTAGGCTGGAATTTTGCCTTTTGAACAAAAACAAAAAAATCTTAGGACACAGAGAAAGCAAATATTTTAAAAACTGATTTCACAGTAATTATTCTGTATATTTTGAATTATCTTAATATTATTTTTAAGCATATCAAATCAATTCATTTCTTTCCCTGTTAATAAAAAGGGTACAGTCACAGAATCAGTGCCCTCAGAATAAAAAAGTAAACAGAGGAAACAGGACACCTAGAGTCAGTAACATCCTCAGGGCCAAATCCGGTCACTCAAAACCAAAAACTTTTGTTGATTTTCAACAACTCTTCGCATACTTAAGGTTTCAAATACGGCTGGTTCAGTAGGCCAGCTCTTCAGGACAACAGTATGTGCAGCCCAACACAGGATCATCCAAAACTATGCTAACAATTTCAGGATGCTGGTGTGGAGTCCATGGAGTTTTGTGTGTAAAAATTAGGAAAATCCTTCCAGCGATGAAGTTCAAGGCCAGGAGCATCCATCTCCCAGCCCCGTATCAGTAGGAATTCCTAAGGTAAGGCTACGTTTCATCAGGCAAGAGAGCAGCCCGTTCCTCCTCTGTGCTGAGGCTATTTTGAAGTTTAGATCTATGTTGAAGGAAAGAAGAGGCCAACCTCAATATTTCTCACCTTAAAAAAAAAACTCAGTACCTACATCTCTATCCAACTATTTCCGTAAATGTGTCTATCAAGTGATGAGGCTCAGAGTGCCCAGAAATCTCCAGAGTGGAAGAATGGATGTAAAATGGTGTCTTTTTTCCACTCCCACAAGCCAACTTTTCAAGGGAGAAAAGAAACTCAAGAGTTGACCATACCTCCCTCTTCTTGAATGCTCCAGCAGATAAAACAAGCCCATCACTAGTCCCTTTAACACAATGAAAGGTACTGGTTAATGTCAATTATCCAAGTCACATTTCTCCATAAACATAAGGAAAATGAAAGTAAAAGACTAATTACTCACACTTGTCAGAGCCCAGAGACCCTGCAGAGCAGCTGCCCATTCAAAACCAATTTTCTCATACAGAAATCCTCCCAGCGTTGGTCCTACAAAAGCACTAACAATGAAAAGAAGAAAGAGGATTATAGTGCCAAAAAAAAGTTACTCCTTATAGGCTGCATGACTGCTTCAATTCATTATATTGAAACTATAAACACTAATGAAAAAAGCCAATTCCTGGACAGAGCATTAGGTGTAAGAAAATAATTCTACCTGATAATGATGATGTTTAAAATTTTTAAACAATCCTAAAATTATAACTGCTTCTGAAAAGTTGGTGCCTTATATGAAAATTTTTAAAAGATGATATGCATTCAAAAGAACCTTTATATTATTCTCTCTACTCTTCTGGATATTTGTAACAACTCAGTACATACTTATTGATGATAGCTACATGGCCAGCATACAGTTATCCCTCTGGTATAGTATAGAGAGTTAAAAATAAATACACAAATGAATGAATAAATGAATACATTTTCAAAACTGAGACAGGCTCCTGTTAAAGGAATTTTAAAATATCACTTAAATAAGACAAAGTATATGAGACCATTTTGATTATGTCTTAAAACTGGTGGGATAACCATTGATCTTGAAGTCAGACAGCTGGATTAGAACTGTAGCTCTGCCCTAAGTGAATTATGTGCCTTCTGGCAACTCATCTGACCTCTCAGCGTCTGAATTTCTTCATCTGTAAAATGGGGATAGCATTTTCCGACTTACAGGTGTGAATGAAATTCAATAGCCACTCACCCAACTGACCACAATGCACCAAAGAGACCTGACACAAGTCCCAAGGTACTGAACCCTTCTTCAAACCCATTTTCACTGCAAAGAGAAACAAGAGTGTGTCTGTGGTTAAAAGGGAAACCTGCATAAAACAAAAGAATAGTGTATGGTATAGAAATAAACCAGGGATAATCTGGATAAACCCAACAGCAAGAACACTCCATTTCTAAAACAAAAAGCTAATCTCATTTGAAGATATTACTATAGTAATATTTCCTCCAGGGTTTTCTAAAAATACTTCTACTGCATATACAGGAGAGATATTAAGAATTGTGACCCACTTGCATTAAATGCTTATTAAAGTATATAATTAACTAAGAAATTCTTCAAATGAGATGAACAGGTAGAGAGAACGATGAGCAACCTTTAGAAAATACAGAGGCAGCTCCTCATTGCTTTGGGGCTTGTTGAACTGACAACAGCAGAGCCATCAGTGTTCTCCCTGCTCAAGTTCACTTTGTGTTCTCCATCTTTATGCCTATTAAACAAAAGACTGATGGCCAAGTGACAAAGATACATTTGGTCCTCTTCCCCATTTCTGGCACACAGCTCCTAAAACCCGTGGAATTTCTTAAGTGATGAAAGCCATTAAAAAAAGTCTTTTGTTATGTTAACGAGATGACTTTGGGACTAGCACCCACGTTGCCTGGAGAACCAACACGTGATTAGAGGGTTGGAACTTCCAGCCCCACACATCCCTCCCCCATAGAGAGAGGGGGTGGAGGTTGAATCAACTGCCAATGGCCAATGATTTAATCAACCATGCATATGTAGTGATGCTTCCATAAAACCCCAAAAGGACTGAGTTCAGAAAGCTTCCAGCTTGGGAAGCCACAATGCTTCCATGTGCCATTGTGCTGGGCCCCAAACTCCACAAGGACAGAGGCTCTGCTGCTTGGGACCTTATCGCCCTATATATCTTGTCATCTGGCTGCTGATCTGTATCCTTTAATATCCTTTGCGGTAAGCCAGCAGCGAGTGAGTGAACTGGTTTCCTGAGATCTATGAGCTGCTCTAGCAAATGAAGAGAACCCACGGAGGGGGTCGTTGGAACCTCTGATTTACAGCCAGTCGGTCAGAAACATAGGTAACAACCTGCATTTGAAATTAGCATCTGAAGCAGAGGGCACTCTTGTGAGACTGAGCCCTTAACCTGTGGGATCTGACGTTATCTCCCGGTAAATAGTGTCAGAATTAGTTGAATTGCAGGACATCCAGCTTGGTGGTGTGAGGGAGGAAAACCCCACACATTGGAATTGCCACTAGAATCCATTTACCTGGTCACTCTGTGCCCTTGTGTGGACCTCCTCTATGAGAGGGAAATGATGCTGAGGGCTTCCCACTGTGCTTTGGCTTTTTTTTTTTTTAATTTATTGGAGTATAGTTGATGTACAATGCTGTGCTAATTTCTACTGTACGGCAAAGTGCTTCAGTTATACATATATATGCTTCAGCTTTTTAGAAGTATACCTATACCGAGGTGTAAACTAAGCCAAGCCTCTACCCACAGCCCATTTTACCTATCATTGTATTAATATTACTATATATAATCATTTACATTATTGTATTTTTGCTTATACTATTTATATCACAATATTGCATGACATGAAATCATGAAGATTTAGTATTGTAAAAAAATATCCAACATCCTACAAAATTGAGAAATTCAAGAAAGCTTGTGATGTTTATTGCTAATCACAATACAGTTCTTCAAGCCATGGAAGTAACTTACTGTGCGCAGCTGAGAATCTCCGGGAAAGTTGAAATTAAACTCATTCCAGCAGAGATACCATTTATGACTAATATCAGCACCAACAACCAGAGCTGACTGCAAGAGAGTTTTGGAGGAAAATTAACATTTAAAGAGACAACAAAGCTTCAAGCCAAGGAGGGCGGGCAGGATCTCAGAGAAGTGCGTTTCACAGATGACATGACTAGTCTGGTCCCTTAACCCCATCTGATCCCATTTTGTTCAGTGAAAGCACCTTTTAACCCCTTACGTTTTTGAGGGGGGAAAACGATCAATTTCTCCTGCTATCCCAATATCTTTGGTCACACATGTCACATGCCTAGAGTCGACCTGCCTTATCACCATGTAAAAGCCTTTCAAAGTTGGTTAAAATGTCAATGTTAATGTTGCTCCTTCAAGCACTTGGCTTTGAAATTCCACTGACTGAAAAATGGCACAGAAGGAAAATGGTAAAGGAAGTGACAGGAACCTGCCATGTGTTCCATGTCGGGCCCTACGTCAGTTACTTCATATCCATTATTCTACTGAATGCTTGCAGCAACCCTGCCATGTAAGTCTGTTAAAAATGATTAAGGAAGACAATCTAGGTGATACAAACAAACTTTATTTAACACTTCATGAAGTGGATGGTCTCATTTTGGAGAACTGAAAAATGGGATAGAAGGCAGGAAGCTCTTACAGGATAAGGGAAAAAAAACAAGGAAGAGGGGCTTCCCTGGCGGTGCAGTGGTTGAGAGTCCGCCTGCTGATGCAGGGGACACGGGTTCGTGCCCCGGTCCAGGAAGATCCCACATGCTGCGGAGCGGCTGGGCCCGTGAGCCATGGCCGCTGGGCCTGCGCATCCAGAGCCTGTGCTCTGCAACAGGAGAGTCCACAACAGTGAGAGGCCCGCGTACCGAAAAAAAAAAAAACAAGGAAGAGAAAAACAGGTAATATCTGATTGTCTGGGGCTACGCAGTCCATCTTGTTTGGGGTGAGCGGCCCACAGTTGGTGGCTTGGCGTTTGGGGGTGACTGGGTGACTGGATAGACTGCTTTTCTGGACAAGAGGAGCATTTACAGGGACATGAAAGTTTTCTAAGTTTTGGTTTGCTGACATGGCACCCTGGGCTGGAGTCACTCTGTCTTGAGCCTAGAAAATTATTTCAACAGTACTATTATTGGCTTTCTTGGTGGATAAGAAAACTGAGGCTCTTGGAAGTTAAATGATTTGCTCAAGTTCACATACCAAGGAAGGGGCAAAGCCCAAATACAAACCCCAATCTGAAAGACTGAAATCATTCCTTTTTCCATACCATGTTTTGTCCCAGAGGTACCTAAAAAGCCCTAAGTAGCTCAATTTATTTTAGCAAATAAAGTATAATAAACAAGCTTGGGCTTCCCTGGTGGCGCAGTGGTTGAGAATCTGCCTGCTAATGCAGGGGACATGGGTTCGAGCCCTGGTCTGGGAGGATCCCACATGCCGTGGAGCAACTGGGCCCGTGAGCCACAACTACTGAGCCTGCGCATCTGGAGCCTGTGCTCCGCAACAAGAGAGGCCGCGATAGTGAGAGGCCTGCGCACCGCGATGAAGAGTGGCCCCCGCTTGCCACAACTAGAGAAAGCCCTCGCACAGAAATGAAGACCCAACACAGCAAAAATAAATAAATAAATTAATAAACTCCTACCCCCAACATCTTGTTTAAAAAAAATAAAAATAAAAAATAAACAAGCTTTATTAAGTAGCTACTATATGCTAAGGATGATACAGAAACAAAACTGATTTAGTTCCCTCCTCAAGGGGCAAGAAGGAATAGAAAAAACAAAAGTGTATTCTAAGAACTATCAGCTAAAGGTAGATAACAAATGCTACTTTTAAAATAAAGTACAGGACTTCCCTGGTGGAGCAGTGGGTAAGAATCTGCCTGCCAACACAGGGGACACGGATTCGAGCCCTGGTCCAGGAAGATCCCACATGACGTGGAGCAATTAAGCCTGTGCGCCACAACTACTGAGCCCGAGCTCTAGAGCCCAAGAGCCACAACTACTAAGCCTGTGTGCCACAACTACTGAAGCCCGCGCGTCCAGAGCCTGTGCTCCGCAACAAGAGAAGCCACTGCAAGAAGAAGCCCACACACCACAACAGAGAGTAAGTAGCCCATGCTCGCCACAACTAGAGAAAGCCCGCATGCAGCAACAAAGACCCAACGCAGCCAAAAATAAATAATAAACTTTTAAAAAATTAAATAAAGTACAAATGTACAATTGAAATACAAAGGGAGAATAAGCATTTTATCATTTGATATCATTTGATTCAGATTTTATGCATTCCTGTTTGCCTAGACCACTGCTAGCATCCAGTAATACTGTCAGTAAAACAAACAATTCAATATAGTCCTAAATCTGGTAATTATTTAAATTATTTAAATAAGATTCAAAGATGCTAAGCATATCATAAATTTAAAAAATAATTCCTAATGTTATTTTGCCACAAATTCAAAAGAAGAAAAAAAAATTACCTCTTAATGTGAAAGAATGGGGCAGGTCCTAAGAGCATGTAGCACCCTGCTGTGATTAAGTTTCCAAAAACGAGAAGCCATTTCCTTAGATGCTGGTAAAGAAAGACCACAGAAACTCTTAGAGGTAAAGATCTTCCATAGTTCAGGAAAATAAAGAAATCATTGAAGAACACAAGTCATGATATTAAAAAATCCAAATACATTGGAAAAAACAAAATTTTACATGTAAGAGAAAACAGGTAGATGGTAAACACAAAAGCAAGTGCAATATACCCCAAGACAGGGGTGGAGCAAAGGACAAGTATTCCTTGGAAAGGGATTGTATTGTAGATTTTGCACATGATAAACTGTTCCAAATATAACAATTTAAAAAGCAGTCACCACAAGGAATGACCAAGTAGATGCACTATCTAGAAAATTCACATTATTAAAAAGTACCAGATAAAATGTTTCCTTATAAACTACTCAAACACAGGCTAAAAATTATAGGGGTACGATATCTATTCAGTTATATAAGGCTATGCCTTAAAAGTAAGTTACAAACACTGTTTAAGACACTTGCTTTTTTCCACCTGGATTACCAAGTAATCTCCATGTAATAAGTCTTCATAAATATATACCCACATCTAATTAAGAGGGGAAACACAAAAATAAGCACTAAAGTCATAGAAGCTTGAGACCTGGCTAACAGTACTAGCTCTGTATACTAGTCACCTGGACTGAACGGTTTAGACCTAGTTAAAGGAGACTAGGAAGGATTTTCTGTCAGGATGGCTATGGGATAACTGATGCATATTTACACGACCAATCCTTTCACTCCCACAGAAAAACTAAATTCTATCCTCTCAACTTGGTCAAGTCCTAACTACTTTTGGGGCTCTGCCCTAATTATTAAGGTCAAACCACTTTTTTGCATCAAGGGAACTTTTTCCTTTAGAAAGTCTAATCCAAGAGTTTTTCAACAGTTTTAGCATAAGGCTCCTCCTCTTTTCCCAGATGAAGCAATTAAAAAGTGAACCTGCTCAGGGTGATGGCAGGTTGGCACATACTGAGACCTCACACTGGAACCTCTCCATCAGCTTAAAAAATTGAATATATTAAAATTTAAATGTTCTCACTGCTCTCCACCCTCCCCCCAAAAAAGGTAACTGTGGTGATGGATATGTTAATTAACCAGGTGGAGGGAATCCTTTCTCAGGGTGTATGTATACCAAATCACCATGATGTATACTTTAAATATCTTACAATTTTATTTGTCAACTATACCTCAGTAAAGATAAATTTTTTTAAAAACTGAATATTTTAATTCTAATCAGTGGACCTCTAGAGTTCAGGAAGCACAGTTGGACAGCCACCAGTCTAGACATACAAAAGTAACTCTTGAATGTCGATAAAGCATACATACTGGCATTTTATCACTGAGTAGGCCCACCAGTGGTGAAGAAATGGCGTAGGATAGTGCCAAACCCAGGAATACCAGTCCCACATATCCAGCTGGTAAATTAAACTGTAAAAGAAATCCTGTGTTAAAGTTACATGGTTAAGTCATTTTTTCAATAAACATCTATCTTTTTCCTTCTACCATTTCTTCAGCTCTTACTATCTGCCATGAGGCTACTACTAACAGTCAGCAGCCTTCCTAATTTTTGTCTTACTCTTATAAACGGATTACATTTTCTCTATAGGGGAAAAAGCCTAACCACAGATCAGAAGTCCTGGATGTTTTTGATTTGTAGCATTTGACATTAAGTATAGTATAATTATCCTTCTATGAATCATAGCGTTTTTACATGTCAATCAGTGCTTTGCAAACGTTAGTATGCACAAAAAATTACCTAGAGAACTTGTGGGGTTTTTTAAAAATAAATTTAGTTTTGGCTGCATTGGGTCTTCATTGCTGTGCACGAGCTTTCTCTAGTTGCTGCGAGCGGAGGCTACTCTTCCTTGAGGTGCGTGGGCTTCTCATTGTGGTGGCTTCTCTTGTTGTGGAGCACAGGCTCTAGGTGTGTGGGCTTCAGTAGTTGTGGCACGTGGGCTCAGTAGTTCTGGCTCGTAGGCTCTAGAGCACAGGCTCAGTAGTTGTGGTGCATGGGCTTAGTTGCTCTGAAGCATGTGGGATCTTCCCGGACCAGGGCTCAAACCTGTGTCCCCTGCATTGGCAGGCGGATTCTTAACCACTGCGCCACAACAGAAGTCCGGAGAACTTGTTATAAGAGGTTCTTGGACGCTAGCCCTAGAATTTCTGATTCAAAAAGTCTGGGATGAGGCCTGAGAATGTGCATTTCTAACAAAAATCCCAGGTGATGCTCACTGCCCGCAGACTGAAGTGCACTGGTGTAAAAAACACTGACAATAATATCTATTCTATCCATCTCAAAGAGATATAAATTTCTAATTAAAGAATTACATGGTATGACACATTTTAAAAGGCTTCTAAAGTAGTAAGCTACCTCATAACTCTGCTATTGTTACTGTTACCAACATGATATAAATGCCTTTCTTGGTTATCTGAGTTGTTCTCATTTTCCTTAATTTCCTTAACTAATCCTTAATTAAGCCCATGAGATCTATTTATACATCTGTATATGTTTGAATAATTTTAATGACATAACTCAAGCTAAAAATCAGCCATTTAAAGACAGTAGAAAGATACAAAAGTCAGAAATGTCCTCTTCTGATTTTACAACGGGGGAGACAGGGTGGAACCCTCCTTCCCTAAAAGGCTGAGCAACTGGACAGCAAACAGCCAATACAAAAAACTGTTAAGAAGGCAGAAGAAGGGCAATAGGAACAAAAATGTGATAGAAAACCCAGAAAGTATATTTCTAAGGATTTTTTTTATAAGTTAGACACGAGCAACTTGGGTTTATGAGAGATTGGTTACAATTTTTTTTTTCATTGTTTGGACACACTTCTTAAAAGAACAGAAAAATGACTTAAAGAGACACGTTGTTGGGCTTCCCTGGTTGTTCAGTGCCTGCCAGTGCAGGGGACACGGGTTCAAGCCTTGCTCCAGGAAGATCCCACAGCAACTAAGCCTGTGTGCCACAACTACTGAGCCTGTGCTCTAGAGCCCATAAGCCACAACTACTGAGCCCATGTGCCACAACTACTGAAGCCCACACGGCTAGAGCCTGAGCTCCACAACAAGAGAAGCCACCGCAGTGAGAAGCCCGCGCACTGCAACGAAGAGTAGCCCCCGCTCTCTGCAACTAGAGAAAGCCGCGTGCAGCAACGAACCCAATGCAGCCAAAAATAAATAAATAAATAAATTTATATTAAAAAAAAAAAGACACGTTGTTGATAATGTGAATGGAATGTGTCACCATAAACACAAAGTATTTTTCTTATGCATTACTTCATAGATGCTCACTTCTTAAGTGTGATATTATATTATTTTCCAAAACTTGGGTCTGGCACTAAAATAACAGTCCCCAAGTTTACCTGTGAAATACCCAAAACTGTCTTTACTGACTTGAAGGGGTTGTGTTTCTGGTAACAGTGCTTTTTTCATTCTAGGGACTCAAATAAAGTGAGTATGGACTGCACCTAGTAGATTTCTGTCTTTATAAATACGGATTAATTCTCCAGTATAATTAACTATCAGACTTAGTAATTTATTGCATTATTTATTAATAATCTTTTTTCAAAAATATCTAAGAACAAATTGCTATAACATCAAACTTTAAAATTCAGTATATAATTTTCAGCATTAAAAAGATGGAGGGCTTCCCTGGTGGCGCAGTGGTTGAGAGTCCACCTGCCGATGCAGGGGACGCGGGTTCATGCCCCGGTCCAGGAGGATCCCACATGCCGTGGAGTGGCTGGGTCCGTGAGCCATGGCCGCTGAGCCTGCGCGTCCGGAGCCTGTGCTCCGCAGCGGGAGAGGCCACAACGGTGAGAGG